>NC_084828.1:34015137-34323205 GCF_033115175.1 Lepus europaeus
CTCATTAACATACCATAGGCTAACTCGGAACTACAAGTCAGCCATGATTTTATCTTTCACAACCCAATCTCAACCATTTCAATCAGGGGTAGTAGCTGCATGCTACTCACAAATGATGTGAATAATTTACATTATATTATGTACCATTATCTGAGGGTTAGTATGTTCTAGGCATCTCTTTAACAACTTTATGTACATTTTTAATTTCTGTGACAGGATGGTTCACCGGTATTAACAAATCCCCCTTATTGGTGCAGAGCTGTGTTAGGATGCTGTGTAACTTATCACAACCTAACCTCGTGATGTTGCTCATTCAGTTTATACTGGGAAGGCTGGGATTCGAATCCAG
Organism: Lepus europaeus; assembly: GCF_033115175.1. Taxonomy (NCBI): domain Eukaryota; kingdom Metazoa; phylum Chordata; class Mammalia; order Lagomorpha; family Leporidae; genus Lepus; species Lepus europaeus. The sequence goes on from NC_084828.1 coordinate 34,015,487, forward strand.
CTTTCTGGACTGTGTCCTATGCCTTTTACTTGTATACCATATCATGTACCCTAAATTCACATCAGATTTTCCTCTTGATTCACTATTTTAGTCAAAAATTTATATATATATATATATATATATATATATATATATATATATACCAAAGAATGTATATAAAGAAAAGCCATGTAAAATATATATGACTAAATTTATATATTAATGATTAAACCTTTATATCATCGCTGGGTTTTGTGTTATTTGTGACCCTAGTTCTCTGCAAACATTGAAATTTAAAGGGATAAAATGAGAAAATTAGCTGTGTCAGCATGCTGGGAAATATAGTAGAAAGTCACAATTTTGGTAGAAAAGGTGCCTCAGGCACCAAATTCTACAAGAAAACTCAGTGATGCTTGTAAAATCAGGAGTAGTAGCATTATAAAAATCAGGAAGGCTTATGGCCTTTGTTTCTTTCTTAATTCTAGCACTGTTCTTCCTAGTTTCCAATATTTTCCCACATATGAGACCTATAAAGTAGTTCCATCTTTGTAACTCTCATGTTGATTGAAATTTATTTAGGATATTTATACTCTATTACAAATTTTATGAGGTTCTTTGAGAGAGTTCATTTCAAAATCCAATAGCCAATATATATAACACCATCTTGGTTTTCTGTTCATTTTATTTTGTTTGGTTGTTTTTACATATACCAAATAACAGACACTTTTATTGCTTTTTTTTTTTACACACACCAAATTATACCAAACTTATAAACCCATCAGTCCTGCTCCCTTCCCTTAGGGCAATATTATTATAGAAATATTTCTCATTTTTTGTGAATGAATTACCTAATTCATAAAGCCAAATATTTTCTCTTCTCCTCTCTAGGAATTATACTGTATTGGAATTTCCATGTGCCTCTAATTATTTTGTTTCCATTATAAGGGTGATATAGCTGCCTAATTTTGCATTTCATATTTGTTTGCTAAATTTTCTAAAGCATTCTCTGCACACATTTTTAAACATTATGCTAATATATAAAGTCATAAGAAAGATGAAAGTTTTAAATGTTTAGTGAATGCTCCCATTTGCCAAGTTCCCAAATCACTGAAGACCAAAGTCAAGATTCACTCTTCTAAAAACTGTGCTTCCTAAAACGAAATGGTGGAAACTTACTTGCTCATTATTGTCTCTGACTGTACTGCTTTTCTTGTAGTATATATGGAGAGTTCATCAGTGAAACTGCAGGTTTCATAATTAAATATAAAATTGAGGAGTTCACACAGATATGCTAATAAATCCATTAAACTTCTCCCTTTATATGTAAATTCAAGCCCAGATGTTGCATCATTTGCAAATCTTGCAATTAAAGCATTTTATAACTTCAGTTATGCAAAGGGGCAGCAGACTGGAAAATGGGTAAAATTGCTTGGCTAGGACATTACCATGGCAACACACTGACCTCCATTCAATTAGTTACCCCTGAAGATTCAGCTAGTAATTACAGTGGTCAAAAGTGGATATCATCTGGATTTCTCCTTACCTTTCTAATATGGACATTTTTCACTCACCATAAATCTTTGACTTTTGGAGGTGAGACTCCAAAACTGAAGTGTTAAAAGTGCTACTACTTAGGTTTTGATGCAGGAGAGGGTCAGCAAAGGCATCTCATTTGTCAGCCATACTCACGAGTTCTTCAGCTTCCTGTAATCTAAGCACTCTGGCAGGCAAGCTTCAAAGTGAGTATGCATCACTGCTCATTTTCCTTATTGAACCTTTTGCATTCTATGTGTCAGCAATTGCCTCTCACGTAAGAAAACTATCATTAATTAGGGCCACAATAATGACCAGGTGCCTCTGAAATACGTACCCCATTTTTGGTGGAGTTTTACATTTTTCTGCAAAAAATTTATTATTTTCTTGGCAGAGAATAGAAGGATTGTTGATTACAGAGGTACTTTATAAATGATGAGATATATTTCTTTTTGCATTTTATTGTAGACTTAATGATAAGACTCTTGTATTCAATGAAATTAATATATAGTCTAATGGCAGAACATGTATTAATAATTGCTTCCATAGTTCAAAAATGATAACTAGTTTCAAAAACACCAAAATATGGTTTCAGACACACCAACATGTATTAATCATTGCTTCCATAGTCCAAAAATGATAACTAGTTTCAAAAACACCAAAATATGGTTTCAGACACACCAAAATACGATTCACCAACATAATACTCCTACACTATGCACACAGATTGTGGCTTTCTCATTCACATAAAGTTGACTGGCCATGTACTGTGGCTGAGGCACTGTGTTCAGTGTGCTGCAGCTATAGAAATGTGTGAGGGTGACAAGATCCCTGCTCAGTTGAAAGAGGATAGAGAACAGTTGAATAACATGGAAAATATCAGTGTATAACATATACAATGCCGAGGATCACTAGCTGAAGGTTTAATGCCTATTGCGTTTGGATAGCGGTAGTCCTTGTGCCAGTTGTGTAGGTGGAGATAATTGAATACAATCAGAAAAAAACTTTATGTATATTTAAAGTTCAAGTAAAAATCCAGATATCTTAATATGCATTTGATTTCACAGTGGGCACAGGTATGCACATATCAGACAGAACTGATAAATTTATTTGGCTAAAGTTGAAAAATAAATGGCTTATTATTTTTTCTATTATGAATAGTTTGGCTATGAAAATTCCTGGTACACATATACTAGAATTTCTCCTATGAATATTTCCAGAGGATATAATTGTTGTTTTTTATCATAACATAATAGTTAAAATCCATAAGCAGCAGAATAAAGAAATAAACTATAGTCTAGTTAACAATGAAATATCTTACAACCATGAAAATGCATGAATTATAGCTAACCACAAGCAATTAAGTGGCAATCTTAATGCAAAGTTTAGATAAAAAATCAGGACAAAACAGTTACATGCTAATATTTATAAATATAAATGTTTTAAAAAACTCAATGGACAGTTGTGGAATGCCTGTACTTGCAACATATGTGGACTTTTTTTTCCTTCAAAGAAAAAAATAACAGTTATAACTTTTAGGGCATTAATTATCTTGGCTAGAGGAAGGACTCAAGAGGATGTGTAAGGGTGAGCACATGGATCTATGTCAGGGGTTGGTAATCTGGTTTTTGAGTTAAAATATCAACTTGCTGTTATTCATTATGCTATCGAAAAACAAAAGAAAAAGGTAAAATACACGAGTTATGAGGGTTTTTCTAAAAGTTCCTAGAAATCGTGTACTCTAACAAAGCTATTATGAATTTTTGGCTCAAAATGAATTATTTCTTAATTCTATTTTCCATGAATGCTTTGAAGTAGCTAGCAGAAAAGAAGAAAGAGAAAGGAAGGAGGGAGGAAGGAAAGAAGTTAGAAGGGAGAGAAGGACACTAATGATGAATATGCATCATAAATCGAATATTATTCTTCAAATTATTTGAACATAAATTTCTTAAAAAGTAAAGCAATAAGCTTTCATTACATGACACTATTACATTTACACACACACACACACACACAGACATACAACCTTGCTTTAAGAATAACCATAACTGCAACAAGCATTTGGCTCAGAGGTTAAATCACCCGTGAGGACACCCACTTCATGTAAGAGATCTGGACTGGGTTCCTGGCTCCTGTCTTCACCCACAGCACTTCACAAGGCCCTTGTAGGCATTTGGAAAGTGAACTATTAGAGGATAACTTGTTCTCTCTCTCCCTCTCTCTTTCTCTCTCTCTCTGTCTCTCCCTGTCTCATTCTGTCTTGTTCTTTCTCTGTCTCTGAAATAAATAAATAAATTATTTTATTTTTTAAATTGTTTTTGTCTTTTTAAAATTTATTTTTTAAGGAATACAAATTTCATAATATAGTGTTTCTCCCCAGAATATCAGCCCTCTCACCCACACTCCCTCCCCTCCTCCTCCTTCTCGTCTTGCCAGTCCCAATCTCCATTAAGGTTCATTTTCAACTAACTTTGTAGACATAAGACCAACTCTATACTAAGTAAAGTTTTCAACAATTTGCACACACACACACACACAAACTGTTTGAAAACTTGTTTTACAGTTAACTCTCTATACAACTCATTGAGGACCTAGGTCCTGCATGGAGATTAGTGCACAATGACTCTTGTTAACAAGTAACACTCTTATTTATGACATCAGTGACCACCCGAGGCTCTTGACATGAGCTGCCTAGATTATGGAAGCCTTTTGAGTCCACAAACTCCATCAGTATTTGGACAAGGCCATATACAAAGTGGAAGTTCTCTCCTCCCTTTAGAGAAAAGTACATCCTTCTTTGATGGCCACTTCTTTCCTCTGTGGTCTTACTCACATAGATCCTTCATGTAGAACATTTTTTGCCACAGTGTCTTGGCTTTCCATACCTGAAATGCTCTCACAAGCCTTTCAGCCAGACCAGGAAGCTTTAAGGGCTGATTCTGAGATCAGAGTATTACTTAAAGTGATTGTCATTAATAACCAGAATAATTTCTTTAAAGGTTTTTGTTTAATGATGTCATATTACTCTTAGTTCAGACATTTAAATTTCTGATGCATCTGTTTTAGATCATGTTGACTTGGTTATACCCATTAAGGTGCAAGTTCTCAATTCCATGAATATATGAGTTACATAATATTTATTTCAAAGTTACCATAAATATTATATCGCTCAATTTAAGTCTCTATAGGTATGTATCCTACATATAGAACAATGGGACATAATGGGTTAAAAGAACTCTTCCACATACTCAGTTCAATTTTAAGTGTATTAAGTAAGAGAAAACAATTAAATCCAGTAAAGAGTAGTCTAAGAGTTGATAATGACATTGTTTTATCTAGAAATTATTTTGTCTCAAAGTGCAAGTGCTAAGAATGTTGTTTTGTTCTCTCAGCATCACATCACTGTTGGTAGCCAAATTAGAAAGTGGCTATCAGCAACAAAATATTAATTGTTTATTTTTGAGGGTCAATGTTCATTAAAATAGGCATAAAAATATTTGATGTTTTGTGTTCTCATCAAAATCTCATTATGTCATTCGTTCCCTAAACTGCAATCTGTACCCTGTTTTTTATATCACTTAAAATTATAATACTCCCGCAAAAAAAAAAAAAATACTTCACATAACACTACTATGGATTTCATTTGTTTTGAAAAATTATATAAAGATCATTTAAAACTAGCCAAAAGAGAAAGCTATCTTTCCAAGACTTAAGAACAGAGGTCGTGGTAAGAGAAAATGACTGTTCAAAATCAAAAGAGCAGCCTGTTTTGTAGGCAATTGTAAGGCTCACTACCTTGTGTTTTTTTGTGTGTTTAAAGAATTTAAGAGACTTCAAGCTACTGACTAAAGGTACTTCATTCATCACTTCTCTCTGAAAACTTCAGACCTCTGAGACAGAATGGCAGCCTTGAACCTGCAGCTGTGCTCCTGTGCCGGAGGGCATTAGGAAACCAGTGAAGTCTGTAGTGAAAAAAAGATCATCATTTAAACTCCCTCATACTTCCTCATTTTTACCAATGGCTTTGCCCTCATTTAATGTAAAACTTAAACTTAGCAGCATCCTGATAGCCATTCGTGGTCTTTAACTGGCACAGTCTTTGAGAGAGTCACAATTCAAATGCTAATGAAGTCTCTGGGCAGGACCTTGCTTAATTTTCCTTTCTCTCATCTTCTTGGCCTTTCCTTTCATAGATTCATCTTCTTTACTGCACTTCTCACCGGGCCACTCTTTTGAGTCTCCTCCTTTTTAAAAAAACTATTTTTAAATGTTAAAATAATAAAAATACTACTAGAAATTGCATATATTTAAATTACTTTAACAAGAGCACATTTTCTAGCTTCATAGCACCCAGATATAGCTACTACGAACTCTTTGTTTTGCATGTGTTCTTCCAATTTTTTTATCTACATGCATAGTAGTAGGTTATTATTATTTTTTTGACAGGCAGAGTTAGACAGTGAGAGAGAGAGAGACAGAGAGAAAGGTCTTCCTTTTGGTTCACCCCGCAAATGACTGCTATGGCCGGCATGCTGCGCCAATCCGAAGCCAGGAACCAGGTGCTTCTCCTGGTCTCCCATGTGGGTGCAGGGCCCAAGCACTTGGGCCATCCTCCACTGCCTTCCTGGGCCACAGCAGCGAGCTGGACTGGAAGAGGAGCAACCAGGACAGAATCGGCGCCCCGACAGGGACTAGAACCTGGGGTGCCGGCGCCGCAGGTGGAGGATTAGCCTAGTGAGCCGCGGTGCCGGCTTATATTTTTTCTTTATTGTTTAAATTTGATCATAGTTCACTTCCTATGTTGAAACTTGTCATTTTAACCTAACAATGAATATTTTCCCATGTCAGGATTTTAAAAAGCAGGGCTATTCATTTAAAATTTGAATATTCCATGGAATAGCTATTTAATCAGTTAATCCTTTGCTAATCATTATTATGCTGACATGAGGGGAAAAAGATGCAATGATAGTATGCTTGTTCATAATGTAAATTCCTAGAGTAGGGCATCTATTTTAGAAAAAGATAGGAGAGAAGAGTCTGTGTCCAATTGGGGACATACAGATGTCTCAGTTCTCTTGAAAATATCTAAGGGAGGCATCAAGTATAGAGTTGCACTTGACTTGCTGAGCCTGGAGCTTAGAGAAATGATCTGAATTCATGTTTGAAATAATCATTTCAGATAATCCATGCCTGGTTGGTGTATTATGATGGTGTTTATCTCTAACATATTTTCTCAGTGTCAAAGAGAGGTGATGAACATGCATATATATATTTATGGATAAACATATATAACAGACATTATCTATATGAATCCAATATAAATTATATAACATAGATAATTCATGATTCCTTTGGCATCTGAGGGCAGGGGGCATCTGGGTCCTGGTTGCTCCAGGACCCTTGAGGATAATAAAACTGCAGAAGCTTTGTCCCTTATGTAAAACGACATCATTGGGCCATTGTTTTGGCACAGCTTATTATGCTGCACCCTACAATGCCAGCATCCTATTTGGGCATAGCTTTGTGTCCAGGCTGCTCCACTTCCTATCCTGCTCCCTGCTAATGCACCTAGGAAAGCAGTGTAGTATTGCAAAAGTTCTTTGGGCTCTGCTAACCATATGAGAGACAGGGCTAGAGTTCCAGGCTTCTTGCTTAGGCCTGGTACAGTCCAGGCTGTTGTGGCCATTTGGGGAATAAACCAGTGGGTAGAAGAGCTCTCTTGCTCACTCTCTGTCTCTCCCTCCCTTTTTGTCTTTCCCTCTCAGTCTGAAACTCTGCCTTTCAAATGAATAAATAAACATTTAAAATAAATAAAGTGGCATTATGTTTGCATATAATCTACACATATCCTCCTGTGTACTTTAGATTAGGTCTAGAAATACCTACTACCTACCTGTAAACATGAGGAAAATAATGGTTACACTGCATGTTATGGGATAATCAGAAAGAACTCCATACCTGTTCAGTAAAGATGCTGAGTTATTTTCTCCCCAAATATTTTCAGTCACAGTTGTTTAAATCCAAGGTTGTAGGATCCCTGGTTGTGAAGAGCCAACTGCCTGTTTCCATATCCATCTATCTATATCATGAGTGAAGATACCCTATTGCTATGCATTCTGTTGGCCAACAAGAATTGTCTCACCCTGTCCTCTAAGTGCTGTCAGCTGATGGGCCCTTAGCAGTGTTGTCTTCATCTGTCTTTTGTGTGCATCTGTATTCCCATGCTGTGCCTTCCGTTTCTGTTGTGTTCCCCAGTTTTCCCACATAATGGTAGTGAAGGGTGCACATGTCTCAGAGCTGTACCTATTAGATATTTTTAAATGAAGCCTAATGTTTAATTGCGAAAATGCAAGTTTAAGGAAGTGTAGGGAATTATTCCATGAAAGAATAGGTTGAAGTAACAGAAAAGTTTGTTGGGATCAGTGGAATAGCTGGCTATTAACCTAGCAAAGTAAGTGATTATACCCCACAGAGATTATTCAGTAATTGTAAGAGTAGGAGTTGGGAAAAGCCACGGCCAAAGCTATGAGTCCTGTCTCTAGATGCTTTGGAAGATCCGAGGCAAATAAAGGACCCATTGTCAACTCACAGTGCAAGGAAAATTTTCCTTTGTTGTTATGCTTTAAGGACGTGTGAAAAAAACCGAATAGCAGGTACTCCCATGCCAAGAACTACCTTTTTGTTTTTTTTTTTTTTTTGTTTTATTTTGTTTTTAACTTTTATTTAATGAATATAAATTTCCAATGTACAGCTTATGGATTACAATGGCTCCCCTCCCCCCATAACTTCCCTCCCACCCGCAACCCTCCCCTCTCCTGCTCCCTCTCCCATTCCATTCACATCAAGATTCATTTTCAATTCTCTTTATATACAGAAGATCAATTCAGTATATATTAAGTAAAGATTTCAACAGTTTGCACCCACACAGAAACACAAAGTGAAACATACTGTTTGAGTACTAGTTATAGCATTAAATTAAGGACAGAGATCCCACATGAGGAGCAAGTGCACAGTGAATCCTGTTGTTGACCCAACAAATTGACACTCTAGTTAATGGCGCCAGTAACCACCCTAGGCTCTCGTCATGAGTTGCCAAGGCTATGGAAGCCTTCCAAGTTCGCCAACTCTGATCATATTTAGACAAGGCATAAAAGACAGGGTGAGGATAGTAACCAATGATCCCAAGAGTGGCATTTACCAGGTCTGAACAATTATACAGCATTAAGTGGGGAAGAGGACCATCAGTACACACAGGTTGGGAGTAAAGCCCTTGATGGTAGAGTAGAGGTTATGATTACGAAGGAATGAGGCCCAAGTGCACTAGACAGGATCTAGAACAAAGGACAGAGTCATTATTAGAGGAGCTAAGAAAGGTGCTGTCTAAGCTACAATTAAGTTTTCTGATTGAGAGGCAAATAGAACCTGACAGAAGGGGCTTGATAATAATCTGGTGGGCTTTAGGCCTTGTAAGTTAAGAGGCCCAGACCTACCTATCTCTTCACATGGGGTATATCCTAAGGGAGGTGTGAGCCTCCTAGGGGAAGGCACTCTGTTGACTTTCATTACTTGGCTGGCCTGGGAGGAGAGCTGGCCAGGTAAAGGCAGGGGGCATCTCTAACAAGAAATTTACAGTTCTGCCTGCAATGTTGCTGACCCTACTTGGCCGTCCCCTCCGCTGCAGTGGTCACTTTGGAAGTTGGGCTGAGTGAAGGGCTTTTCAGCTTAGAGCCAATAAGATCTGTGGCTCTGACCTGGGCATCCTTCGACTCCAGGGCAGGTCGATTTCCAGTGATCCAACTCTTGGCAGAGCTGCCAGGGCTCTTCACAAGCTGACTCAAGAACCACCTTTGTGGACTGAAGAATTAGGTATGGATTCAGGGCTCTTGAAGTACGGCCTGTAGACAGCAGCTGGTTGGGACACTTTATTACTGGTCCTAGCTCTGTCTCCTGATGCCTGCCATTGTCAATGCCCCAAAGTAGCTGTGATGTCTCAAGTACACAAGGAAAACCTAAACTGAGTTCGAAACTCCTAGCTTTGGTCTAGTCCAGCCCCAGTTCTTGAGGGCATTTGAGGAGTGAACCAGAAGATTGGGACTCCCTCTCTCTCTGACTCTCAAGTATCTTGTTAAAATTATTTTTAAAGATTTATTTATTCATTTAAAAGTCAGAGTGACGTAGACAGAGAGGAGATATCTTCCATGCACTGGTTCACACACCGGATGGCCACAACAGCTGGAGCTAGTCCAGTCTGAAACCAGGAGCCAGGAACTCCATCTGATGCTTTCCCATACTCATGAGCAGGGAGCTGAATCGGCAGCACTGAACTAGAGCTGGCACTAAGATATGGGATGCTGACATCACAAGTGATGGCTTAACTGACTGCACCATAATGCTGGCCCCTAAAAACTGTCTTAAAAAGAACTATGTATAGCAACTTGACAGAGTAATTATTTACATGCACTTTCAATAATAATTTTAAAATCAGAGAGGATTTTACCCTTGGATATTTAACTTTATTTTCTAGCAACACATCTCCAGTATAATTTTAAAAATATCATCTGAATGAGATGAAAACTTTATGTAATCAAGTAACAGGTCCTTCACCATAAGGTAGTTTAGGAAGCCGTGGAGACGGCAGAGAGGAAACGTGCATTTGCTACAACGAATTGAAAGACCAGGATCAAACTCTGGTTTCCCAGTGAACACTTGGACTTGTTTAAAAGTGAAAAACAGATCAGACTCACCCGTGATCCTTATAAGTATGAAAAGATGCCACTGATCTCATATCTGAGGGACGGGATTTACCCCATTTAGGCCACAACACTTTTTAAGGGTGACATTGTAATTGCTGCCCAAATAGAAACACTAATTGAATGTTTTAAAGCAGGACCTATAAGAGCAGTTACTTGCTCAAAAGTATTGTCAATAAATCATTTTTATTTAGCTCTTTCTAGTGATTATGTGGAAATTGTTTTCAGGGTTGTAGTCAATTCTAAAGCATTAAGAGCTTAGTTGTTGCTTTCTCTCTGAATGGTACCAAGAGCCATTACATTATAGGCTAATGAGTTGGCAAATTTAATTATGTAAATCAAAGCTATTTTGACATTTAGATGCTTAAGAAGAATCTACAGCTATTGAATGTTTATAGACTTATTCATTTTAAGCACTTAATTTTTCCCATCAATTAAAGTTTTCTCTTGTGCAGATAGCCTAGTGATAAATGAGAAGATATAATTTCTTTTCTTAAAAAATATTAAAATGCAAAGAGAGTAATGGAGCATTTCATAGGGTGTAAGATACAGAAAATTTCGCAACGAAAGTAATGAGAAATGAATGATTGATTAGCCATGGAAACAACCAACGTTGACTGAGTGGCTAGATTTCTTCTAGCTGTAATAACCTAGTTATCCATATTATCAATTTCACTTAATTGATTCTGTTTAGTGTAAATTGTCCAAGAGAAAATTTCATCCAGTTTCTGAAACGCAACAGTACTTAATGGGTCAAACTGGAAATCTGAGATGTGAAATTTAGATCAATGGATAACCGAAAGCAAGAGTAAGTAGAGACTAGATTCACCAGAGAGTGCAATGTCCAAATACAGGGCAAGACCCACGGTATGCACATTTAGAAACTCTTCTCTTCTGAGGCCAGAGCAGTTCTTCTAGCAAGTCAGCTGGTTGTTTCCCTATAGGGCTACCCATTATATCTTTTTTTTTTTTTTTTGGCTTATTTGACAGGTAGAGTTATAGATAGTGAGACAGAGAGAGAGAGAGAGAGAGAGAGAGAGAGAGAGAGAGAAAAGGTCTTCCTTCCATTGTTTCACTCCCCAAATGGCCGCCACAGCCAGTGCTGCACCAATCCGAAGCCAGGAACCAGGTGCCTCTTCCTGGTCTCCCATGTGGGTGCAGGGGCCCAAGCGCTTGGGCCATCCTCCACTGCCTTCCTGGGCCACAGCAGAGAGCTGGACTGGAAGAGGAGCAACCAGGACTAGAATCTGGCACCCATATGGGATGCCGGCGTCGCAGGTGGAGGATTAACCAAGTGAGCCACGGCGCCAGCCCCTACCCATTACATCTTTCCTTCCCTTTTTCTCCCTACAGCAAACATTTACTAGATCCCTGATACTGAGCACTGTAGATTCAAAAATGGCTAGGATTTTTAGGGACTCAATTTTGTTTCCGGAGGACAAAAATAAACATTTAAAAATCAAAGTATAAAGATAGGGTGATGCTCAAGGGAGTCAAGTGGGGAACACTTAACCCAATTTTGGAAGTTGCAGAAAATGTTCCTAGGGAATGCACTGCTCTTCTAGACAAAAGCCACCTGTGGGAGGGTCAGAGGACAGAAGGTAATACTATAGATAAGAAAAAAGACAGGTCAACATAGGGAATAGAGTAAACACAGCCCTGGGTGCAGGAATGAATGAGGAGTGAGTCATTTGTGTAGCTGAATGGTGGAGTGTGAGGCTTGGAATACACAGAATTGAGCCCAGCAAGGCCAGTGAGGATGACATAGTGTACCCTTTAGCTTAGGAAGAAGGAATTGGAACCAGACACATGGATAAGTAGGAAACTGCTGAAGAGTATGAAGCAGGTACACCAGGGGTGGATTTTGATTTCCTGAGAAGCCTGCTAGCAACCATGGAGAGTTTGGGGGAAACGCATCAGAGAAAAGAAGTGTGGTTGGTAGTTTAGGTACAACATAATGAAGGCCTGAATCAAAAATGTATCTTAGTGTCAAAATATAAGAGATTTGTTAAAGAAATATTTAAGAGGGGCATGGTGGGTGGCCACTTCCCAACACTGTCATCCCTAAGGGAGAGCCAGTTTGAGATCTGCCTGGTTTGCTTCCAATTCATTTTCCTGCTAATACACATGGGAAGGCAGCCCAAGATGCCCCAAATACAGGGCCCCTGCCACCCATGTGGGATGCTGGGATGGAGTTCCTGGTGCCCATCTTCAGCTTGGCCCAGCCTTGGCTGTTGCAGCCATTTTGGGGGAATGAATCAGTGGGTGGAAGATGTCTCTTTCACTTTCTCTCTTCTCCCGCTTTCTGTTACTCTGCCTTTCCAATAAATGAATAAATAAATCCTTTTGAAAAAGAAATATTTATGAGATAAGAGGTGGGTATTTGGTCTAGCACTTGAAACACAGGTTGGGATGCCCATATACCATATTACAGTACTTGAGTTAAAATACTGGTTCTATTCATGGTTTCAGCTTCCTGCTAGCATTCAGCATCAGTGAGAGCACAAGTAATTGGGTCCCTGGCACCATGTGGGTGACCCAGACTAGATTCCTGCTCCCAGCTTCAACTTGATCCATCCCTAACCTCAGATGTTATGGGTATTTGGGGACTAGAACAGCAGATGGAAAATATTTCTCTCTATTTTTCTCTCTTTCTCTCTCAACCCCCTCTCCTACTTCCACCCTGCCTCTCCTCTCAGATTAATTTTTAAAAGTGTGTAAAGCGATAAGATGGGTAGGATGTGAAGAGTGAAGGAAAAGAAAGGAGCAGGGATGGATCCAGGTTTTCTTGGGCAACTGGTTGAGTATTGGTACCACCATCAAAGAGAAATTCAAAAAGAAGTATCAAGTTTAGGGAAGAAGAATATTAGTTCCTATTTAGGGCAGCTAAGTTTGCAAAGCCTGTGTAATATCAGGTTCTGCATCTACATCTCAGGAAAGAGCTCTAAGCCACAGGGCACATTTGGTTATCTAAAGCATGAAGCTGCTCATTGAAGCCATGTGAGAGAGAACAGTAAAAGAGTGGAGAGAGTGTAGCCCATTCTTCAGCAGATCTTTCCAAAGATTGTTTAGGATTTCCATAGTCCTTCCTTGCTAGCTGTATCCAAACCAATGAAGCTTGTGTGCTCCTCTAGCATAGGGCTCTTGCCTTCACTTGCAGTAGCTAAGAATAACTGTAGGGATCTGCATTGTGGCATAGTAGGTAATGCTGCAGCTGCAACATCCGCATTTTGTATGGGTGCCAGTTGGTATCCTGGCTGCTCCACTTGCAATCCAGCTCCCTGATTATGGCCTGGGAAAAGCAATGGGAAATGGCCCAAGTGGACCATGGAAGGAGCTCCTGGCTCCTGGCTTCAGCCTCACCCAGCCCTGGCCATTGTGGCCATTTTGGCCAGAAGTCAAAGGTCATGCTGCATGTTCAGCAGAACCTGGGCAGAGGGCAGCCTTGGGGTTTTGTAGCATTCGAGTAATGTATGTGTGTAGCATTCAGCCACTGGGAGCAGGTGGTTAGCCCAGCAGTCACATTGCACACTGCGTGCCTGGGGACTCTGGCTCCCATCAACGCAGACCCCGGATCACAGATGGAAGTTCTCTGTCTCTCCCTCATTTTCTATAACTCTGACTTGCAAATAAATGAATAAATCCTTCTTTTACAAAAAGTATAACTGTAGATCATGACCTATGGCTTGAATTATTAAAAATATGAACAAATTTCTAGGGACACAGAAATTTGCCATTAATTCTGATGTTAATTACAAGACTGTTGGAAGGTAGATTTACCACATGGAGGTAGAATTTGAGCTAAGACATGAAGAATAGCTAGGACTTAATTATACAGAACAAGACAAAGAAATTACAAGTTGAGGTAAGAGAAAATATAAGCAAAGGCATGTCACTGTGAAAAGCCTGGAACTGACAGTAATTGCTGGAATAGTGAACACATGGACAAAGTAGGGAAAATGTATGAAAAGAGCCAAATGATGGAACTTTTTATTTCCAGGCAAATAGGCCACATTTTATTTCATGAGCTATACCCTAAGGGGAATTTTTGAACAGTGAGGACATCAGTAGAACTGCAGTTTGTGAGAATTAAACACACAGCATTGTACAAGTGGGGTTGATAATGATCAGAAAGGCCAGTTAGGTCTGATTTGAGACATGATGAAGGTCTGATGTTAGGTAGTGATGGGTAGAAATGCAACGGAGAATAAAGATAGATGGAAGACTGGTTGGAAGAATATTCCTTAAATAATTAGACTGAATCAAGGTGATGGGAGAAAAACTAACGGTTTCTGGCCTTTGTAACAATAAGGATCATGCCTACTGGTTGAGCATGGATGTGGAGGAAACACCACGTGAAGGGAGATATAACAAGGTCACACTTGATCTCAGTGAAAAAGCTGGTAGGACATCTATGGGGATGAGTCTAGAGTACTTTGGAACTGAGTCTGGAGTTTGGGATAGAGGTTGGGATATACATGTTTGTGCGTGTGTTTGGATGTATGTTTGCCTATTGACTGGGTTTGAGAATACCAAATAGGATGTGTTGGTTTCTGTATATTACACTAAAGTAAAATCATCCTCAAGGAAAAAAAATCATTTTTCCTTAACCACACTTTTTTCCCAACCTCCTCTGTATCATTGGGTGCTAGAAATAAACAAGTTCAAAGTTCAATGGATGTTTAGCTAATTGAGCTGAATAGAATAAAATGAAATTTAATGAAAAGTGGTTAAAGCGACATATGTGGAGATTACGTAGTAATATTTAAGTGACAACTGCAGAGGTCTGAGGCTTATGGGATTGAGGTAGACTTAGATAAAGAGAACCAGGGGCTGATACTAACAGGGAAGGTAGCCCACAGCGGCAAGGGCCTAGAGAGGAGTCCAGGGAGGACCAGTAAGAGGCCTTGTGCTGGATTTGTTGATTACAAAGTCACAGAGAGCATTTTCAGATCTCTTTTCTTTTTTTGCAGTGTACTGCTCAGTGCCAAAACTAGATGAGAGTTGAGACACTTAAGGAGGACAGGAATAGTACACATAAACTTCTCACACTTTCCTCCTAATTTTCCCTCTTATTCCCAGCTCCCTGGTTCTTCCCTTTCAGATTATGTATTCCCATGCCTCCATTTCTCATTGTGGCCTCTGGCCTGTCTATGGCCCCTTAAACTACCTACTTTCCCAGAACTCTTTATATGAATGACATGAATTCTCACAGCAACACAGCATAACAATATTATTGTTCCTTTTGACGTGTGAAAAAATGAGGCCGGCGCCGTGGCTCAACAGGCTAATCCTCCGCCTTGCGGCGCCAGCACACCGGGTTCTAGTCCCGGTTGGGGCGCTGGATTCTATCCCGGTTGCCCCTCTTCCAGGCCAGCTCTCTGCTGTGGCCCGGGAGTGCAGTGGAGGATGGCCCAAGTCCTTGGGCCCTGCACCCGCATGGGAGACCAGGAGAAGCACCTGGCTCCTGGCTTTGGATCAGCGCGATGCGCCGTCCGCAGTGGCCATTGGAGGGTGAACCAATGGCAAAAAGGAAGACCTTTCTCTCTGTCTCTCTCTCACTATCCACTCTGCCTGTCAAAAAAAGAAAAAAAAAAAAAAGAAAGAAATTTAAGAATGTTTAATTACTTGCCCAAGAAACAAATTACCCTATTCCAAGTACCTTCAAAACCGTAAATGTTTCTCACACCCTTGGGGTCTCAAGTTTGAGATGAGGATGTCAGAGTAGTTGGTCCTGGTGAGGGTTTTCCTCAGAAATACAGATTGATGACTTCTCATATTCTCCTAGCATACAGGAGTAAAGAAAGCTCTCTTGGATCTTCTTAAGAGCACTGGTCTCACTCATTTGGGCTCCACCCTCTTGGCCTAATGACCTCCCAAAGCCCTCACCTCCAATAGCATCATATTAGGATTCGGGATTTCAACGTATGAATCTTGGGGAGATACCAACATTCAATCTATCACTGCTACAAAGCCAGAAATTAATTAATTAAAGATTCCAGTCACTGCAAATATCAGATGTTGTACCAAAGCATCTATCAAATCTCTTTCTTTCTGTAAATCTGCTTGGCTGAAACTCTCAAGTCGTATATCACAGACATCATGGCCCCCAAATCTTACCTGACTGTATCCAAATCTCAGGAGTATGGATGTTTGTAGCAACACAGAGGCAATGCCAGTAAATATGTTCACTGCAAAACATTTTCAGAATTTAAGAGTGAGGATCGTTAATTTCTTGCCTTGTTTTTTTCTTGAGGAAGTCATTTACTGCCTTTGGATCTTGGCATTGTCAATGACCAAACTCAGAGTGTAAGCCATAAAGTTCTTTTTCATATCATATCAATCAGTGATATAATTTGTGCTAATATTTATCTCTAAACTTCACACTTCAGTAGTGCTTTTTGAAATCAAAGTACATTCCATTTACCTATATAACTATATAAACATATGTCTCCAAATGCATTCTTTACACGAGTAATTTTGGATTCCTTTCCTATAGCTTTAAATATAGCTATTGTAGATTTTTTAAGTGGTTGGGAAAATAAATATTGAGTGTTACTCTAAAATATCAGTTTATATAATCTGAAATTATCTGAGGCTAACTTGTTATGTACTTTTTCAGGTACAATGTTTATGCCTACTTTATCTGGTTGTTTAATTGGACTATGAGTTATAATTCCCAATTATAGCCAACTCTCTAAAAAATTTATTTGAAAGGTGGAGAGAGAGAGAGAGAGAGAGAGAGAGAGATCTTCCATCCACTAATTCATTCCCCAAATGCCCACAACAGCCAGAGCTCAGTGAAGCTGAAGCCAGGACCCTAGGACTCAAATCCACAGATCCTATGGCTGTGCAATAGCAAGAAGCTAGAACTGGGTGTGGAGCTAGGACATGAGCTCAGGCACTCCAAAATGAGATTTAGGTGTCTCAACACAATGTCTTAACTGCTGTGCTAAATTTATGCCCACAACTGGGCAATTTTTTAAAAAGATTTATTTATTTGAAAGAGTTACACACAGAGAGATGGAAAGGCAGAGAGAGAGAAAAAGAGGTCTTCCATCCCCTGGTTCACTCCCCAATGGCCAGAGCCACACCGTTCTGAAGTCAGGAGCCAGGAGCTTCTTCCAAGTCTTCCACATGGGCGCAGGGGCCCAAGGACTTGGGCCATCCTTCACTGCCTTCCCAGGACATAGCAGATAGCTGGATGAGAAGTGGAGCAGCCAGGACTAGAACCAGTGACCATATAGGATGCCAGCATTGCAGGCGGAAGCCTTACCCACTTATGCCACAGGGCCGGCCCCTAACTAGGCAACTTAACCATATTGAGAAGTCAGTTGGCTGTGACCCAAATGACCTGCTGGATGGTGTGTATTCCCAGTATAACATGCAAAACATTGTTAAAGTAAGTTAAAGTAGTTTGATGCTTAATTTGCAGATGGTCTCTGACTTATTACCTAAGAGAGTTGGATGTACAATTTTTTTAACTTAATGTTGGTGTGAAAGCAATATGAATGCAGTAGAAAACTATACTTTGACTTTTGACTTTTGATCTTTTCTTGAGCTAGCAATACTGTCTATCAGTTATGGGCAGTGGCTCTGCCTGAGCCACAGCTCTCCATCAGTTCCTGGATCCTGGGGGAACAACCAGCATTTTACTGTGTGCTATGATATTCTGGAGGCTAGGTGTATTAAATGAATTTTTGACTTATAATATTTTCAACTGACAATGGGTTTATTGCGATGTTACCCCATAAAATAAGTCAAGGAACATAGACTTATTGTTCAGGAAATGTATTAGTGAATTGGGTTATGTGAGTAGAGTAAGAAGTTCCTAGAATGTAGGAGGAGGGCCTGGGTTCCTGGGTTGATGAAAACATCAACAATAGAATATTAATTAATTCTGATTCTGGGATTTCCCAGGGTGTACACAGTCAGTTGGGAATCCAGTCAAACTGATTGTTTCTTATTACATGTAATATCTTCTGTCACCAATAAAACTAAGTCAGCATTGAGACATAATTTCCATCTTTTTTACCTGAAAAATTTAATAAAACCAGTTCATATTTTATATGCTGTATTATCAGCACATAAACATGCTTTTCTAAAATTAGTTCTGTTACTCATTTATTCTTTTATTTTTAAAGATTTTATTCATTCATTCATTTATTTATTTGAGAGGGAGAGGCACAGAGAGAGGTCTTCTTCTCCACTGGTTCATTCCCCAAGTGGCTACAACAGCAGGAGCTGGGCCTATCAGGAGCCAGGAGCCAGGAGCTTCTTCCGGGTCTCCCATGTGGGTATATGGACCCACAGACTTGAATCATCTTCCACTGCCATCAGCAGAGAGCTGGAACGGAAGTGGAGCAGCTGGGACTCAAACCAGTGCCCATTTAGGATGCCGGAACCACAAGTAGAGGCTCTTAAAAAAAAAAAAGATGTATTTATTTATTTGAAAGTCAGAGTTACACACAGAGAAAGAGAGAGGTCTTCCATCTGCTGGTTCACTCCCCAATTGGCCATGATGGCTGGAGCTGCGACAATCCGTAGCCAAGAGCCAGGAGCCTCTTCCAGGTCTCTCATGTGGGTGCAGAGGCCCCAGGACTTGGGCCATCTTCCACTGCCTTCCCACAGTAGAGAGCTGGATCAGAAGTGGATCAGCTGGGTCTTGAACCAGCATCCATTTGGGATGGAGCACTGCAGGCGGTGGCTTTACCTGCTACAACACAGCACCGGCCCCAGGTGGAGGCTTAATATACTACACCACAGTGCCGGCCGCTAATTCTATTTATTTTTGAATCTCCTCAGCAGTGACAGAGTTTCATCAATACTTTATTGATTTGTCCTCTGGTAATATTTCTTTTTTTAAAGATTTGACAGATATAACATTTCAGAATATATTTAACTCAGAGGAAATGACACATATTCATTTACATATGTTAGACACAGCAAACATTCATAAGGATGTTTTATTATAGTAACACACTCTTATTGAAGAACTGACAAAAGTGTTGAAAAGTATATTTCTTGTAATGTAATATGTCTCAGGGGAGCCGTTCCAGGTGAGAGCTGTTAGATTTTAGAATCGTATAAAAAGGACAACTCTAACTCAAAATGACTTTTCAGATTAGTTATTGACAGATGACTGTGGAAACACTAAGAACTGATGACAAATTGCCCATCTACTTGGAATATAATTTAACTGAAATATTTAACACATGTAATGCAAACAAGATTCAAAATGCAATCACCTGCTTTTTCTGTGACTGTAAAAGCAGCTGCTGAAAGCCAAATCCAAATCAAACAAAATAGAACAGGTTCAGGCCTTTATGTTGGTTTCTGTACTCTGCCTATTTTTTTTTAACTCAATCTGTCAACAGTCATAGTAAAAAGACTACCATGTTAGTCACTAACAGACTGGAAGCTCAAAGTAAAATTAAATAGGCTAGTAATCACATCAGACAAAACTAACTTAAACAGGTGGTCACCAGATTATTTGCTTATTTACTTTTAATGTCACTAGGAAGGCACAGTGACAGAGAGAGAAGACAGAAGCAGAGACAGTCAGAACTCTTCCATTGGCCAATTCATTTCACAAATGCTTGCAAACAGCCACGGTTGGGCCAGGCTGAAGCCCAGAGCCAGAAACTCAATCCATCTCCCATAGAGGTAGCAGGGCCCCAAGAACTTGCGCCATCACCTGCTGCCTTCCAGGCTCATAGTGGCAGGAAGCTATAGTAGAAGCAGAGGAGCCAGCACTCAAATCACGACTTGGCAACCCAACCTGGGATGCATGCACCACAAATGACATCTTTTTTTTTTTTCCTCCAAATGATATCTTTTTTTTTTTTTTTTTTTTTTGACAGGTAGAGTGAATAGTGAGAGAGAGGGAGACAGAGAGAAAGGTCTTCCTTTTTGCCGCTGGTTCACCCTCCAATGGCCGCTGCGGCCGGCGCACCATGTCAATTCGAAGCCAGGAGCCAGGTCTCCCATGAGGGTGCAGGGCCCAAGGACTCGGCCCATCCTCCACTGCCTTCCCAGACCATAGCAGAGAGCTGGCCTGGAAGAGGGGCAACCGGGATAGAATCCGGCGCCCCGACCGGGACTAGAACCTGGTGTGCCGGCACCGCAAGGCGGAGGATTAGCCTGTTAAGCCACGGCACCAGCCATGAGCCGTCTTAAACAAAGAACCTGGTGGTGAACCAACCAAACCCCTGTGCAACTAGGTTAGCCCTGCAAGTTACTGTTCTGTGACTTGGCCTAGTCTGTCCTACACTTCCATAGAGCACCCAGAGAATTCCATTATTTCCACCCAGAGTTTGATGTAAGATTCAATTGATTGAAGAAGGCAAATCTCCAGGAATAAGGGAGCATAGACTCCAGGAGACTCCCACAATTAGGATGGAATTTGCCTCTTAAAACAAGTAAATTCTAACTAGTTTGGAAGTTCTGAAGTAAGAAGGAAAAAAAAAAATCAATGAGCAAGGGTCATTGTTGTGGGGGTGGTAATGAGCCTTGACTGGGCCCTCTGGGGTTTGTGTTAGCGGACTTGGAAAGGTAGATTGAGACGGAGAGTAGAACAGCTGACTGCTGTGGTTGGGATGATTTCTTTATTTTCTTGTGTATAGCTAAGAAGAAGGCAGCTGGAAAATCTACCTTAAAAATAGAATGTAAGGCATTTGGGGGCTGGTGCTGGTGTAGTGAGCTAAGCCTGTGGTGCTGGTATCCCATACATGTGCTGGTTCGAGGCCTGGCTGCTCCTCTTCCGATCCAGCTCTCTGCTCTGGCATGGGAAAGCAGGAAAAGATGGCCCCAAGTCCTTGGGCCCCTGCACCCCTGTGGGAGACTCAGAAACTCCTGGCTCCTGGCTTCAGATTGGCACAGCTCCAGCCATTCAGCCATTTGGGGAGTGAACCAGCAGATGGAAGACCTTTCTGTTTCTCTCTCTCTCTCTCTCTCTCTCTCTCTCTCTCTCTCTCTCTCTGTAATTCTACCTCTCAAATAAATAAATGAATAATCTTAAAATAAGTAAGGCCTTTTAGGAGGTACTATGGACAGGACATGGCTTTTTCATAGGGTGAGGGATGAGAGGAGAGAGGCATCTCCCTCAGGATAAACAAACAAACAAACAAACAAAAAAAGAAAACCATGATCACAAATTCCTCTGGCCCTCAGGAGTGAGAAGCCCAGGCTTCTCATTCACAGTATTGTCCTGTGTGCACCTGAAGGGAATCCCCCCAGTTCTATCAGAACTCTCAATACAGGAGCTGAAAACCTAGACAGCAGATATTGCAGGTGTTCCAGCAAAACTAAGATGCTTTGCCAAACTCTGTTTCTACTCAAATGGGTCTGGAATATGTTTATAGGCTCAAAAACTTCATTAAAAGGTAAAAATTAAAAAAAAAAAAAGACTTGCCCCTTTAACACTGCAAAATAACTCCCATGTTGGCAACTGGATTCAGAATACGTCATGTAGCAGGGAGTCCTGGGGGTGGGGAGTGATCTGTGTTGGAGACAAGAGGAGAAGCAAGGTGCCAGAATACCAGACAGTAGGGCTGGGTTGCTCCACTGCTGCCCCACCTGGCCCCTCCCTTTGTAGCAGAAGTAATAGATAAGGAAGTCAAATGGTATTACCATCCTTAGCTTTCATACATCCTAGAACCTCTATCATCTGAGCCCATAGCACAGTGTGGAACGTGCTAGACGCTGGAACGCTACTGTTCAGAGCTGAGTTACCACTACTGCCGCGGCTCACAATATTTATTAATTTAATTAAATCTTTATTTTCATCCATACATTAACCTCAATATTTCTTCCCAGCACACATTTTTATTATTATATCCTGTGAGTTCTAATTTGAAATAGAACCCTTAATTAAGAGACTTGCTTTTTCACACTACTCAATATATAATTATAATCTTGAAAATGAGCTCCTTATAATTTTCATATTTTTTCTATGATTATACATATAGTAACTTCTATTAATATAATTAAGAGTGAATATAATAAGTATCATTTCTTATATAGGAAAAAAGTCAAAGCTATGTGGTTTATGACTTTTATGCACATATAATAATTCCCTTTTTTGCATTTATGCAAAATATCTTGTATTTTTGGAAAGATATATAATCCTTAAGAAATGGCTATAAACTCCTTTATGAAACTTGCATGCTAGTTTTAATTACTATTTTATCTTAAGTGTTCCACGTATTTATGTTTCATATTTTTCCATGTTTTTAATAAGTTTTACTTAGAAAAAAACATCAAATATAGCCAGTACTATGGCTATTTTAATAGCTTCTTTCAGGTGCGTTTCTAAGATAGTTTTGCTACAAGGAGGTCAAATTAGTTGACCTTCATCCCATGAGTTTCTGAAGAATGAGGGATCAAATAGCCTCTGTATGGCAGCCAGAAATGTCACCTATATTTAATATACTACAAGAAAGTCGGTCTGCAAGTGTCAAAGCAGGGATTTAAACCTAAAGCCATCTGGCTCCAAACACTATACTTCCCACCCCTGGGCGAATCTGCATCTTTAATTCATGTTGATGTATTATATGCTGTAGGGGCATGAAAGGGTGACTATTTCTATCTTGCTCACCACTGTACAGCTAAAGCCTTCCATGGTGTCACACTACATAAAGGATTTCTCTATAAAAAAGGCATGGATTTATATGATGCAGGAAAATGGTGGTTTTTCACATATATTAACTATAAATTCATTACAATTTGTAAACGTATTGGTTATTAATGAATATCATCCTACAGCTGTCGTATTTAGTGTCTAGAGATGATTTTGTTGTTTTGCTGTTGTTTAAAAAAATCGGTCACTCTATGTTTGACATATGGACTTCAGAATTGAGCGATTTGTAGATGAATTTTTTAAATCTTTTTGTCTCTGTGTAACATGATATGAGTAATTCACAGAAAATATAGTGCATCTGTCATGTTCTTCAACATCTTGCATCTTAATAGAGAAATTAGGCATAAGTGAAGACTTACATAATAGTACGTGAAAAGAAATGCTGTAAGATATTAAGTGATTAACAACTGAAGGACATAATCTTTATGTGGACATTTGGCACAGTGGTTAAAGTTACTGCTTGGCATGTTCCCATCTCATACGCTAGTGCTTGAATCCCAGGCTTGTCTCTGCTTCCAGTTCCTGCTTCCTACTAACACTTACCCTGAGAGGCAGCAGGTGCCGGTTCCATTCCTTAACTCCCTGCTTTCTATATGGGATCCCCAGATTGAGTTCTGGGCTCCTGACCTTCCCTTGACCCAGCCCTGTTCATTGTAGGCATCTGGGAAATGAACCTGCAAATGGGAGATTTCTCTGTTTTTCTCCATTGTTTTCTATCACTCTATATTTTAGAGTAAATTAATTAACTCATATTTTAAATAGTCATGTGAAGTAAGAGTAAGTAATGGACACTTGGAATTGAAAATCTTTTGGTAAAATTTACATAAAATTATTCTATTACAAAGTGATTGTGAAAAATAAATGCAAAGACATTATTTTAAACATATATTCATTTAGGGCCTTTTTCTACCCCATGCCATCTAGGACATCTAATAGCAAGCACTTATGTGTACTCAGAGATAATGTTTGCCTTCTCCCCTGCGGAATATAAAGCCTAAACTGAAACTTACCTCCTATTTAATATAGAAGCATTAGCCAAAATACCCACTGATTTGAAAAGCCATTCACTTCAAGGGAATGTATTTTAACATTTACATTGTCATTTGAACAGCATGCCTCACACAACACTTTTCAAGAACTCTACTTAATGCTTTCAAAGAATAAATCTGAAAATTCCAGGTATTTACTCTCCTAAGTTGCTGTCTGGTAATTTTAAACATACTCTGTCCTTGAAAAATTCTTTTACGAAACAAGTGTTGAGGCTTAGCAAGCTCGTTAAGCAAGGGAATCTGATAGATGAGGGGATTTTGAAAAGGACATGAAAAAATGGAACTAAACGATAAGTTTTTTTGGATAGAGACAAATTCTGAAATCAATGCAGTTTTTTATAATATTCATTTTCCACGAACTTTTTGAAGCTTCCTCCCATGCTGCTCTGGGTTTCCCAGCTGTATCTGGGCAGGCTCATCCTCTAGAGATGGGTCCTCTCACCTGCTGAAGGGCTTCCAGCCTGGGTGCTGGCCTTCTGAATGTGCGTAAGAAAGGATACACAGGTACTGCAGTTCTTTCCTGAAAGCAGCAGTTGCAAATTGGCTAGCCTGCACAGTGCCTCTCAAGTTTTAATATGCTTAATTATCACCTAGGGAGCTTGTTAAAAGTCCAGAGGCTGACTGCTTGGTCTGGGACAGGGCCCTGAGATTTCGCATTTCTGATATGTTTCCCTGTACTACTCCAGGACAGGACACCACACACAGAGTTGCAAGGTCTGAGCATAGAGATACTGTTTTTCAGGAAATCTGTTCCTTTTCTTTTTCTTTTTTCTTTCTTTTTTTTTTTTTTTATTTGACAGATAAAATTAGACAGTGAGAGAGAGAGACAGAGAGAAAGGTCTTCCTTCCGTTGGTTTACCCCTCAAATGGCCCTTACGGCCGGAGCTGCGCCGATCCGAAGCCAGGAGCCAGGTGCTTCTTCCCGGTCTCCCACTCAAGCACTTGGGCCATCCTCCACTACCCTCCCAGGCTACAGCAGAGAGCTAGACTGGAAGAGGAGCAACTGGGACTAGAACCCAGGGCCCATATGGGATGCCGGTGCCACAGGCGGAGGATTAACCAAGTGAGCCACAGCGCTGGCCCCCAAAATCTGTTCTTCTTAAGTCAAGCTCCAAAATGTGTTGAGATTGAAATGTCGGGTTTCCAATGAGCAGTGAAAACAAGAAATAACAAAATACTTCTATTGTACAGAGAAATGCTTGATAACTCCTTCAGAGAGTGCCATAAGATATGCATTGTTTACTACTTCAGCATTGAAGTGGAAGAGGCCTGAAAAGCAGCCTAGAGCCCCTGACTATTCAAAACACAGGTCCCACTGTTACACTGTTAGCTATCTTTTTTTTTTTTTTTCCCCAAAAATCTCTAGATTAGTTCTGAGTCTCTGACCTGGGAGTTCCAACCTGCCTCCCAGCAGGTGCCCCTCAGCTTGCTCTGGTGGACGATTTCCTGAAGGACGTGAAGGCTAAGTACAGCCCTTTCTGCCTAGAGCTTGGAGTCTCTAAGATGAGTTCTCTCCTTACCATACTTCCCACGTAGAAATCAGACGACCTGGAGCAATCTACATACTGTGGAATCAATTTTACATTTCCCTAGGGTTATAGCTCCCGGAGAGAGCAATGATTCTCTCCCCACACCATCGTCCCATAGAGACACAGATAACATCTTCTATTTAACTCTAAGGGGTTCAGAGGCAATTTGAAATCTGGATCACACGTGGGCCACTAAATGAATCTGTACTTGAAGCCTGCACTGGCTAAAGCTTTGATTTGATCATTTAGATGGGACTTGATTTTATAATGGGAACTCTGCAGTTTATTCAGACCATACTGTACAGAAAGGTTGAGAATAAAGCTTTCAAAAGACACAATTTAATGCCCAACAAAAAACAAACAAAAAAAAAATAACTTTTCTTCTTCTAAGAATGTAAACACCACTAGAGGATTTTTGCTTAACCTTCTAAAAGTACAAAAGGCTTAGGGGAGCTATGAATGCACGCTTGTTTCTGCACTTAGCAGAGGCAATTCTCCACAAAGCTAGTTGAAGGAGTCGTAAGTCCATTGACCTATGGCTTGTAAGTAGGCTAAGGTTTGCTTCTCGTTGTTTCAAAATTAATTATTTACAATGGGCACTTGCCATTAAGTGATTGCAGTAAATTTATTTACACATTCATGTGTTCACAACATATGCCATATTGTTAAGGGGAATTATGAAATCAAAAATAAAGATTGTAATTACATTTGGGGGTAGAAAAAATAAGGTGGATAGGATAGGATTACAGATATTTTTCTTTCTTTTTTTTCTGGTTTGTTTTCTTGATAACTCTGTCTTTCTAAAATGAACTGATGCAACCTAGAAATCCCTGTGTTCTCTGAGTTCAACCTTGGTCATCACCCTTGTTTTTAACATCGAAGTCTTCTGCCTCCATGTACTTCTGAAAATCTCTGAGGACAACTGATGTGTTGCATAAACCCATTTTGGTGATTTTTTTTCCCCTAAACCTCAGCTAAACTCTGAGCTCGGGCCAATTTAGACTCCTCCTGGATCACTTTTGTTGCCATCCAGAGTTTCTTCTTTATATTCATGGAGGTCACCTTGGACTTGGGAGACAGAGCGTCTTCCTGACTTCACCCCGACACAGGTTAATTTTACCGTGTCACTTAATAAAATTCTAATGGCCTGAAAAAGCAGAGAGGAATTAGGATGCTGAAAAGAAAATTGTAGATTGGCACTGTATAAAACTACTTTTAGAGGGCCAGCTTTGCAGAGAAGCAGGCTGAGCTGTTGTTTTGACGACAGCATCCCATATCAGAGAGCTGGCTCACATCCTGGTGCTCCACTTCCAGTCCAACTCCCTGCTAATGTGCGTGGGAAAGCAGCAGAAGATGGCCCAAGTACTTGGGCTCCTGCCATCCATGTGGGAGACCCAGATGGAGTTCCAGGCTCCTAGCTTCGGTCTGGCCACATGCTGGCTATTACAGCGATTTGGGGAATGAACCAGCAATGGATGATCTCTCTCTCTCTCTCTGTTCCTCCCTTTCCCTCTCTCCCTCTCCTGCTGTCTATCTGTCTTGCTGTCCCTCTATCTCTTTGTTTCTTCCTCTCTTTTTGCAGCTCTGTCTTTCAAATAAAAAATATTTTCTAAAGTGACAAGTCTATTTTCCTTCAGGTTCTATCTGCCAATGTTTTATGGGATGCAACTTAATATTCCTTAATGCAAGTGTGACTGTGTACCTAGGGCAAGAGCAGATGACATATCTTTTCTTGGTTTCAGACAAAAGGAAAGGAAGAGAGAAGAGATGGAGTGGAAGTTGAGAAGGAGGAAGAAGGGAGAGATGGGGAATTGGGAGGGGGAGGTGAAAGAGAAGCAGCAAAAAACAACTCCATTATACAAAGTTCGCGGCAAAAGTCCCAATCCTGGTACCCAAGAGAATTCCTTGGAAAGTTTTTAAAAGTCCAAAATCCCTGACCTACCCTATCTAAGGACTAAAAGTTCATGGGTGAAGCCCAGAGAGTAGCATCCTTTCAAGCCTCACAGACTATGCTGAGGTTTTGACAAGGCCGAGAACCATGGGTCTAAGTTCTACCTCTCAGTCAAGAAAAGAGCCTGCGGAGAGCCAGTCTTGTTCCCAAGGTCGGCAGCAGTGTTGTCCTTTGAGTGGCATCACAGTTTTTTCCATAGTGTTCTTTCTGGAAGAGGCCAGAGCTCTCTACCTGCCATACCCCCAAAAAGGCTCTACTCCCATCCAAATCATCATACAGAGAACACTTAGTACTTATATCTCTCATCTCTCAACTGTCAGGATCATCAAGGACGTAGGATCATTGGTTAAGCAGAAAATAAGTTCTGATGTTTTCAGATTGCTCAGGGCAATTGCAGCAGGAGCGTGCTGTGACCAGAATGTGACCCAGGCTGGGGGCTGGCACAAGAGCCATCATTCCATTCCATAGCAATAGCCTTTACCTGTTAGTCATACGGTGACTCATATTATGAAAGAAAAAAGATTATTTTTAATTTAAAATATACTCGTATATAAGCTTGAATGGCATGAAATATTTTGTGATGATATAGTTATAAGTTGCTATTTAACATATCCTAGACAATGGCAATTTAGCTTCTGGCATACTTCCAAGACTGTCTCTGCTGATTTGCATATAACTATCCAATGTTCGTGACCTTTTATGACTGACCTGTAGGATGTACTTGCAGTGGCAGAGAAAGAAAGCATGCTTTTACTCTGGAGTTTTTCTTCTTTTTCATTTATTTAAAGTCTAGATGAATGGCTGGTAGCTGGCCTACTTTCTTCTAGGCTCCTTTTATGATGAGCTTAGAGATAATGGAATAAGATTAAACCAGTACAAAGGAAACTGACTGTTATCTATTGTGTAGAGGCTTGGCAGACAGGGGCATTGTGGAAATATATTGATGTTCGTGTTCTGGAATTCTTCACTAGCATTAATATAATACAAGACAAGCAAGTTCTTAGTGAACTCAAAATTACTTGTATTTTGTTAATATTTTATTTACAGGATCTCTGATTTTTGTTTTTGTTTCTAAGATCACTCTTCCTCTGAAAAATTATTTATATATAGATGAATCGATGGGTATTGGGTGCATTTCTCTTTTACTGAATGTCACCAGTGCAGTGTTAAAATAGGGACCCTGGGGGCACACAGTCGGCACAACAGTGAAGACCACACTTGGGACACCCACATCGCATATCCAAGTGCCTGTGTTCAAGTGCTGGCTCCATATCTGATCCCAGCTTCCCGCTAATGTGCATTCTACGGGACAACAATGATGTTTTAAGTACTTGGGTCCCTGTCACATCTGTGGGAGACCAGATTGAATTCCAGGATCCTGGCTGCCACCTGGCCCAGTCCCAACTGTTGTGGGCATTTGAGGAGTAAACCAGTGGATGTACAAGCTCTTATCTGTTTCATCTCACTGTGTTTCTCTGCCTATCAAATACATGAAAATAAGTAGATACAGGAAGGACTCTGGAAACAGGTTAGATTGGAATTCTTGCTCAGTCACTAAAAATGCTGGCTTGAGACTGAATAAGTGAATCTGATGTATCATTTAGTTTCTATATGTGTAAAATAAGGATAAGAGATTTAAAAGGATAATGTAAATAAATTTTTACTGAGATAATTCACAAAAGCCCCTAAAACAGTCCCTGATATGGAAGAATCTCTTCTTATTTGTAATTTTCTTCTGTCACCATGGCTGCTGTTACCATCATTGGGCTGGCTCTGGTCACAAGTCACAGAGTTGATTCTAACACCTCTCCTCATTAAGTAGAATTCACTCCGTTTGGCAGATGAGACAGGATAGCTGTGGTCACCAGTGTCATAAATGGCAATTCAGAACTCTAAGCAAGGTCTATTTGACTTCATAACCTTTGACCTTTGACCTCTACATGAGACTTCAGTTTAATTCGTTCTTTCTTTTCTTAGGTGATACCCTCCTTTCTGAATCATTTGAATCTTTCTGTGTTACTTCTAAGAAATTTTTGCTGTTCAATAACGTTGTTAAAAAATGATGACAAAACTCATCTTTGGTGGCCTGAAACGAATAAAACATTATGAAATTCTCACAGCCGTTGATTTTAGAACATCTTATATATTCATTAATTTCTATAGCTGCCTTCTAGTCTGTTCTCCTTTTTATAATCTCTGAGTGGCACTGAACTATTTTATAGACTTCAGTTGCAAGCTGCAGAGAAAGTTGTGCAATGGGGTGGTTTTCTGTGTCATTCTGTAAGTTTAAAGCTGCCTATCAGAATGCTTTATGCTGTTTTCTATACAATCCAATGCTGAAATCTATAAACCCCAATTTGAAAGGAAATGGCTTTTTCCTATGGCATTTATGTCTCCCTGAGCCTGCTATTTAAGCGCCTAACAAAAATAACACTATTAGTCCACTTGGTGGGGTAGGAGGCATTGAAATGCAGCAGAGATTTTGCTACTTCCGAATGATAGAATAAGGTGGTGAAATCTGCCCGTGTTTTTATTTTACTCTAACTTGGGCCTTGAAAAATTAGCAATTCCACATAAGAAAGTTGTGGTAATTATTTTCTTAGGATTGTCAGAATGTGTACTAATCTGGGGATAGTTATCTTTATTCCTCCTTTGGCTTATTGCAGATTTAAATTAAGCTGAGATTCCTTTAGTGTTATTTTTCCAGAGCCATTGGGATTAGAGATGATGGATTTTGTGGTGCTCTGAGTGTAGTTAAGCTCTTGTCAACATAAGTATAAAATTATTGCTGTGTGCAGTTGGTATATTTTCAAAGGTAATTAAAGCTAAACATTGTGCAGAAGAAGATGATTAGAAATCTTCAGTTCACAAAGAAATCCAGCTTTGCTTTGACACCTAAAAACTCACATTCCTTACATTTTTAAAACCTACATAGGCTGAAGATTTCACAGGAAACTCTTAGTGATACTTTGCATATCAAACAAAATACTGGAAATTATTATTTTCTGTGAAGTATCTGATGCTTTCTTTTGATAGTCAAACACTGTCCACTGTCTGAATATTTAGAATCTTATTTCTTTGTTTGTTTTGACTTTAGTTTTGGAATGGTCTTATCCATGTTTTCATATGGCTGTATTCTTGAAACAAAACAAGCAGGCAACCAAGACAGATTTAATGATCTGTGTTAACTTTTCCCTTCTTTTTTGTTTAAGCTGCCAACCTAAAAATTTACATTTTTTTGTTCCTGACATCGTTAATATCACAGTTTTATTAGGATATGGATGTTAATATATGCTAAAAGCTAGCATACTTGACATCAACAGGTAATTTGGGCTGCTACTTCAATGTTTACCATGATACTTTTTTTTTGGCATTTTCTTAGAACTTCCATTTTAAAATCCTAAAGAGAAGGTTGAAAATGTGATTTTTCAAATACCACACATTTTTTAAAAAAAATTGTGAGTACTACATCACCATTCAACACAATTGATTTAATATTTCAGAGAAACCAGATTATTTTTCTCTTAAACTCTAAATGTGGTATCATTGTTATCAGAATAGATGATCTAAAATCAATTCTAATAGGACTTTTATGTGTAAGTGTGTGTGTGTTGAAGAATGCAGAGTGATGATTAGAGGAAGAGAATTTAACACTCTATAAACCATCAACTCTTGTTGCTTAAAGTACATTTGAGGATAAAAAAAAAAAAATGTGTGACCATGATGGTGAAAAATAAGGGAAAAGACAAAGAGGCAAAGTAATAGTAATAATTTGAGGACACTTACCATAAAACAGTCACCATATTCCAAGAACTCCACAAATATCAACTTCTAAAATCCCTTCAACATCCTTATGAAGTTTCTATAATTATTATTTACTCATTTTACAGATAAGGGAGCTGAGGCTCAGAAACTTATCCAAGGTTAGTCAGCAGGTGGCAGAGTCTGGCTTATAACCCTTTGGGGGTGAGTGATCAATGGAAGATATTATCTCAGATAAGCTTTGAAACTGAGAACTGGGACCAAAAGGTGAATGGAAACCAGCCATGAGTGTTTGTGGGTGGTTGGGGGAAGGGGAACCATGAAAGAGCATCCAGGAGAGAAAGAGCTTGTGCAAAGACCCTGGAACAGCTAGGGGTATGGAGATTCCAGTAGCAGAAAGAGAATCAGTGTGGTTAGAAAGATATGACTTTGGGAATGATTACTGAAAGGAGAGATTAGATAGACCAGCAAGGACTAGATTATTTAGCCTTGTAGTCTATGGAAAGAGATTTAATTCTGTTTCAAACCCAATCAGAAGCCAACAAGCCAGGACAAAACTCCCAGATTGACATTTAAAGGAAACATGTAATGCAAACAGTGTGTGGCTGAGTGAGTGAGGATGGGAAGACTATGTAGTAGGTTCCCATAGTGTTCTAGCTGTGAGTAAGAGGAAGTAGCAGAGAAAAAAGGCAAATTCAGGAAATCTTCTTGTAGATGCAATCCATATGAGTTTTATATGAATTGGAACTTCATCCAGAGGCTGGAGCAGGTAGGAAAACAAGAAGGAAAGGGAGAATGCAAGAATGACACAGAATCATATGTTTGTCAAAATTAACAGAACGCACATCGAGAGACTGAATCGGATGTGCTCTGGACTTTGGGTGACAATGATGCATCATTAGAACATCCTGTTTGGTAGCAAATGCACTGTTGTGGTGTAGGATGTTAGTAGTGGGGAGCTGTACATGTGGAGGGGAGAGAGGGTGGGTAGAAACTCTACCTTTTGCTCAAGGTTGCCTTATAAAAAGTCATTTTTTTCCTTTTTAATTTTAATAAAAATGTAACACATTTTGGCTTCAATATCTTCATCAAGGTGATTCCATTGGATGAGATGAGGAAGACTACAGAGGCTAAGAACTGTAGAAACAACAGTCAAGTATGCCTTAGCTGCAGTGTTATTTGGAGATATCCACAGAGCATCCACAAAAAGTTTTTAAGTAAGCCACTACCTAAGAGGACTAGTGTTCAAAAGGAAGGTGTGGAATGAAAGTCTAAATTTTGGAACTGTTGGTATAAAGAATGGATTAAGATTTTTACTTATTTATTTGAAAACACACTTTGAGAGAGAGACAGAGGGGAATATCCCATCTGCTAGGTCACTCCCCAAATGGCTGCAATGGTTGATTGGGCCAGGCCAAACTGGGAACCAGGATCCAAGAGCTTCTTCTGGGTCTCCCATGTGGCTGCGAGGACCCAAGTATTTGAGCCATCCCCTTGCTGTTATCACAGGCACATTATCAGGAAGCTTGGTCAGAAATGGAGCAGCCAGGACTTGAACTGGTGCCACTATGAGATGCCAGGGCTCAGGAAGTAGCTTTACCCACTATGCCTCAGTGCCAGCCCCAGAATGAATGTTTTTTGAGATTAGGAAGTCAGAGAAATCAGAGAACAGAGGAAGGCCCAGATCTGAGCTTGATGAACTCACAGAGTACTAAATGATCAAAACAAGTATTTCATAAGAAATAGTTTAGGGGCCAGTATTGCAGTGCAGCGGATTAAGCTGCAATCTGCAACACTGGAATCCTATTTGGACACCAGGTCAAGTCCTGGCTATTTTGCTTCCTATCCAGCTCCCTACTAATGCACCTTGGAGAGCAGTGGAAGATGGCCCAAGTCCCTGAGCCCCTGCCATCCATTGGTAGACTCTTGAAGAAGCTCTTAGTTCCTGCCTGGCCCAGTCCTGGCCATTGTGGTCAGTCATTTGGAGGGTGCACCAGCAGATGGAAGATCTCTCTCTCTCTCTCTCTCTCTCTCTCTGTCTTTCTCTCTTTCTCCTTCTTTCTCTCTGTAACTCTGCCTTTCAAAATAAATAAATAAATCTTTAAAAACTAAATACTTTCGACCTTACGTATTTTTACCAAAAAACAAACAAACAAATAAACAAAAGAGAAGGTTTGGCATCCCGAGGCATATTTAAGAATTTTAAACCAGAAAACATGATTACCAAGGACAATGAAATTAGAGAAAAATAATATTTCAGTGATTTAATTAGTATAAAAATAACTAAGTCAGACACATATTGCAAAATTGGAACCAACCCATACTAGATCAAAAAATATTTCAGTTTAATATTACAAATACTTTGTTTTTTATAGCTTGCTGAATTTCACTGGCAATCTGTTTAAAATTCCAATATGATTCAGTCTAATAGAGATTTGAATGATAAAATTATTTTTGTAAGTAACCAAAAAAAAAAAAAAAAGCCCTAGAAGACACACATGCATGTCATCTGGTGTCTATCAAGCATTAGGTTACAATTATTTCTTGAAATTCATTACTTTGTGGTTCTCCAGTTGATTACGAATGTTTCATTTATGTTACATATTCTATAATTTCTTGTGACTGGGATTTCTGCAACATATTTCTGAAGCAGTTTTTAGGCGCCTATTTGCGCTTGAAATAAACAAGAGAAAACAGACTCCAGTTTGGCAGACATCTGTAAAGGCTACGAAAGTCTCTTCTCTAGATCTTGTCTTCTCTTATCCCAGGATTTTATCTACTTCCTTTGCTGTTTTCATTACATCATGAAACTAATACCCCACATTTAAGAACTGAGTTGATAGTAAAATCAAGTTTAGTCCTCACTTGAAACATTTTTGTAAAGCTTTATTTCTTTTTCCTTAAAAAATAAATCTTACTAGAATAACTGCTTCAAGCATTTCTGTAGGAAAGACAGCAGATCTCAGTTCTTTTTCAAGAAGCTGTTTATGACTGACATGGTGCTGGAAGTAATCAGCAAGGGCTGTGTAGTAAGAGCTCATTAGATCTGGCTGTGGAAAGGGAAGCAGTAGAGTTAGGAGAAGGAAACACAGGGCTATTGATTAAAAACATAAATAAATTAACAACAACAACAGAGATCCCCATTTGATGGTGTTTCACGTTATGAAAGTGTCCAACACGTTTTCTCCATCTCTTCTCTCTTGCTGTTTCGCTTCTCTGCATTTCCTAGTTTGGAAGCTGCATGGGGTTCGGAAAATGCTGTTAGATGAAGAGAATGCCTGAAAGGGCTTCTGGCAAGGAAACGGAGTGCTCAAGCTGTGAGCCATCTTTGGCAGCACTACATTAAGTTAGATGTATCAAGTGGATTAGCTCTACTAAAGGTCAAACGGAAGCAGTAGGGAAGTTCAAAGGACAAAGAGGGAAGTTAGAAATTAAATTTGTGGGGTATGCAATGTGGTGCCACTGGTTAAGCCATTGCCTGGGACTCCTTGCTTGGTTGAGTCTTGATCACTTCCTGCTTCTAATCTGGCTTCCTCCAGATGCACCTGGGAGGTAATGCCTCATGGCTCAATACTTGGGTTCCTGCCACATGGGGGAACTGGATGGAGTCCCTAGCTACTGGATACAGCCTGGCCTATCTCTGGCTGTTTCAGGGTATTTGTGGAGTGAAACAGTAGATAGAAAATCAATCTCTCCCTCCCTCTCTCTCTCCTCTCTTTCTTTGTGAATGTAGATTTCCCTCTTTGTCACTGGGAATTGCAAATAATACATACATAAATCTTTTTTTAAATGTAGAAATTGAGTTTAATAATTGCTAAGTATCGTATCAGTAGGGGGGCAGGGTTGGGTTGGGAAAGGAGTTGGCCATTACTTTGTCTCCTATTTTCTTTGAAAGTTAATTCTGTAATAATTTTACTTTATAGCAAGGGTTTCTATAAACAATGCACAAAGATCCTGTTATGAAGCAAAGAATGAAAGAATTGCCTTCTGGTCCTAGAAGCATTATTGACTAACACTGTACATATTCTATTGTACTGCTATTCAAAAATAAAATAAAATAAAAACATGTTTCCTTAAAACTGTGGCATCCCTCTGGTAAAACTGATGGCATCAATTTAAAACTTTTTTTTTTTAATCTTTGAAAAATTCTGATACTTTTAATCAGTATCTCCCAAATCTTTCTTTACTCTTTGCCATGTTTTCAGGTAAAGAAAATTAGCTGTATGTGTATTTATTTTAAATGCCACTTGATTAAAAGAGAATTAAAAACCCCAGGCAAAATTTTGTTCTAGTATTATTTTAAGTAAATTGTAACATTTGCACTACAAATGCAAGGACTCTCTACCCACCCATGGAAAGAAAAAAATTCCCACTTCCCCAGGAGGAAAAGTCTCCACATAGGACATTTTTTCAATAAAATTTGTATGGAACCATCACAAGAGTTAATTGGTAAAACCATAACTAATTCTGGAAACCATGGACCACCCAGCCCTTAGCCCAGCCACAAAAGTATTCACAGGGTTTTTATGTTTGTTTTTTGCCAGTAAATTTAGCTTAATGAGTACCAAAAAGTATGTGGGACAAAGGAAGACAGGTTTTGCACATAGTGGATATTTGAAAAAAAGGAGATGCTATGAGATAGCCTGATCTTTAATTTCAACACTGTGCTTTAAGTTCTCAAAAGTTCATAGTTTAAAGGGAGAAGTATTTTTAGCCAAGCATAAAAGTTTAAAATTTTTGGAAAATTTCTCTGTTGAAATAAGAGAAACTCTCAAAAGTATGCAAAGCAAGAACAAAATACATCAGTGATTCATACTTCTAATTTCCAAATGCAGTTTTGGTACATTGTTGATCTCTAATTATATTTTTCCTCATCTGCAGTTTTGTTTTATAAATTTTTCGGGGTGGGGGGCAGTTCTTGTTCTTAACACACTTTTTAAAATTTAAAATTAAGGTTTGAGGATCCATTTGGGTAGATTAAACTTATCCTTTTTTATTTATTTATTTATTTTGACAGGGAGAGTTATAGACAGTGAAAGAAAGACAGAGAGAAAGGTCTTTCTTCCATTGGTTCACCCCCCAAAATGGCCACCATGGCCGGCGCTGAGCCAATCCAAAGCCAGGAGCCAGGAGTTTCCTCCTGGTCTCCCATGTGGGTGCAGGGGCCCAAGCACTTGGGCCATCCTCCACTGCCCTCCCGGGGCCGCAGCAGAGAGCTGGACTGGAAGAGAAAAAACTGGGACTAGATCCTGGCGCCCATATGGGATGCTGGCGCCGCAAGTGGAGATTAATCAAATGAGTGTTGGCGCCAGCCCCTAAACTTATCCTTTTTAATAAAGGACCATTACTTGAGTTTATCCTAAAAGTAGAAAGTTCATATTAAGTTTGAACTTGGACCTGGAGTCTCACTATTTCCTATATAATACATGCTGGAATGAGGTCATTAACAGGAATGTGTGTTTACAATGAGTAATAAGGGAAGCATTCTTTTATTAAAATAATTTAGGTAATTTAGATACAGATGAGTATGTTCAAGTCAGGAAATATCTATCCCTTTGTGGTTTTAAGTTTGAAGAAATAAACAAAAATTTAATGAAAGCTTGGAGCTACAATGACTTCCTCCTTTTCCTCTTCACCAAAAGTCTAGATTTCATTTCCTTATCTCTAAAGGCAAGTGATAGTGAT
This sequence comes from Lepus europaeus, assembly GCF_033115175.1. NCBI lineage: Eukaryota > Metazoa > Chordata > Mammalia > Lagomorpha > Leporidae > Lepus > Lepus europaeus. The sequence goes on from NC_084828.1 coordinate 34,052,365, forward strand.
CCATCTTGGGAGGTGGGAGTGAAAGGACCACCCCTTTGATCTTTGGTTTAGGGAGAAGATATAGTCACACCCTGATAGGTGCAATCAAAGGTTTTCTGAGTTTCCCGGTTGAACCAGGCAGTTCAGAGGAAGAAAGGAATTCTCAGGAGTTAGGTGTTTTACAAGGAATTTAAAACCCATTCATACTCCAGAGAATTTTCCCAATTAAATAATTTCTGATCCTATCCTTTAGAAAGCACCCAACTTTGATGTTAGTGCTTCAGATATCCCGGGTCTGTTCTATCCCTAAAGAAAAATACTCCTGTGTGCCAGATAAATTCATTCAGATAATATGTTACTTTAAAAAGAATTCATGAAAAAGCAAAATAGATCAAGAACTAAAGCCCTGTAGGCTGATGTCCCTAAGATTTTCCTGGTCATAGGTCCTGCCCAACATGTTGTTTAAGCCGCCAGCCATCATGAAAAGCAGAAAGAATCAGGCATTTGGCATCAGTTAGGAGACCAGACCAGAGAGGCTGTGTTGGCTGTTCATTCTGGCTCCTGATTCCTTCTTCTCGCTAATGCAGATGTGAGGAGACAGCAGTGATGGCCCACGTATCTGAATACTATCTGCCATCCGTGTGGGAAACTTGAATTATATTTCCAGTTCTCTGCTTCAGCCTCCTCACAGCCTAGCTCAGGCCGAGGCCATCATTTGGAAAGTGAACTGGAAGATGGAAGCGCAACTCACACACACTCTCTCTTTTTCTGCTTCTTAAATAAATAAATAAAATCTATTTTCAAAAGCAATTATAATAATTTTTCTTACATTTTTAGGGTCTACGTAAATCTCACAAAGTCCAAGGAGACTTGGAAAACCCCAGTTTTACTCAAAATATGTTAGTATTTGCAAACTAATTGGACAATGTTGTGGTTTGGCTACCTCAGCATCAAGATACGTTTAAACATTCCCAAGACTTTAAAAGATAACTGTCAGACATCAAAAGGAAAGATTAAAAAAATTAAAACCAGATATTCACAACTCAAGAAACACAGAGGCTAAGAAAAATGGCCCCATGGGTCTCAATAACCTTGGAAGACATCATTAGGGAACCAAACAGAGCAGCATGTTCATAATAAGACTGAGCCATTAAGGACACACTAAATTGTATTCCTTGTGATTAGGTTTAAGAAGTAGGAAATCATAAACACAAAGGAATTTTTGTCAATGTGACTACATTCATTGCAAATTAGGAATTAGTAAAAACAGTTTTAGTTACCCTAAAAAATGACCAGGAAATGCCAAAACTTGTCAAATGAATACCAAATACATGAAGTGTCTCAATGTTTTCATAGCCAAAAATAAAGGACAAAGGAAAAGCAGATAATTTTAAATTCTAAATTTCCTTAAACATACCAGGCCTGAAAAGAGTATTTTTCTCTATTGGCTTATATATGTTGAGTTTGTGCTACTTTTTATGAATATTCATTTTTTTAAGATTTTATTTATTTGAGAGGTAGAATCACAAACAGAGAGAGGGAGAGACAGAGGGAGGTGTCTTCCATCCTCTGGTTCTCCAAATGGCCTGAACTGGGCTGAGCCGAAGCCAGGAGCCAGGAGCTTCTTCCAAGTCTCCCAAGAAGATGCAAGGGCCCAGGCGCTTGGGCCATCATCCATTGCTTTCCCAGGCCATAGCAGAGAGCTGGATTGGAAGAGGAACAGCTGAGACATGAACTGGTGTCCATATGGAATGCAAGCACCTCAGGCCCACTATGCCACAGTGCCAGCCCCTGAAGACTCATTTTTAATCTCTACTAAACATAGGAAGTGTTAGTGTTATGATTAAAGTTCTTTTTTTCCTTTAGTTTTTAAATACTTTGTGAAGAATGTTCTAGAAATACCATATCAATAACTCTGGGAATTTAGTAGCCCTACTGAAGAGAATGAATGATATTAAGGGAATATACCGGGTGACATCTGATGGCGTATCACATTTTCCTATTCATTATATTGGCGTGCCAGAGGGAGAGGCAAGGTAAGCTTCAGCAAAGCTGTGACAGTTGTGATAATTCTTTTTTTTTCTTTTAAAAGATGTAATTATTGACGTAATAAGGCAGAGTTACAGAGAGGCAGAGGCAAAGAGAGAGAGAGGTCTTCCATCCGCTGGTTCACTCCACAATTGGCTGCAACAGCCGGAGCTGTGCCCATCCGAAGCCAGGAGCCAGGAGCTTCTTCCAGGTCTCCCACGTGGGTGCAGGGGCCCAAAGACTTGGGCCATCTTCTACTGCTTTCCCAGGCTTATCAGAAATAGAGCAGCCAGGACTCAAACCAGCACCCATATGGGATGCCGGCACTGCAGGCGCGGCTTTACCCCCTACGCCACAGTGCCGGCCCCAAGAGAATTGACAATAAAGCTGTGACGGTGGTGATGTTTGCAATGGGATTTAGATAGGACACCTGTCACACAAAGGAGTTCACTCCTGACTCAGGAGCTGGTAAGAAGTGAACTGGCTGTTTAATCAAGGAAACCAATGTCCCACTTGATGTTTTAGGAACTTCTGGGTTACTTCTCACCAAGAATATCAAGCTAAACTAGGTAGCTAGCATCAAACTAGAGAGACAAAATGAAGGCTAAAAAGAAACCATGTACTACTATTATAGACAATAGAGGAGCTACGAGTATAGAAGTGTGTGTGTGTATCTGCATATACAGCAAACCAAAAATGAAGCATTCCTAATCCTTTCAACTAATTTATGAAATAAAATTTTTATGAGAATAAACTCGTCATTATTTTTCTACGAATGAATATTTCAGTTCTCATAATCATCTTGACCATTCTTTGCTTACAAGCTTCCCATGATTTTTTACCCAATTGCTAATTGTAGCTCATTTTCTCTCTCTTCAATAAATCTCTTCCCTAGTCTCATGTTTTCCCCTCCCCTTTTAAAAAGCATGAGGCAAGCAAGGAATCATTTTGTTGACTACCTTTTTGGCTGTTACACACGTATATTTGTATCTTCAGCATAAAGAAATTTTCCTTTTCTTAAAAGGGGTTATTTATTTATGTGAAAGGCAAATTTACAGCAGTGGGAGAGAGAGAAAGAGAGAAATCTTGCATCTGCTGGTTCACTCCACAAATGGCTGCAGTGCCTGGGGCTGGGCCAGGCCAAAGAGAGGAGCCTGGAGTTCTATATGGGTCTCTCATGTAGGTATAGGGACCCAGGGACTCAAGCCATCCTCTGCTGCTTTCCCTGGCACATTATCAGAGAGCTAGATCAAGAGTGAGGCAGCTGGGACACAAACCGATGCCCATATGGGATACTGATGTTGTGGCAGCAGCTTAACCCACTGCACCACAATTTTGTCCTTGTCCTTGGCTTTGAATCAACAAGATAAATGTTGTTGTTGTGACACAGTGGCTTTGAAGGCCACCTGTGACAGGTGTCCCATATGGGAGCAATGGTTCTAGTCCTAGCTGCTCCACTTCACATCCAGCTTCCTGCTAATGCAGTAGAGGGGTCCAAGTACTTAGACCCCTGCCACTCATGTGGGAGACCAGTATGGAGTTCCTGGCTTCTGGCTTTGGCCTGACCTAGTCCTGACTCGTGTGGCCATTTGAGGATTGAATCAGCGAGTAGACGCTTTCTCTCTTCCTCTCTCTCTCTCTCTCTCTGTCACTCTACCTTTTGAATAAAAATAAATAAACCTTTTAAAATTAATATATATTCCAATGAGAATTTTTTTAAAAAATCAAAGAATTGTAAAATAATACATAATTTCACATGTTTATATATCTTCCCAAAGGAAGATTAAAATTAATTATAGCTATCATCCTCTTTCTTAATAATTATGGAGCTATGTATCTCTAGCCCCTGGTGACTTACTAATAAATGCAGTTATCTTCAAGGAATAGTTAACACTATGTCCATTCATGCATTTATTTATTTTTAGATTCATTTAATAAATATTTATTTATTATTTACTCCAATTGGTACTCTGCTATGCAAGTTAATAATAATTCCTGCTCTAACGGGGTTTAAAATTTATCAGGAAAGCACACACTTATGTAAACCATTGCAATATATTGCCCTAGGTACCACATAATTAAAATTGAGCTCAATAGCAATCATTTAGCCTAGAAGTTAGGACACCCATTTCCCAAATCCATTTTCATAGGTTTAATTCCTGGCTCTCACTCCCGACTCCAGCTCCCTGTTAATTAGGACCCTAGGAAGCAGTGGTGACAGTTTGAGTAATTGAAATCCTGTCTTCCATGTTGGAGACCTGGAAGATATTCTGGGCTCCAGGTTCTGGCCTTGTCCAGCCTTGGATGTTGCAGCCATTTGGGGAATGAACCAGTGGCTGAACTCTCTCACTCTCTTACTCTCTTTCTCTCTCTCCCTTTCTATCTCTTCCCATCTACTTCTCAAATAAACAAATAACAATTTAAAATAAAATAAAATAGAGCTCATGTTCCTTCAATCTACTTAAGCACACAAACCTCCCTACTTGCTACATTCTCCGAAACAGAAAGGGAAGAATCACATCTCACCAGAAGACTTAAGAATAACATGGGTCTCTACTGTGGTGTACTCTGAAGCATCATGGCAGGGACCGGGCAGGGGGTGTTATATAATTGTTATGCTATGAACTTCCTAATAGTTCTGTGTAGGTGTCTCTCTTATTCAGATTTTCCTGGCTTCGATAGGGATTAAAATTCTCTCTTCTGCCTTGTGTAACCAGTCCCTTTTTCCCTCTGTGTGTAGTCCATTCTCTGTCTACCAAATTCTCCCGCAATTTGTATACTGTCTTTATTCTGTACTTCTCTCTCCCACCAGAAGTGCTATCCATCTTCCCTTTTCCTGCCTCCCCCTTGAGAACTAACCTTGTTTGTGAAATCTATCACTACCTTAATAGGTGACAGATAAGATGCATAGGAATATGCTGTGTGCCATCTAATATCTATCAGGACCTTGAAGGAGACTGGAAGGGTAAGGAGGACTTATCCAGACCAGAGAAGTCGGGGATCAAGAAGAGTCTGGAAGCATTGTTTAATCAGAGGAAGCATCCTATAGGAAGAACAGGGATAGAGACCATGACTCTCCATGGGTGCAGAATGGACCACAAACTGTCAATCATGGCACTCCTATTGAGCTGCCCTAAGGAATTTGTTTTTGCTATGTGCCGAATGTGTCCACTCCAAAATTCATATTCTGACACTTCACCACTAAGTAGTTGCACAAAGAGGTGGGGCCTCTGAGAAGTGAGCAAGGCATAAGGGCAGAGCCTTCATGGATGAGATCAGGAACCCATACAAGAGGGCTTGGTGCAGTGGGTTCATTCCTTGCTTCCAGCATATGAATGTACAGTATTCCTCCCGTCCTGAGGAGGCAGCATTACCTCACCATCTTAGAAGTGGAGAGTAGCCCCTACCAGATTCCAGACCTGCTGACATCTGGGTCTGGGACTTCCCAGCTTCCAGAACTCTGAAAAATATGTTCTGTTGTTTCCAATTTACCCTGTCTCAGGCATTTTGTTATCACAGCACAAACAGACTGACAGCCCTTTCTGTGTTTGCATTTTAACACGTCTTTGTGTGTTAATTAGTAACTTTATTCCCCTTTAGCTGGCAAGAGTTATGTAAGGAGGCCATTTCCAATTTGCTCAATAGTTTATCTCTTATTGGTTCCTGGAGCGCAAGAAACATTACTTTAGAAAATCATGAATTATCAGTTGATTTAAGCTCCAGATATCCCTATGAAGACAGTAGCTTTATTTAGTATTTAGATTTTCAGATAGAGGTGAGAGCAAGAACAGGGAGTTGGGTGTATTTGTTTGAAAAATATATAAAATATATAAAATAATTGATGATAAAATTTAAACTGGAAAGAGATCAAGAAAGCTGAGAGAGAAAAATAAATGTGCAAATCAATTGAAAACGTTAATGAGTTTTGATAAAATGAGTATTCTCTATTGAGAATAGAGAGAGGATAGACCTAGAGGAAAAGGAGATTTTGATGAGAAAGGATGGTTGTAAAAATAATGAATTGATATATAGAAATTCTGGGTGATATTGATAAAATCCAGGGCATGGATTTTGGGCATGGATGACTAAAATGAATTTCATGTTTTGGGTATCATGGAATCAATGAACAAAGAGAATAGAATGACTTTGAGTTGATGAGAGATCTAGGACGGAGGAGGCTATGCTTATGTACCAAAGAGATGCCCATATGACAGAGGGAATCATAACAGACAATGAATAGAGTAAAAAGGAAGCTGGCCCGGAAGACTCAAGTACATTCAAGTCAAGAAGATGAGGGGAAGTCCAGAGATGTCATTGAGATTGTAGGAGAGCTTGTTAATACTTCTCTTAGATCATGTATTTTAAAAGTCAAGATAGAGAAAGAAGTAGAAATTGGGAAAAGAAGAACAGGGAAGCAGGAGAATATAGACAAAAAATATATCACTTAACTTTTTTGTTTTTTATTTATTTTTCATTTATTTGATAGGTAGAGTTATAGACAGCGAGAGAGAGAGACAGAAACAAAGGTCTTCCTTCCATTGGTTCATCCCCCAAATGGCCACTACGGTCGGCTCTGTGCTGATCCGAAGCCAGGAGCCAGGTGCTTCTTCCTGGTCTCCCAAGTGGGTGCAGGGCCCAAGCACTTGGGCCATCCTCCACTGCCCTCCCAGGCCACAGCAGAGAGCTGGCCTGGAAGAGGAGCAACAGGGACTAGAACCCAGGGCCCATATGGGATGCCGGTGCCTCAGGCGGAGGATTAACCAAGTAAGCCACGTCGCCGGCCCCTCGCATAACTTTTGCATTAACGAAAAATAACAGGGTTGGAGGAGTTGGCTGGTCACACCCACTGATTAAGAGGAGCAAGGGCATCGGGTTCAGATATCTCAAAATGCTGCCAAGCAGGTCCTAGTCATTTCCTAGGAAATTCTTTTTTTTTTTTTTTTAACTTTTATTTAATGAATATAAATTTCCAGTGTACAGCTTATGGATTACAATGGCTTCTCCCCCCCCATAACTTCCCTCCCACCCGCAACCCTCCCCTCTCCCGCTCCCTCTCCCCTTCCATTTGCATCAAGATTCATTTTCAATTCTCTTTATATACAGAAGATCAATTTAGTATAAAGGTTTCAACAGTTTGCACCCACATAGAAACACACAGTGAAACATACTGTTTGAGTACTAGTTATAGCATTAAATCACAATGTACAGCACATTAAGGACAGAGATCCCACATGAGGAGCAAGTGCACCGTGGCTCCTGTTGTTGACCCAACAAATTGACACTCTAGTTTATGGCGCCAGTAACCATCCTAGGCTGTCGTCATGAGTTGCCAAGGCTATGGAAGCCTTCCAAGTTTGCCGACTCTGATCATATTTAGACAAGGTCATAAAAGACAGAGTGAGGATAGTAACCAATGATCCTAAGAGTGGCATTTACCAGGTTTGAACAATTGTACAGCATTAAGTGGGGAAGAGGACCATCAGTACACACAGGTTGGGAGTAGAGCCATTGGTGGTAGAGTAGAGGTTATGATTACAAAGGAATGAGGCCCAAGTGCACTAGACAGGGCCTAGAACAAAGGACAGAGTCATTATTAGAGGAGCTAAGAAAGGTGCTGTCTAAGCTACAATTAAGTTTTCTGATTGAGAGGCAAATAGAACCTGATAGAAGGGGCTTGATAATAATCTGGTGGGCTTTAGGCCTTGTAAATTCAGAGGCCCAGACCTATCTATCTCTTCACATGGGGTATATCCTAAGGGAGGTGTGAACCTCCTAGGGGAAGGCACTCTGTTGACTTTCATTACTTGGCTGGCCTGGGAGGAGAGCTGGCCAGGTAAAGGCAGGGGGCATCTCTAACAAGAAATTTACAGTTCTGCCTGCAATGTTGCTGACCCTACTTGACCATCCCCTCAGCTGCAGTGGTCACTTTGGAAGTTGGGCTGAGTGAAGGGCTTTTCAGCTTGGAGCCAATAAGATCTGTGGCTCTGACCTGGGCATCCTTCGACTCCAGGGCAGGTCCATTTCCAGTGATCCAACTCTTGGCAGAGCTGCCAGGGCTCTTCACAAGCTGACTTCTGCTGAAGCCCAGGCTTACCACATTGAAAGCCACTGCAGTGGACTGGCCTGTTGGGTCTCCTTGAGGGCAGATCACTGTACAGATCAGCCATTAATAGGCCTGCCACCCATTGCTTCTGATGCCGAGCTTTCTTTTCCTCCTGGTTTGTGTTAAAGCAGACCAGAGGATGCAAGTCAAGGGAGTGCCCGTTTCCCATCTCTAATCTTCGGTGGCCTGAACTACAAGTCTATAGTCACAGGCATGTTCTGTAGTAGTTTTTCTAAGGTAGACAATGCCCATGAGGAAAATTATATTCTCACTTTAAAACTTTCTTTCCCTTTGGTCTGAAAGGGAGGTTTTTTCTACTTACTGTATACTTGGCTGATGGCGAAGTGAATCTAGCTATGAGATTATTATTTGAGTTCTTATTTTGGCTATGCTATTGCAGAAAAATGTTAGCCATCTCTTTTATAAGGTGTAAAGATTAAATTGTGCATCCTACAGATTCCTTCATAATAGAATTAGTTTCCTACCTTGAAGAGAATAGAGAAATGAAAGAACAAGTTGGGCTTAGAATAGAGAAATGAGGGAGCAAGTCCTAGATCGCTTGCTGACAATAGCAATATCACATGAATACTTAGCAAACTGTTTCAACCATTAGATAACAACTTAAGAAAACATTTACCAGAAGGTCCAATGCCTTCTATAAATTTTAAGAATCATGTATTTGAAAACACCTCTTAAATATCTAACATGGTGTAGTTTGTTTAGCCAGTAAACTTAAGCACAACCATCTAAAATGTTTTTAGTTTCTTTCTACCAACAAGTCTAAAACATATGATACACAGATTCAGGTCCCACAAATTAAAATGTATCTTTGATTGATTTTAGCAGCTTAAATTTATGGACAATCTTATCTATAAGCCATTTAAAATAAAACTCTTAATAAAATTTCCCCATGTGGACATACAATATGTACACACATATAATATAGCATAATAGACCAATATAGCAATTTTAATAATAGCTTTTAAAATCTTTAACTCTTTTTGTAGATTGCCAATTGATTTGAATTGCTTTTTCTTTTTAGTAACCTCAGTTAACCATACTTTCTCTCAGTTGGTACTGTTAATACATTATTGGCTTCATCTGTTTACACAGCCATCCCAAAGTACTGAATACAATAAAAGTGGCTGGAAAAAGTCCATAGGAACCTATAGGAGGACAGCTAAACACAGAACCAACAACGCTTTAGTTTTATGAGCAGCACATCATATATAACTGTGGATGACAAAAGACTTTAAGTCGCCATGTTTAAAATTATAAACTCATCAACCAACAAGAGGCACTTGCTTACTTCACAGTATTTTTGAAAGCACCTGTAGGATTTTACAAGTATTTAACCCTTTAAGCCTCTGGGGCTTTCTCATTAAGATAACTATCATGTCTAGTAACACAAGATCATTAGACTTTTTAATTCTCAACCATTTGTATTAATAGCATTTTCCATTATAGAAACTTAAAGTCTGGTACCACATCACATCTTGACAGTCCTTCTAATATACTCCAAATAGACTGATTAGTTGGTGTCTCTATAAGATGAGAGACATAGGTCCTTCGATTTTTTCAGTTGGGCCCAAACTGGAAAAACCAAAGTCCAGGATTTACTGGAAATTTTAGAGACCAGATTGTTTGAAACTTTGATTTTTTGAATGCCTGTCAAGAATGCCAAGAAGGCTCAAAATCCAAAATATCTGGTTGAAATAAGATTTCTTAAAATCATGACATAACATAGACCAAATTTGATCATTGTTACAAGGTGATTATTCAAATTTTTGAAAAAAGCACATATTTAAATAACCCATAGCTCTTAATAAAAATTCAGCTGTTTTTGAACAATTAGAATTTAACAGACATCAAGAGAACATAATAGATTACTTTAACACATTGCTTTAACAGAGCATCAGAGTTTAATTCTATGTCAAAGAGAAATTGAGCTTCCTGTGATCTTTTGCTGTGAGGTTTCCTTCCTTTACCTTCTTTCATATTGGTGACCATGTTTCTGTGTTTCTGTGTGTAACACATCTTTAAGCATCTTTTGCAGGGCAGGATGAGTGGCAACAAATTCTTTCAGTTTCTGTTTGCTATGAAAAGTCTTAATTTCACCTTCATTCACAAATGAGAGCTTTGCAGGATATAGTATTCTGGGCTGGCAGTTTTTCTCTCTTAGTACCTGGGCTATGTCTCGCCATTCCCTTCTAGCTTGTAGGGTTTCTGATGAGAAGTCTGCTGTGAGTCTAATTGGAGATCCTCTAAGAGTAATCTGACGTTTCTCTCTTGCACATTTTAGGATCTTTTCTTTATGTTTCACTGTGGTGAGTTTGATTACAACATGTCGTGGTGAGGATCTCTTTTGGTCATGTTTATTAGGGGTTCTATAAGCTTCCTGTACTAAGATGCCTCTGTCCTTCTCCAAACCTGGGAAATTTTCTGCTAGTATCTCACTGAAAATGCCTTCTAATCCTTTCTTCCTCTCCATGCCTTCAGGAACTCCTAGAACCCGAATGTTGGGTTTTTTAATAGTATCCTGTAGATTCCCGACAATATTTTTTAGATTTCTAATTTCTTCTTCTTTTCTTTGGTTTGCCTGTTTCCTTTCCTGTTCTCTGTCTTCTAAGTCTGATATTCTCTCTTCTGCTTCGCCCATTCTGTTTTTAAGGCTCTCTAATGTGTTTGTCATTTGATCTATTGAACTCTTCATTTCATTATGATTTCTAGTCACTATCAGAGTTTCTTGTTCCACTAGTTGTTTCATTTCATTTTGATTCCTCCTTAATATTTCACTTTCACGAGAGAGATTTTCTATCTTGTCCATGAAGGATTTCTGTAGTTCAAGAATTTGTTTTTGAGAACTTCTTAATGTTCTTATCAATTTTTTGAGATCCGCTTCTTGCATTTCTTCGATCTCATCATCTTCATAATCTTGAATTGGGGTGTCTTTTTCATTTGGGGGCGTCATAGTTTCTTCCTTGTTCTTGTTAGCTTGGTTTTTGCGTTTGTTGTTTGGCATGTTGGAGATATTTGGTTTCTTCACTGTGGTGTTTTTTCTTGTTACACTATGGCTCTATATTAAGTGGACTGTCTGCTTTCAGTGGAGCCTTAGAGGCTTGAGATGGTTGTGGACTGAGAGCTGTGTTTGGTTCCTCAGGGTTGAGGGTGTGTCAAGGATGACACTCCCAGGTTAGGTGTGGTAAATCTCTCTTTCTTTTTTTGATTTAAAAGGGAAGTAATTCCGCACAGCTGAACGTAATTGGAGGTAGTTAGCAGGCAAATGATATACCCACAGGAGCCAGAGATCGGAAGCTCTTTCCCAAGGACCACACAGGGAATCTCTGCTGCCCTAGGTGTGGGCTCCAATTCTCCTGCAGTCTCCCACTGGGTTGCCAAGTTAGATGCTAATCTCCTGTTATTTCACCCCTCCCCACAGAGTCAGGTTTTTCTGCTAGGCTCAGGGCTGGTGCAGACCTGAGGTCGCCCTGCTTATGACGTATGTCCAAAATGGCGCCTGCTCTGTCTTGCTCGCCTTTGAGAGGTGAGCGGAGAGAGAGAAACTTGTGTCCGTATCAGTCACTTTTTTTTATTTTTTTTCTCTCTCTTCTAGTTAGCCTGGTGAACTTTTCCCCACGGAGTTTCAAGCCTCGTTCCCTCTAGCCTCCTCTTTCCGCTTGCCCGCTGGTGTCTCGGGCTATGGAGGTTCGGCTCACCTCGCGTTCCAGCGCTGGTGCGTTGAGTCTGCCGCTGGTGTCCCGAACTTGGGCTCCCACGCTCTCCACGCAGGTCCACTGTGAATCACTAGTTCCGGAAGAGTTTCCTCTGCTGTTTCACCCCCTACTCTTCCTTGACCCTGCAGTATCTCCACTTATATTCAACTTTCTCTCCCCCCGGACTAAGTGTGCTCCCTGCCTATTCCGCCATCTTGCCGCCTCTCCCCATTTCCTAGGAAATTCTAAGGATTAGAACTTGAGGAATCTCTGTTCCTTCTGGAAGAAGCAAAATATGACTGTCTTAGGAGAACACTAACATTTGAAATGCAAACCCCAAACTTCTCAAAGCTAGTCACAGGCTTGGTCTACGCATGCTGAGTTTGCTGGACAGAGATTTTAATCTTCCATGACCTGGTCTGCAGATCCCTAAGAAAGGGCCTGGGCAGCTCAGCTTCCAAAGAAGTCCATTTTCTTTTCAATATAAGGATCTGCCATTCATAGCATGTAAGGCTGGCATTTGGAACAATGAGCTTCACAACACTTGAATGGCCGTCTGATCAGATCATTAATGATCAGTTACATCTATGAAGCAGATGGACAGTTGATTGAGCTTGATGGGTGCCTCCTCTTCTTCCAGTATTCAAGGTATTCAGGAAGCCATGTTTTCCAAAGGAAACTTTCAAAATTTGGCCAAGGTTCCAAGTTAGGAGTATAAACAAGTAGGATTTTGAGGAATTTTTTTTTTATTTGAGTCACTATGGGACTTTGTATTAAGGTATTTTTTTCACCCAATGTCTCTGAGATAGGAGTCTATGTCAGGGCTCTCCAGAGAAATCAAACCAACATGATATGTAAGAAGGGAGTTACTTATGAGAGTTGGTTCACGTGAGTTATGGAAGATGAAAAGTTACATAAGAGGCCGAAATGCCAGAGTTGGAAGGCCAAACAGTCTGGATTTCTAATGTCCAAAAGCAGAAGGTGGGTGCTGCAATTCCAGATGAGACAGAGAAGTCTTCTTTCCTCTATGTATTTGTGCTGAGTCCTCAAACGATTAGATGGCACCGCCCACACAGGCTGCACAGTCTTCTTTACCCAGTCTTCTGATTTAAACCCGAATCTTTGCTGGAAACATTCTCAGGCACATACCCCCAATTCATACTGTACCAGCTGTCTGGGTATCCCTTAACTCAATTAAATTGCAGGGGGATTCCGGAGAGCTCTCCACATGCCTACATTTCCATAACTCATGCAATTTTTCTGGATACATACCTGTCTGAAGTGTTTATCTGCGGAGAAAGGCCTCCAAGCCTCAAGGACAGCAAACACCAGCTTGCCCAATGCCCCCTTCCAGAAACAGTGCGTCGCAGCCTCCTTCTGAAGCTTGCGTGCTACCTAACATTACCCTGATGATGTATATGCCCGTGATGATGGGCATTTTGCTTTACTCCAAATCAGTGCCAGGGACCAAAAAGCTGCTAAACGTCCTTTCCACAAGAATGCCTCCCAGAAAAGGAATGACTTATAGTTATTCCCGACAAGAGATACCGTCTCTGGTCCTCCATCACTTCCTGCAGTCCAATAGCTTGAAATTCTGCCAAGCTAATTAACTAGTTCAGTGACTTATATTAGGAGCCCAAATAAGCCACAGGAGGTCATCCTGTTAGTCTGCAAGTGCCAAGTGCAACTTTATTATTTTTCTCACCAATGGAAGGCAGTGTGGGATCTCTCCACAACTAAACCCAAACTAATATTTTTCAGATAGACCTTTACAATGTTTTTAAAGGATAATTATGCCATTTGTTTAACTTGGGAACTTCATAGATAACAAGATCCTTACCCTGTAAAGACAAACTTATCTGTTAACAATTTCATTTTCAAATTTACTTTTATCAACTCCGTAAACATAAATGAGTTGGTAGACTATATGCAAAGCACACAGTGCTATGGGAAATAAGCCTTTTACAAAGCTGCATAATTTATGATTTCCCCCTTTCTTCATATGAACATGACCCGTATTGGCTTTTCCTTATTAGGATGAAGTTTCGTTGGTTTCCTTAGTTTTATCTAATTTTATAAATATTTGTTTTAAGTATATTAGCAAGGCACACCTCATATCAACATCCCAAGCATTTTTGGCAGATTAGACATCTTCTATGTATTTTTGCATTAATAGTTTTTCCAATCAACAATGGGCTGGTTGAAACATAAGTCCATCATAAATTGAGGGCATCTCTATAGAGAATATAGAGGGTGCTCACTCTGAAGCCCAAAGACCAGGAGACCCAGGGTTGTTTTCTTACACCTGTCTGGCACAGAGATGAAAGATGTTTGTTAGGCCATCACCAGAACTAATCACAACTGTCTTTAAAATTCTCAGACACATTTCTTTTAATTTGAATACAAATATATTGACTCATTATTGAAAATGATTATTCTGTTAGGATTTGCTGATAAAGATTAGCAAAAAGAAAGGCTACTACAAATAATGCTTTTGAAGTAGTTTGCGTTTTATTAGTTTGTTATTCATTTGCATTATATTTTATTTTACAGTGTTATATAATTGCTAACTATGCTGTCAATATGCTAGTTGTGAATATTTGTGTGGTATTCATTATGTATCAAGCACTAGTCTAAAAACTTGAGTTTTGTTTTTAAGATTTATTTATTTATTTGAAAGGCAGAAAGAGAAAGAGAGAGAGAGTGAGAGAGGGAATCTTCCATCCACTGGTTCACTCCCCAGATGGCTGCAACAGCCAGGGCTGAGCCTCGCTGAAGCCAGGAGCTTCATCCAGCTCTCCCACGTGGGTGACAGGAGCACAAACACTTGTATCTTCCTCTGCTTCCTCTGCTTTTCCCAGAGCCCTGGATTGGAAGTGGCGTAGTCTACACATTCGGCCACTTTGCAGGTGCTGATTTTTCAGTCACTCCATGCTCTCCACATAATCACTGCTTCCGACTGCCTAGGTGGTCCACAGTCCAGAGTTTGGAAACCATAATTTCATAACTCATTAATGGATAACTTGGAGTAGTTTACTTTCTTTTCCCTTATTGATGTCTTAGCAAACTGTTTTTACCTGTTGTCACTTTTTTAAGTCTGATCCAATGCCTTGGTTTTGTGGTATGGCCAAAGTGCGAATGACATGGGTAGAGATATTATAACCAGATCAGTTTCTTGAAATTGTAGTAGATACCTTGTCTCTGGACCCTTATTATATATCTTTTAAACTAGTAATCAACAAAGAGACAATATTTGTTTGCTCTCTCCTCCCCCTTTGTTCATACCAGTTACCCCTAGACATTTACTGTCAAACTAAACCCAATTTTAGGTGGATCGCTATTTTTAATGAGCCATTAGGAATTGTTAACACCTGCCATTAGTTGGGTGAGTGCACCTGGCCACCTTCTTGGAGGTCTCAGATAAAGTGGGCCTTTATATTCTATTTGTCTTAGCTGAACCTGTTACCCTGTATCTCTATTATGATATGAACTGGCAGAGTAAAATGACTTCTGGTTTCTGCATCTGAAAGCTACAATCAGAGCTATGATAGGGATCTCCCAATTAAAGTCAACATTGCCTGTTGCAATTAACACCTATTGAAATGTTAACAGCTAATTTAAGAGCATAGCTTGTCAATTCCCACTTTAGGCCACATTTTCCACTGTCACAAGGGAGAAAGGACCATCTCATAGCCTTTCTTCTGTTTTATATTCAGGGCTGCTACTCATTTTATTTTTAAAGGTATTTAATAATTTCCCCTACTGGCTTCTAGAAATCCTGTTCTGCTTTTTTTTTTTTACTTTGATAAAGTAAATATAGGTATAAATATATTGGTAATATTGTGAGCGAAAAGAACTGCCTTGATATTTACAGATTTGCTAATTTGTAGAACAGTGATGCTACATTGGAATGAAATATGAATTTATGACATGCTGTTTCCAAGAATAAAACTAAAATTATTATAATTTATTATCTAATTATGTTTATGTGGATTCTGAGTTACAGATAGATCTATAGATCATGATATCTACATAGAGCTACATGTTTATCAGCCTGGAAAATCACTCTGTAAATCCTCACTTAGCCACGTGACTGTCATGGATACATTGTATTGGTAACATTGTCAAAGCTGGAGTTAACAAATCTTTCCACATAAGCAAGAAAGCAATAGAAATATAGTAATGTTTTATTAATATTTTATTTCTATCTGAAAGACACAAGTTCCTGAAAACTGTTGTTTAACACAGCTTTTCTGATCCTCATTCACTTAATTAAGATTTAATTAGCACTCATGTAAGCTGTTTAGACAGGGAGCCAAGTGATGAATAAGATATGGTGGAGACCCTCAGAAAACTTACATTATAAGGTAGGATAGAAATATTAAATAATTGTATTAAACGGAACTGTTTGAAACTGAAAACTATTTTTTCACTACTTGATGGAATGTTCTGTGACCCAACATGATACTATGAACTAGAATGGGAAAAAGCTTTGCATAAAAATACAAATAAGTTGGGGCTGGCGCTGTGGCGCATCGAGTTAAAGCCCTGGCCTGAAGTGCTGGCATCCCATAGGGGTGCTGGTTCAAGTCCTGGATGCTCCTCTTCCTATCCAGCTCTCTGCTATGGCCTGGGAAAGCACTAGAAGATGGCCCAAGTGCTTGGGCCCCTGCACCACTATGGGAGACCCGGAAGAAGCTCCTGGCTCCTGGCTTTGGATCAGCGCAGCTCTGGCCATTTTGGCCATCTGGGAAGTGAACCAGTGGATTTGTAACTCTGTCTTTCAAATAAATAAATTTTTTTTTAAAAAAATACAAACAATGTCAAGAGCAAAGCACAAAGGACAAATAGTGGTGGGGACTACAAAAGACTGTGCAAAAAGGGGGGATTTGAAGAGGGTCTTCAAACTTTTGAAAGAACTGTATAGAGAATATTTGCAGAAACTGCTAGCCAATTCCACCTTGGATGTTTTCCATCTATATCTGTCAGCCTGTGCCTGTCATATGAACATGCTGATGAGAATGGGGGCAGGAATGCCCCGAAGCACTACTGGACTATGGGCTGAAAATGAAAATAAGCATGGACCACTGTCTGACACAGAGTTTTATTGACTGGTTCCTCAGCAAAGTGTTAATGATCATTGTGGTAGTGTTTCAGAAAGATAATAAAAAGTAGACTGAGGTTGGTGACCCTGGTCTATGTCCAGTAATGACTCTCTGGAAGGGATTAGCCCTCATATTAGCTTTTAAAAAATATTTTTACTTTCAAACAATCTCAAGCCTGTGGAAAAGTTAAGAAAAACAATGCAAAGATTTTTTTTTCCCCATAAGTTGCTGATCTGACAGCACATCACCCTCTGTTTCTTCCAGTGAGGAACAACTGCATAATCATAATAGAATCATCAAAATTAAGAAATTAGTATGCATTATTGCCTTTAACCTATAGGTTTCAAGTAAGGTTCTCAACTTGTCTGGATTATGTTCTATATAGCTAGAAAGATTCTGTCTAGAATCATACTTTGCTTTTCATGACATCCAATGATTCATGTGTAGCTTTTGATGATTTCTGAGATCAATTTCAGCTTGCAGGATGATGGCACAGAAGGCAGAGCCAGCTCTAAGGAGCCCAGTCTTTGTGAGCATATTCCAATACACTTGGAGTGGGAGATATTTTTTCTTAAAACAACGTAATCCTTCTGAATTTCAGTTGAAAAGTGGAATCTGCAAACAGACTAGGACTTGAGCCATCCTCTACTGCTTTCCCAGGCCATCGCAAAGACCTGGATTGTAAGCGGAGCAGCCGGGACTCGAACTGGTGCCCATATGAGATGCAGACACTGCAGACGGTGGCTTTGCATGTTATGCCACAGAGGAGGCCAGCCCTGTCAGATTTATACCATTTCTATGATCTAACTGGAGTGTTAAATGGAGATCAAACAAACATTATTGACAATGATAGAAGTGCATTTATTTACTTTCTAGTATCGTACAACTTTCACAGTCCTTCCCTTCTCTTCCTACTAAATACCAGTCTTTGTTGTTGCTTTGATGTTGTTATCTAGCCACGTGTTTTCCAAAGAAATTGTTTATAGTTTGTACTTGCAATACAAATAAAATTCATCCTAGGTTCCTATGACCAGTGTCTGCCTCACTGGAGGGAATAACTTATTTTCCCAAAAGCACAAGGCTATTTTTTTTTTCTTTAGTAAAAGTGAAAGAAAAATAAGGTCCAGAGGGAGAGCTTTCTGGGTCCTTATTTGACACAAATGACATGAGCTGAAATTTCAATAAAACGATTATAATTTAAGTTCTGTGGTTGGTTTACTTTCTAGGCTGTCAAGTTAAACCACGCTGAAAAGGATAACTTTAACAGTTGTCCTGATCAGAGGCCAGCTTAATCTTCCCTAAGGTATTGAGATCTTTTCAGACCTCCTCTTACCAGCAGCCCTGTTACTTCCTTTATCTACTTACTAATCGAATCTGCTATTTATCCAGGTCTTAGTGAATAAACAAAATTTGCATGAGGGGATTTTTCCATCTTCAGAAAAGAGCTTTATGCTTGTTATCTTTTGTCAGTGACTCCCTGTATGGGAAGGGAATTTTCCCTACCATATCAGACTTCTCCAGGCTTTTTCCACATCGAGACATTTTCCTCTTTATTTGGACTTTCTGATATCCAGATTTCTCCTTGTCTCTATCAACACAGATGCATGTATCTGCACCAAAGATTGCATACTGATGTTACATCTCTCCCCAACTCAGGCCTTCATTTGAGATCCTTGCCCAGATTTACAGGCAGTGTAATCTGAATAACTTTTCTTTTTTGTTCCATCTGCTCCATCTGCAAATGTTTAAATAAGCTTCCAGTTTTCTTTTAAAAGCACATAGCCATTGACATAATGCGCAGCATTTTATAACCCTAAACCCCTTGATATCTTTTAAAGGCAAGACTTTGCAAGATTGTGTCCATCACTTCCTCATGCCTCTGTTCATTTTCTGTAACTTTGTAGCTAACTTAACTTCTTCCTTCTGTTTCCACTTTAATTGTTGTATATTAACCCCATGCTGGAGGATGGCCTGAGTTCTGCCCCACGCTATGGGATGTTGCTTCTAAACTAACCCCTCCTATTGAAGGGACGTCTTGATAAATGAAATTTCTGGCCTCGTGTTTCCTCTGGGTGAATCATATTTGGGGAGAGCAGGAGAAAAAGCAACAGCAGAAGAAACACAAACACGAGGCACTGCTTGTTTTTGAGGTTCTGTAGGTGCTTTCAACAAAGATGCCATTTTAGGGGAAAAGATGCATTGATTTCCTTACTCCTGCCAACATCACTACTCCATTCTTTCCCCAGAACTCTTCCCAAACCTTTTTCTTTGGTCCGTGAAGAGTTCCCCTCCTACTCTTACATTCTTTAACCATGTGTTCCTGGCTTTAATTTATACATGTAACCCCTGTTTGTCATTTTATATTCTCACTTCAGATTACCCATAGGTATTTCCCAAAGCTGCCCTTTTAAAGAATTACCGTTTCAAACATCTCTTTCTCCTCTCTTCATCATTACTTTATGGAGAATTCCTTCTTCTATCAAAACTTCATGCAAATCTGCAGCTGAAGAACTGTCCATATTTGATCCCCAAATTGTAACTGTTTACACATGTGTGGTTTTTTTTCTCCTAAATCCAGAACACCGGAGTCATACAGGGCTCCACCCGTCGTGATAAGCTCCTTTTGACACTGGGAGCATATGCAGGGTGTCCCCCAAGTAGACCCATCTCTGCCAATCATCCACCCTAGCATTGCTTCCTTTAAGGGCCTTCTCATTACCTTCTTCAATGAAGAGTTGACTTGGGAAAATGGGGTACAGTGACTCCCAGACCTATGTTTACGGCTCCTATCCTACTTCAAAAGAAACTTCTCCCCTTAAAGAGGAATTTAAAAATAATTATTTATATGTGTTCTTAAATGGCAGTCATCTCTGCCCGGTCGGTGCCACAGTTTTAGAATGTAGCATATCATAACATCCACTTTTCATGTGATTCATTACTCAGTGAATATCACTGCTTGGGACTTTTACATTTGAAACACTATGGAGACTGATTCCTCTCATTTATTATACATGGGAAATTATTATACAGTAGAATAATGGTTGTGTTATAAGTGACAAAGGGAACACATAAGAAAGACATGTAGAAGCCAGGTGGCAAAGCAGGTGATCTACTTGAATGAATGGTACATTTAGGTCTTCCACAGCAGTAAAGAGTGAAAAACGCCTTTTTTTTTTTTTTTTTCTTTGCCAATGGAAGACATTGAGGGGGATAAACCATATTAATATGCTGATGCTGGCAAAGTTCTGTAGGTTTCAGATATTTGTTGAATAGATGAATGAAACCCATTATTTTAATTGTTCCATTTAGTTTAAGAGCATAATCAAAAGTAATTTTGTCCTCTGCTTCATGCTGAGAATGCAACAAGCATTGAATTCTAGTATACGTTGGTATGTTAGTAGCTTTCCAAAGTTGAGTATATAAAATGCTACCGTCAGATGTGTGTTTTGACTCTGGGTAAAAGGAGTCAAAAGCAATCTAATTTGATTATTAGCATTGTGCTTTAGGTGATTGGATGCCACTTGATCAGAGGAGAGGAATTAAGTTGATTTGACAGCCCTCCAATTTTGCTTTTACTATTATTGATTCATTGAATCCAGGCTCTTCTGTTCAAGGCTTGCTCTGGAGAAAGGCAGTGATGGGCACATGTAGCCTAATCACATTTCATTGTCCATTTTCTGTGGGTAATGATAAATTTCACTACCCAGATCAATTTTGACCCAATTTCCTCTAATAGAATATAACCTAAAGAAGCCTGTTAGATTAAAAGCAGTTTCTTTTACAGAATGTATTAAAAGAGAAAATGAACTAGAGGCATTTTGCTTTATAAATTTGATTTAGACTCTATTTGAGGTATACTCCCAAAATAATCAGTGCTCAGGGTGATTGTGGAAGTCTAGGGAGAAAAGATCATTTTCCATAGCTAAAGAAGTTGTTCAGAGAACCACATATATTTAGAAATTGAGGGAATTTTAGATACTAAAACAAAAGCCTCTTTATTTTGCAGTCAAAAACCTCTTGAGTCCTATTAACCAAAATATAAAATGCACAGTTTTCTGGGACAATTTCTATATATTTTGTC
This sequence comes from Lepus europaeus, assembly GCF_033115175.1. Lineage (NCBI taxonomy): Eukaryota > Metazoa > Chordata > Mammalia > Lagomorpha > Leporidae > Lepus > Lepus europaeus. The sequence continues at coordinate 34,073,374 of NC_084828.1, forward strand.
AATTATTATATATAGAGTGTCCCCCGCCCTTCAAATTGACTTTATGCTTTAATATTTTATGTATTCAAATGGAGCTTACAGTTAGCTTTTCAATGCTTTTATTTTTTTCACATGTTTGTCCCTTTCAATTAACAAATTAGAAGCATAATCGCTTGCCAAAATGCAGAGTGAATTATTTTAGTGGGTTAATATTATACATGTTCCCAGAAGCTAATTATGTTTGTAGGATTTGGAGGTTGTGATGAACTGGACCTAGATTGATGAATGCAATTAAAATCTTTCTAACCTGTGTATCAAGAGAATTGTTTAAGTATTGAAGAGTTAATGCTGGGAAATGAGTTTCATTTAATGCATATAATTCTAGTGTCACAGAAACAGAGAGAGAAAAAAATCAAGTGAGGGTCACATGCAAGGGAAAACACTCAGAAATTATTTATTTTGGTGACAGAGGGAGAGGGAGTATTAGAAATGATTGAACTACACTGATGTTCGTATTGCAAAGCATAATGTATTCTGAAAATAGATGTTGAAGCAAAGTCAGAGATTTTTCTGAATATATGTGTTACATAATAATAATAATAATGGAGATAATGGAGGTGAATAATAGAGGTGAATCTATTCTCTCTCTCTTTTTTGAGATTTATTTATTTGCTTGAAAGGCAGAGTTATAGGGAGGCAGAGGCAGGGAGAGAGAGAAAGAGAGAGAAGAGAGAGAGGTCTTCCATCCAATGGCTTGCTCTCTAATTGGCCACAATAGCCAGAGCTACACAGATCTGAAACCAGGAGCCAGGAGTTGCCTCTGGGTCTCCGACATGGGTGCAGGGGCCCAAGCACTTGGGCCATCTTCTAGTGCTTTCCCAGGCCATAGCAGAGAGCTGGATCAGAAGTGGAGAAGCTGGGACTCAAATTGGTGCCCAAATGGGATGCTGGCACTACAGGCAAGTGGTTTAACCACTACACCACAGTGCTGGCCCTAGTTATCCTTTTTTGTAATATGACATGACAGCTTACCATAGGAAGCCAAGGAATCAACACAGATACATACTTGCCCTCTGTGGTCAACTGAATGCCCGCTACACAATGATGAATCACAGACTTCTGAAAGAAGTGAGGCTGTTGATCATCATGCATGACTTATTTTTGTAGTCACCTCTAGACTGAAAAGCTAGGAATGGAGTTTGCACTTCATATGTTTACATGTATTTAATATTCCTTGATAGTGGTAACTGAAATTTGAACTGTGTTCTTGAGGGACTGGAGTTACTTTAACTAAACCATGTGTTAGGATTCTCAGCATTCTCCAGAGAAACAAAATTAACAGGATATATAAAAAGTCTTAAAATAGTTTATTAAAATGTGTATTATGAAAAAATATGCATATGTTTCAGAATTTTTGCACCATAATAAGCATAATTTTTAATTTCATTTTCCCATGAACTTTTTGAAGTACTCTCCCATATGTGAGGATATTAGTATAGGAATTGTCTCAAAAAGTCCCATAACCTGCCATCTACAAGCTGGAAAACCAGGAAAGCTGGCAGTGTCCTTGGTCTGAATCCCAAAGCCTGAGAAAAAGGGGTAGGATGGGGCCTGACTGTGTAAGTCCCAATTCAGGGCTAACTGCCCAAGAACCATGAGCCCTGAAGTCGGAAGACAGGAGGGGGTGAATGCCCCTGCTCATGGGGAGAGAGAATTTGCGCTTTCTTTGCCTTATTGTCTTATGAGCTCTTGATGCTTATTTATACTGGTGAAGGGAGATCTTCATTACTCAATCTACTAACTTAAATGCTCATCTCTTCCCAAAATATGCTCATAAACACAACCAGAAATAATATTTTGCTGGCTATCTAAGCATCCCTTAGTCCATTCAACCTGATAAATAAAATTTACAGTCACACAAAGGTAATCATAGGCAAAACAAGGATAGCATGTAGCCTGCAGAATGCCACTTAGAAATATGAGATGTAGAATACTAGTAAGACTCTTTATCTTTTCATTAAATTTCAGGCACAAAATATATTATTTTTTTATGGCAAGGAGTTGAGTTACTATGCGAAGATTGATTAAATTATGGTGACATTTCTCTTTGGTTGATGGTATCAATTGAGAAGTTATGGAATAAGCCTTTGTAAACAGTAAATCTACAGGTCAGATAATTAATATAAGTCTTCTATCAATCATGAAAAGCTATAGCTTGAAAGGGGCTTTGAATTGATCTCTGTTTCTTGCTGCAGCTGAGTAAGTTTCTTCCATAGATGTTCTCAGTGTTGCTCATGATCCTAAGCTACTTAGGCATGCAACTGTCTTGCATTATTTGACCTCTGCAACCCACTTTGCCCAAGTTTGAATGTCAATTATTGAAGAAAAATTTTTAAATAGATTTTCTTTCTTATTATTTATTTGAAAGTCAGAGATACACAGAGAGAGAAGGAGAGGCAGACAAAGAGAGAGAGAGAGAGGTCTTCCATCTGATGGTTCACTCCCCAACTGGCCACAAAGGCTGGAACTGCACTGATCCGAAGCCAGGAGCCAGGAGCTTCTTCTGGGTCTTCCATGCCGGTGCAGGGGCCCAAGGACTTGGGCCATCTTCTACTGCTTTCCCAGGCCACAGCAGAGAGCTGGATTAGAAGTGGAACAGCTAGGACTTGAACTGGCACCCATATAGGATGCTGGCACTGTAGGTGGTGGCTTTACCCACTAAACCACAGCGCCAGCCCCTGAATAGATTTTCATGAATAAAAAGAATGTAGTGCCATTGGATAAAATGAATTATGGAATTGAAGTACTTGAAAAATGCTATTTCCAGGGTTTTTCTTTACAAATAGGGGGTTTTACTTATTAGTATTAAACTATGAAATATATAACTCAAATAATCAATACACAACATTTAAAATATAGATTTTGGTAAAAACTATATTACAGTAATATGTGAACATGAATGTATCTGGACATCCAGCATAAAATCAAACCCTCTGAAAATCTCTAATTGTGTTTATGTATGACTCTCTATATAAGTATATATATAATCATAGAAATCTCATGTAAAAATTGTTATTTGATAACATCAATGGTTTAATTAATTCATTCATTTTTAAAAGATTTACTTATTTATTTGAGAGGCAGAATTACAGATAAAGAGAGGGAAAGACAGTAAGAGAGGTTTTCCATCTGCTGGTTCACTCCTCAGATTTCTGCAATGGCTGGAGACCTTCTGAAGCTGGGAGCCAGGAGTTTCTTCTAGGTCTCCCAAGAAAATGCAGGGGCCTAAGTACTTGGGCCACCTTCTGCTGCTATCCCAGGCCATTAGCAGGGAGCTGGATCAGAAGAGGAGCAGGCGGGACATGAACTGGTGCCCATATAGGATGTCAGTGCCACAGGTGGAGGCTTAACTTACCATGCCACAGTGCCAGCCTCAATGGTTTAATTTATAAGAATCTAAATAATCTTATGGTACTTACTGAATCAAGTCAAAGTTTCTACCTGAATATGAATACATGGTATTTGGGGGGGCTGGTAATTGTAATTTTTTCTGTATCCTTGCATAGAAAGTAGATTGTGCAGGAGTCTGCTTTGAGTCTTCAGATTCCTTGATGTCATCTACGATCATTTAGTCAAATAGCTTTTGGTTATAAGGAAGGGCAACAAACCCACTTAGTCTAGTCCAAATAACCGTGGAGTAAGAGCATCATTTATTGCAAGCATACTAAAGGTGCACTACAATCCAAGAGATTATGTGCAGCTAAGCCTTGCAGAAACTTTAGTTTGGCAAGGTTTCTGACATCCCTCACACTTTCTACAAGGAAGATCAGTTTAAATTCTTTGCATCCAGATTCTCAAACAGATCAACTTGTTTGAAAATAGTTGTAAGAGGAAGTACCATACCAATCATGGAAAAATGGGATTTAAAAATATATGCAATTTCCACGAACATTTTGAAGTACCCTCAGATATCACAATGAATCCTTTTCCTTCTCCCCATGCTTGGGTCTTAGAATAAGGAACATACCCCAGATGGGAATCTGCATGCTACTTTGTGAACTTCAAAAAACTGTGAATGAGGCAGTGTGAGATCTAGAGTCTTTTCACGTGGCCAATTGTGCACTTATTCTTAAGGCCAGATGCCAAAAGGAAGGTCATCTCTAACCAGTCATTTCTAGAAGACTCTGACCTTGACTAGTTCAGCATCCTCCTCCTATCTTGGCATAAATCTTTACAATGGGGATGCCTTTTTCTTTTATCAAAGAAGAGGATAATCCCTTTGTCAGGTCACTTAATTAATCCTCTAGCCCAGGAGCATGTGAACTTTTTCTGTATGAACTAGATAGCAAAAATTTTAGGCTTTGCACACCATGTAGTCTCCATGGCAGCTGCTCAGTTCTGCCCTTGCAGCACACAAACAGCCTCAGACACTACATAAATGAACACAACTTTAGTTACAAAAGCAGATAGTAGACTGGATTGAGCTCACAGGTGTAGTTTGCCACCCCCTGATAGAACTCATTAGTTCGATGTATGTTCTACTTTTAGTTCTGTTATAAATCCCCCATAATTCTTCACATTTGAAAAGCTAATTAACTTCTCATGAACCCTGGTAGTTTATGCTTACATTTATTATTTAAAAAAAAAATTCCAAAGGGACAAAGAGAGCACAGAGAGAGAGGCATCTGCAGAAGGTCACACACATCCGAGAGGGTATGCATTCAAGAAAGGAGGAAGCCTGAACAGTATCAATGATGTACCAATATCCAGGGTGATGAGAAATAAAAAGGCCATTGGGTTTGACAATTAGGGGTTTTTGGTGGCCTTTGGTTTTGGTGAAAGCTGATTCAATACCATCATTGAGGCAGAAACCAACATGCAAACTATTTGGATCTAATAATGATTTATAAAAGATGTAATAGTAAACACATGTTAACTCAAAATATACTCAACCCAATATGATCTTTACTTAAGCATACTTTCAGGGCGATTGTGCACCAGTTTAAATAAGTGCACTGCAGAACAGCTTTGTTTTCAGCATATTTTTCCCTATGTGCATATAGTTACTGATTAAATCCCCCAAGCTATGTTTGATTTTAAAGCTGTGACCTGTGATCTCAGATTGACTTCCTGACAATCATGGTTAGAATGGTGGGTGAACAGCATGATTTTTTTAAAAAATTCTATGTAATAATACTATGCAGCAGTAAGAAACAACGAAACCCAGTCATTTGCAACAAGATGGAGCAATCTGGAAAACATCATGCTGAGTGAATTAAGCCAGTCCCAAAGAGAAAAATATCATTTGTTTTCCCTGATCGGTGACAACTGAGCGCCAAAGGGGAAACCTATTAAATGAACACTATAAGCAACAATGAACTGATCAGCTCCTGTCCTGACTTTAGATGTACAATGTAATATTTTATCCTTTTTGGTATTTGCTGTTATTGTTGTTGTTCTAGTACTGTTGGTTGAACTCAGTAATTAACACACAATTATTCTTAGGTGTTTAAATTTAACTGAAAAGAGATCCCTGTTAAATCTAAGAGTGGAAAAAGAGAGGGAGGAGAGGAACAATTTGGAACATGCTCAATCGGACTGGCCGCAAATGGTGGAGTTGGAAATGTGCCAGGGGATTCCAACACAATCCCATCAGGATGGCATGTACCAATGCCATCGCACTAGTCCAAGTGATCAATTTCAGCTCACAATTGATAGCTCTGATAGCCCTAAGAGTCAAAGAGATCACACAAACAAGACAAGTATCTGCTAATACTAACTGATAGAATCAAAAAGGGAGAGAAAGATCCAACATGGGAAGTGGGATACACAGCAGACTCATAGGATGGCAGATGTCCTAAACAACACTCTGGCCTCAGAATCAGCCCTCAAGGCATTCAGATCTGGCTGAAGAGCCCATGAGAGTATAGCAGGCATGGAAAGCCAAGATACCATGGAAAAAAAAAAAAAAAGACCTAAATGAATGATCTCTGTGAGTGAGATCCCAGTGGAAAGAACGGGGCCATCAAAGAAGGAGGTACCCTTCTCCGAAGGGAGGAGAGAACCTCCACTTTGACTATGACCCTATCGGAATAAGATCAAAGTCAGCGAACTCTAAAGGCTTCCATAGCCCTGGCAACTCATGACTAGAGCCTAGGGAGATTACTGATGCCATGAACAGGAGTGTCAAATTGTTAAGTCAGCAACAGGAGTCACTATGTACTTACACCCCATGTGGGATCTGTCCCTAATGTGTCGTTTAAAGCCAAGTGATGCTATGACTGGTACTGAAACAGTATTTTTATACTTTGCGTTTCTGTGTGGGCGCAGACTGATGAGGTCTTTGCTAATTATAGACTGAAGTGATCTTCTGTATATAAAGAGAATTGGAAACGAAAAAAAAAAAAAAGGAAGGAAAAAAAAAAAAAAAAAACAACCTGGTGTTAAAATGGAAATGGCATAGAAAATTAATTAATTTGAAAAAAATTTTTGTAGGATCTCTGTCTTTAATGTGCTGTACATTGCGATTTAATGCTATAATTAGTAATCCAATGGTAGTTTTTTCACTTGATGTTGCTATGTGGGCAAAATGTTGAAATCTTTACCTAATGTATACTAAACTGATCTTCTGTATATAAAGAGAATTGAAAATGAATCCTTACACGAATGGAGGGAGAGGGGGAGCGGGAGGGGGGAGGGTTGCGGGCGGGAGGGAAGTTATGCGAGGGGGGAAGCCATTGTAACCCATAAACTATACTTTGGAAATTTATATTCATTAAATAAAAGTTTAATAAAAAAAAAAAAAAAAAAAAAAAATTCTATGTAATAAAGTCAATTTATTTGTCCCAAAGAGAACATCCAGTTACCCAAAATGGGGCTTTTATTGACACATTTCTTTAATCCACTTCAGTTTCTTGTCATAGATATAAACATAGGTTAAATTTTTGTAGTAATCCACAAAAAACCAATAATAACTATTATATTTAATTATTTCATCATGACAGCATACCTGGAGTATTGCAAAATCCATCTTAGAATGAAACAATGATTGCATACTTTAATTTCTACTGTGTACAAAATTGAAGTGAAATTTTAAACTTGGACATGGACTATAGACAACATAAAGAAGGAAACACTGAAACATTCATCATGATTTTATCTTAGATATAGTTCCTGTGTTCCAATGATTATTTGATTTTTCAAAGTAGCTGGTATTATTGAATCTTATTGTTGATCTCATCTGGACAATATAGCCTTCCTATTGCTTCTACCTAAAATTTTGATGTGTGAGTATCATCTCATTTTAATCTTTTAGAGAGGATGGGGATTATTATTTCTCTGTCTCTTCCTGCTCATCCTGACAGCTTCCTATCCCTCCATTTTACCTCAGGACTATAGAATGCCACTTGGTTGATGGATTCCTGCTTTCTGAGTCTTATGGAGAAATTTAATAGAAATCCAATATAAACTTCAGTTGTAAAAAAATTTAGTACAAACTTTCCCTTTCTATGCTAAAAGAAATGATAGACCAAAAAGATGTATGATGGCAATTTCATTCTTATTTGGAGGCATTGTAGAATATTTCTAAAGAATTAAATTATACTTGAATATATGTTCTTTGTGTACTTTTATTCTTCAGCGATTTTTAAGTATTTCCAATGTATAGGAAATGTGCAAGTAAGTTGCGGCTCAAAAAATAGATGACAACTTCTGTTATCTTCTAACTGACACAAGATGGAGAGTACTTTTTTTTTTAAGAAGTAAAAAATAAACAGATGTGATAATTCCATTGGCAGAGGTATGAACAGGTGCCTATACAGAGAATAGAAGATGGATGCTAAATTTTTCAGACAATTCAGTAGCATTGTAATGTACATAAATATGCTCAAAAGTAAATATGAGGGTTCTGGATAAATACAGTCTATTTTTTCCAAGTCTTAATCCCCTAACTGAGGCAAAGCAATGAGAATGAAAAACAACTAGCTATGCCTCTGTTTACAAAGGAATTTGCACAATAGGAGAACTTCAAAATTCTGCATCTAGAGGTTTGTATAACAACTGCTATACAGCTGCCATCTTCTCTTGAGGGAGGGTGCGAACCTTTGCCTCTGAAATGTTGCAGTTCAGAAAAGGAGCATAAACTGGAATTTGGAATATAAGTAGGTGGCTCCCAAGATTCATCCTCCCTAGGAGATAGATCTTTATGGATCTCCAAAGATTGCTCTCTAATTCCCCTTCAACTTTAAAGGCATATCATTTCAACTCACTTGCAGTTTTCTTTGCCTAGAATAATTTAAGAATAAAGAAACATTAAAAATATTTTCTATAAGCTTCCACTCAATTGAAGGAATACTTTCTTATAGAGATGCCGTTTGGACATAGACTGTTGAATACATGTATGAATTCACCATAAAAAGGGGGAACTAACTGCTGGGGAGAGAACAGAGCATAAGATTGAGTGGAAAGAAAGAACACGGGAGAATTCACTTCAAGGAGTGAATAACTACTTCCGGGAAATAAATGGAATGTGAAGAAATGAGAGCTTAAGGATATTTTTGCAATTCTACTCTACTTAATTTATCAGAAAAATTTACGTGCAAACAACATTCATGTACTGTTTTCACAATAAACTTCAAGTGGAAAAAGACAACACATTGTCATCTAAGAAACAGCATGTGTCAATCGATCAGGTGTCAACTGAAGATAGTAGTTGAAGAAAAGGTCCGTCATAGATCAAGGGAGTTTGTGTTTCAGGCTGAACCAGGTGGATTTCATTCTATAGGTATAAAGGTCTCCTGAAATCTTCAAGAAGAGAATGATGGGATTATCTCCACATTTTAGAACCAGCATTCCGATGGAACAGCTTAGAGTGGAAGGAGATGAAGGGACTGGAGCAAGAGGGAAAACTTAGTTTCTGTCATAAACAGTACAATTCAAACAACAGAAATAAGGAATGGAGATAAGGGCAAATACCTAGGAAATCTCAGCAGGCAGGTCTGAGTGACAGCTGGGATACATGACTTACAGGGAAAATGGGAGTCAGCCTGACTCTCAGCTTTCTCATTTGATGCAAAATGGGTAGATAATGATACTTTTAACTCAAAAGGGAAATACTGAAAGGACAATGAATTTTTTATATCTTAAATTTTAGCTTTCTATGAATTTTCTTGATAAAGACTTATAGTATTACCTTGAAAAGATGAGCACGAAACATTACTGAAAACTAGATATGTATTCCCCTGGAGAGAATCTGGAGAGGGAGAGGACCAAAAGGGAATATAGCAATACAACCATTCAGGAAAAAAGTTCAAGGTGTTGAATTTTACAGTTATTGGCATTTGTTCAATAGCTCCTCTATGCCAAATCTGACATTGCTGTGACTTTTTTTCATTATATTTGCCACCTCATATTTATACAAAGGCTGTTAGTGTTCCAAATATCACACCCATTTTCATAGTAGGAAGAAAGAGTGAGGAGTTGTACTAGTCTTATCTGTCTCTTTTTACCAGGGAATCAAGCAAAAAAAAAAATTTTTTTTTTCAGGAAATCCAGAAGTTTTCCACTCACTTCTCTTTGGCTGGGACTGTGTCACATACCATCACAAACCTGTGAACTGAGCTAAGAAATCAACTATTTAACTGGAGAGATGACTATTCTAACATAATTAGGACTATGCCTTCTCAAGAATAAGTGAGCAGATACTTAGTAGTAACTGCAGTTACTGCCCCAGATTTTCAGAAAAGTGATCTCAGCAGAGTTGTATGCTATAACGTTCATTGCATTAACTGTATTTTCCAGGGACAGAATCATTTTCTGATTAACTGGTTAAAAGAAGATATATTTATAAAAATACATTTGTATCAGAATCAATATTTCCTTCTGCTAACAACTCTTCCAAGGGCATGATACACATATAGGCACTTTGCAATAGACCCAAACATAATTTTCAAGACAGAATTGTAATGCTATAAGAAAATGGGGAGACGGGATGGGGGGTGGAGAAAATGAATTATAGGAAATGACTGAGGCATGTCTCTCTTCCCAAATCTTGTCTTGTTCTTATATTCAGAAAAAAAGATGAATCTAGCAAAGAAAGAATTAAAATAACCTAAATGGAGTGGTTCAGTGGTTCAGTGCTAATATCCCATGTTCAAATCCTGCTTTAAGTTTGATTCAAGTCCTAACTCCTCTGCTTCTGATGCAGCTTCCCGCTAATGCACACCCTGGGACACAACAGATGATGACTCAAGTACTTGGGTCCCTGCCATCCATGTGGAGGACTTGGATGAAGTTCCTAGTTCCTAGCTTCCATGTATCCCAGCCCTACCTGTTGTGAACATGTGTGGGTGTGTGTGGGCAGGCGTGAATTAGTGAATGGAAGATGTCTCTCTCTCTCTCTCTCTCTTTAGTTCTGTCTCTCCTTCTCTGTCTCTGCTTTTAAGATAGCATTTTTTTTTTTAAATTAAATCTCTTATTTAAACCAGTAGTAACTTTTTGGCTAATTTCTGGAGTAATTAACAGTTGAACCTACTGGAAACTACCTTTTGAATTTGGTTATCAGAATGCTGTGGTAACAATACTCAAGAGTTACAGAGATAGACCACAGAAAGCAGCAGGTTTGTGTGGATATTTAGGACAGCAGATAAGATGCTCTGATCCCATATTGGGCGGCAGGAACTCCAGGACTTCAGCCATCACTTGCTGTCTCCCAGGGCAGCGTTAGTTAGCAGGAAGCTGGAATTTGAAGGAGAGCTGAGACTCAGACCTAGGCATTCTGAGATGTATATGGGCGCTCCAAGTGGTGTCAACTGCTGTACCAAAGTGCCCACTTTTCAGTCTATTTTTAAATGAGAATATACATTTATACAAGCAGCTGTGAAATCATTCAGTTAGCACAGAACTCTTTGCTTTCCTTCCCCTTTCCTCTCTCCCTTCCCCTCCCTTCCCCTCCCTTCCCCTCTCCTCCCCTCCCCTCCCCTCCTCTCCTCTCCTCTTTGTCTTCCTCCTTCCCCTTCCTCCTTTTCTCCCCCTTCCCACTTCCCTTCCCTATCTTTCCAAGCTCTTTTCCTTTCATGTATTAGACTAAAGTGGTTTTCTTTATACTTCCCAGTCTTGAAGCTTTTTCATATTAAATAACTATCATAATAACTTTTTAAACTGATCCATCAACAATATATTTCTAATACTAATATTTTTTTCTGAGACTCACAAGGCTTATAAACATATCAAAGTCTCTGGCAACTTTCAAACAATAAGACCAAATAAGCTATTCAGTAGAGAGACTTGATAATGTATTTTCTTAAATGTGAAATTTTCCAAAATTACTTGATGTAGAGTTACTTTTTTGCAACATCTGTAAACATCCTATGGAATGAGTATTTCATCTAATAAACTTTTGGAAATGGTTCTATGTTAAGGCAAGAAGAAACACTCTCAGGCAATTTTGTCTTCTTAATGAAGAACTTCAAAACCCATGTCATTTTAAATTTGTTTATTTTAATGTTGCTTTTGATTATCAGAGAAATGATTTAATTATGCTTCTTTGAATGAAATCAAACATTTTTCTACTTTTAATCAATGATCCCCATGCAATGATTCCTTAATGCATTTTAAAGAGTTTTTGTTGTTGTTTTAAGATTTTATCTCAGCTGTTTAGTGATGTCTTCATTCACCAGTGAATCTCCTGTGTCCATATTAATAAGATATTTTCTATGAACTCTTTTGGATGTGGTTTATCATCCAAATGAGTGCCAAATGTGGCTTGATCAGAGATGAATAATTCATTTAAAAAAGAAACTTGCCTTTGACCAATTAACTCTCTGGGGATTAAAGTGTAGGATCTATTACTTGTGAATATTTCTTAAGAAAATCTGGTAAGTTTTATTTGTGTTAATTTCTTTGATTAAGAAAATTACTTCTTTTTCTTTTCTTGTTTCTACTCCCAACCAATTGGTACGATGTTAGTGTGCCATCTTTATTCAAAACTGTGGATGGCCGAAACTGGTAACTGGGCTGGCTGAAGCCAGGAGTCAGGAGTTTCGCGGGGAGCTGGATCAGGAGTGGAGTGGCAGAACTTGAACCAGTACTTACATAGAATGCCAGTGTCCCAGGTGGTTCCTTATCCTGCCTTGCCACAACTCTGGCCCCTGGGGTGATTTTTTAAAATGTGTGGAAAAGTAAGCATGTATTCTATGTTTTAAGGTAGCATTATTTAATATTAATCAAAAACTATTGAACAACAAATAGTTTGACACTAGGTAGGACTAAAGAATAAGGGCAAATTAATTCTATTCTGACAGAGGGAAGTCTGAATCTGCACATGGCTAAGAACTCAGCCAGACATTTGTGGAATGTTGTGTATCCAGCTGATGCTGCCCTTTCACAAAAATCAGCATAATGTAAATATACAATGAAATAGTACACAATTCTAGTGGCACTGACTTTGGAGATTCAATAAATATTTTATTGATACAAATCAGGGTCTGATATGAAATACAGAGATTTATGGCTCTGCCAAAGAATCTATTAACTGTAGAACACTCCAGTCTATTATTCTTTTTAGTGCTCCCAAGTGTGTGTGTTGCTGGTCAAAGAGTGGGGTGACTCCTTATCCTGTAATGCTTAACTGATAATAGGTAACCCCAAGCTAATATACTGTTTCCTTCATTTTAATACTAACCTAGACACCTTCTAAGCCTTTGATTGTTTATTTTAAATGATAGAGTACAATGTCACTTTGTATCAGCACAATAATTAGAGACAAAATAGATTTTCCAATCTATAATTGGACATCCAAAAAGAGAAGCTTTTTGTCCTCTTCCATCTAACAAATAATTAGAGACCCAGACCCAGATTAACAAGTCTTCTCGCAGGGCCTTATTTGAATCTCTGGGAAAAAAAGAAATAATAGGCAAAAAGAAATAATAGAATAAAATCATAAAGATGGCTGGCGCCGCGGCTCACTAGGCTAATCCTCTGCCTGTGGCACCAGCACCCCAGGTTCTAGTCCTGGTTGGGGTGCCGGATTCTATCCCGGTTGCCCCTCTTCCAGTCTGGCTCTCTGCTGTGGCCCGGGAGTGCAGTGGAAGATGGCCCAAGTGCTTGGGCCCTGCACCCGCAATGGGAGACCAGGAGAGGCACCTGGCTCCTGGCTTCGGCTCAGCATGGTGTGCCGGCTGCAGCACTCTGGTCACAGCAGCCATTGGAGGGTGAACCAACTGTAAAGGAGGACCTTTCTCTCTGTCTCTCTCTCTCACTGTCCACTCTGCCTGTCAAAAATTAAAAAAAAAAAAAAAAGAATAAAACCATAAAGAAATAAGAAATCATAAGAAAAAATTACTGATCTTCCAGGCAGCTTGCACTATGCTTTTATTACAAACACCACCAACAACAACAAAATGAAGCAAAACTAAAAAAGCTTTGTTTGCCTATCATTACAATATACATTAAATAGAGATGGACTAGGTGGTCTCAGAATTGTAGAAGTCAAATCAAAGTCTGGGGTGGGCTTATCAGTGCAGCAAGTTAAGCTGTTGCTTATGAATGACCCTGGCATCCCATAATGGAGCAACAGTTGAGTCCTAGTTGCTCTGCTTCTCATCTGCAAATGGGCCTTAGGAAGGTAGCTAGAGATGACCCAAGTACTTGGGCCCCTGGCAAACATTTGGGATACCCGGAGGGAGTTCCTGGCTTCTGGCTTTAGACCGACCAGCCTGGCAGTTGTGGTATTTGGGGAGTGAAACAGCAAGTGGAAGATCTCTCTCTTTGTCGCTTTCTGTCACACTGCCTTTTAAATAAAGTAAATCTTTTTTAAAAAGTTGAAGAAAAATGGGAATTGTAAGGCCGATCTCTCTGTGTTGCATTCTAGCTCAGTAGCATAGGCAGTAGAGTAACCAATAGCTTCCACAATTCCTTTGGTTCCTATTGTATCCCTTGAAGTTACTTGAACTTGAGCCAGAATCTTGGACCATAGTGTAATGTGAGGGTATTCAATGGATGTCATGTGGGAAATATATGAACTGTGTTGTGCGTTAATAAACTACTAAAAATTAGAGGCACAAGAACCAAAGAAGCCAAAATCTATACTTATTGGCATTTGTGGGAATTATTCTATGAGCATTCAGCCATTTTAATCCAATGTTCTGTCTTAGGATTCTCAACGAACAGGGGAATATATACAGAGGGCTTCAATTCCTAGCTGCTCTTTTATTCTCTCCCATTGGAGAATATAAACCAGATCTATGGCTTAGTTCAAACATAAGTCTTATTCAATATACAGTAGCAGACTTAGGTGCTTTTTTTTTAGCATCATAGTGCATTTTTGTCAGATTCTGTCTTAATAGAGCTTTGAGATTGGTTTTTAATGGCAAAGCACTTACACATTAACTTTGAGTTTGCTTGTCTTTACGGATTTTGTTAGAATGATATTCTTATAAAGGGTTAGTTTTTGAGCAATATTTTAAAGATAGAATTTTTCATACTTGAATTATGTATTTTTAATGTTACTGTGTTCCAGTTATATGAGTTTTACATGAGATATAACCAAGCAGAAATGCAGTTGACTCATTTTATTGGCATTTCTGTATTATCAAAGTTGTTATATTAATGATACATTCAACAACACATTTCTTTAGAAATGGCTTTGGAGTTTGCTTCTTTGAAATTGTCATTAAACTTTAGATAACTACAAGGAAACTGAAATTATTGCTTGAGAAAATTCTTGAGCTTTACCCAAAAAGGAAGAAAACTATGAACATCTCAGTTTACTCAGCCATATGATAAAACATTTTTTATTTCTTTATTGTTTCCAGATAAGAGATGTGTCTTTGAATACTGTGTAGTTATTTAAAAAAAAAAAGAACCCTACTCTTAGAAATTGGAAATATTCTGCATTGAGGTTATTTTTAAAATATTCTACAGATTCTGAAGAAAAATGAAGTTTAGATGATTTTTAGATTAAGGCTATGTATGTCCAGGAACAAATACCACCTAATGTGCTAGAACAAATGAATAAATGATTCCTAGTGAATGCTTCCAATAACAAGAAAATTGGTTGTTTACCAAGCAGCTTGAGCCTTGTCTACAGGCCTCTAGTGACCACTGGAAATGAAAGAGTTGAGCCATCGTGTGGAAGCTGTTTCCATTTCTGACTTCCATGACTGAGTTCAGATGTTGTCTGTGCTACAGTCCGCTCACAGGGAATCTTTGAATTGCTGAATGGGGTGACCAATGGCAAGTACTGCCCTATATTAATGAACCATAGCAAATCCTTTTGAGTAACTAAATATCCTCTAGGTGTAAGCCATCTCTACTCCCATGAAAATGTGCCAACATCACATTGTCATTTATTTCAAGGGCAGTATCCATTGAAGTCACTACCACGTTTAAATCCATATTCGTCCATTTTCTGTACACAGTTTTGTTCCAAAGCTGGGTTTGAAGTCATTCAACTATGCTGATGTGAAGATGAGGGCTCACATAAGTTTTACAGACACAGAGAAGACTGGTGAGCATAATAGTCCAGGAGAGTTATTTTGTCTTTATTGCTAACCCTATAAATCATTCTCAAAGACTGTGTCCATCATTTCCTCATGAAAGATAGCTTAAATAAAATCTCTATTATCAGCCTAAAGGAGTTCTGATACTGTAAACATGAATAGCATGTGTTTATATCATGGGATGTCAGTTGAGTTTGGGGCTTTAAATGATTTTTTAACTTTTCAATGGAGAAATTAAATGCATTTATTTTGTTTTTTTTTTTAAAGTGAGCAAAATGTAAGTGCTTTGATATTATCTGAAGCCCATGCACTTACTGTAAAGCAGCTTAAAGAAAGAACTTCTATAATCAGCAAACTAGAAGAACCAAAAGCAAAAATTTTGGATGTAAAGAGATTTACTCCCTGTATAAGATCTACTTGGGCACAATTAAATCATTGAAGGTAACGCAGAGGATTGCAAAATAATTCTCATTCCCTTCCAAATGATTCAAAAAGGAAACATCTTAGATACTAACCATTGCTGAAAATATTTATTTCTGATCTCCAAGACTTACGTTTCAGTTGATGTAGGCATAAAATACAAGTAGGATGCTTGTAATCCTGGCTTATTAGCTTTACCAGCATTCCGTAGCCTGCTTAAACTCATGGGAGTTCTCTATTCCCCAACGAAGCATGTGCCGAACTGTACCCAAGATATATATACATAGATAGATAGATAGATAGATATACACACACACACTTTGACAAAGTTCTAAAATTTTCAAAATTCTATTATAAATGATAAAACTACTCAGGTCTCTCACAGTGAATTGTGATGCTTCTTTACAATTACCCAGGATCACTTATAGCTTCCAATTAGCACAAAATATCACTTTTAAAAGCATAATGTTCAGATTCTCAAGTTAACTTGATATTCAACATTAAAACGTAAAACATCTCTGATATTTCAGCAGTAAAATTTGAAATAACATTTTTTAGCTAAATTTACATAATACATTTTCTTAATCTTTGAAGTATTCATTCTTTATATATCACTTGGGCTTCTAGAATAGTTAAACACATTTCAATTTGCCTTTCATCCACTGTTTCTTAATAATTATAAAATAGTGTATTCCTGATGAGTCTTTACAGTCTTCAATGTTATTATCTTCATAGTGTAATGCAAGAAAATGTAATATTTCTAGCAAAAATGTTTTTCAATTCATTAAGTTTTTAAAGTGTCCATATGTCTCTGAATCTGATTACTACCTGCATTATTTACATATTTTATCTGTTTTTGACCAATATGATTTTTTTTTTTTGACAGGCAGAGTGGACAGTGAGAGAGAGAGGCAGAGAGAAAGGTCTTCCTTTGCCGTTGGTTCACCCTCCAATGGCCGCCGCGGCCGGCGCGCTGCGGCCGTGCTGATCCAATGGCGGGAGCCAGGTGCTTCTCCTGGTCTCCCATGGGGTGCAGGGCCCAAGCACTTGGGCCATCTTCCACTGCACTCCCAGGCCACAGCAGAGAGCTGGCCTGGAAGAGGGGCAACCAGGACAGAATCCGGCGCCCCGACTGGGACTAGAACCCAGTGTGCCGGCGCCGCAAGGCGGAGGATTAGCCTGTTGAGCCATGGCGCCAGCCACCAATGTGATTCTATTCTGCTTTTCATCTTTCATCTTCAAAACTCTATTTCTGGATCATATTTCTGATTATCTCAAGTTGGATGCTGGTGTAAACTTCAAAAGTAAAACTTTGGTTTAAAAATTTCCAGCTGAAGTATCATTCCAGAAAATGTACAGCTGTTTCTGCCACATTTATTCTTTTTATTGTCTGTATTGTAGGGCTGAATGCTAAAAGCATGTTGTTTTCATTTCACTCATGATAAAAGTCTAGAAATTCAGGCTTTGATCTCTGGGGAGAAGATTTGGGACACCCAATGTGTTATAATCAGCTTTGGGGGTTTATTTTACAAGAAATTGACAGTTGTGTTTCAGAGCGTGTTTTGTATTCATTATCAAGGGTCGGAGGAAAGGTAGAAAGTCATTGAAGACATCAACTTTAAGTAATTAGAAAAGTGAAGATGGGTGGGAATTGTGTGACTCTGAATGAAACAGGTCTTTGGATCCCTAGTAAAGCCTTTGGAAGTTTGGAAGTGTTCCTTGGAAACAGAGAGGAAGACGTGAACCAACTTGTAGGCAGGAAACAGAAGTAATGAAATACTCCGTTGGGGACCTTCTTATAGTGTGGAGTATGGGTTACCCAGGGGTAAAGATAGAAAATCTGTTTAAATAGTTGATTGAAATATAGTTTATGTACCAGCAAATCCAGTGCTTTAAAAAATGTGAAATTCAATGCTTTTTTAGCACGTTTATAGAGTTTTGCAGCCATCATCATAGTCTGATGTTAGAATCTACCATTGAAAGAAACCTACTGTTTCTTAGTGTTCACTACACATTCCTTCTTACTACATGCTCAGGCTGGCCCTGGAATAAACTGATCTACACTTTGTCTTCACAGGTTCATTTGTACATTTCATACAAATGACACCATACTACGTGTTATCTTTTGTGAATGGCTTCTTTTACTAAGGAAACAATTTCTGAGGTTTATCCATATTGTAGCATGCATCTTCATTACTTTATATTATTGAATAGTATTCTATTATAGGAATATACCACAGTCTGATGATCATTCAACATTTAATGGATATTTGGATTGTTTTCACTGTCTTATCATTACCAATGATGCTTACACATTATTAGACATGCTTTATAAATTTAATTTAGATTTGTTGCTTATGTATATTATTTCCATGATTTTCTTATGCTTGATATGGATAAACTATAGATATTTTATCAGAGGAGAACAATACTTCTAATTTTATACACTGAAGCTAGAATATGATCCATTTTAAAGGTGAAAAATATATCAATAAATATGTGTGTATCAGTACATTATTTTTTGTGGTATGCAGTTTTGCTGTTTGAGCAGCAAAACCAATGTTTTAGTAAACAGAATTATTCACTTAAAAGTATGTGCAATAATAATATATGTTCATATAAATTACTGTTTTTTGAAATATTATGTAGGCAAGTTTCTACTTATTGGTTAAATGTCAAGTTCATATGTAAAGAAGAAGTAAATATTTTAAAAACTGCTATCAGTTCATTTTACATGTAAAGAAAATATGGGAGATAAAATATAAGTAATACACTATCTTTTCAGAAGAAATTATGTGAATAATACACTCTTTGCAAGAAAAAAAATCCATATTTATATTAGTAAAAATATTATTCATTTAATTTATTTTAATTTTGGCTCTTCCTTGAAGACAGTAATTCTCTTGAAAGTCTGTTTAGTAGCGGCAACCCATTTTCTCACTTTTATCCCACTGAGGGATGGGGTTGGTGATCTCCTCACCCCTCTTCGTAAATCCCAGCCCATCCCAATTCATTCTCATGCAAACCCCATTCCTCCTTTTTGTCCATGTTATTGAACACTATTAATACCTGTAGCTATGGATTCTGTTGTTTACAGACTTAATTGCTGATTCACAGCATTCTGTGAAGATTTGGACCACTGCTTGACATACTTTTCTTTCTCATCCAAAGTCTTGCTTTCAAACTAATATCAATAATAGTTATATAGATTATATTTCTAGCATTCTATAGCACTTTCTCAAAGTATGATTTAACCACCAGCTGTATCAAAAGTGATCTAGATTAAAAATTGAAATTCATGGATTCCACACCAGCTGTACTGGATCAGAATCCCTCAAAGTAAACCCAGGGAGGCTGCATTTTTTTTTTTTTTTTTTGCATGCTCTCCAGACTTTGCTTATACACACTTAAGTCTGAGAAAGACTGCCCGTACTTGCTCAGTTCCTTATTCCATCCAATAATGTTCAGCATCCACACTATCTACTTACCAATCCCATGCAGAAATTGCTGCAATTATTCTACCTCTGAAATAATAGTTTCCACCCTTTGAACATAAACTTTTATCCTTTGATTTACATTAATCCTATTTTTAGTTTCTGTCCTCGAGGGTTTTAGCATTCTTCTGGCTTCATTTGGCTTCTCCCTCTACCCTAAGTCCCATTACCCAACCCCTTTAAATCTCTTTATTAGCACTCCAGATGCCCCTGTTCCTTCATCTCTTCACCACATTTGCTTAACAAACCTGACCTCAGATTAATCCAATTCCCATCTTGATTCTTATTTCCAGCCAATGAGGGAATCGGGGAAGGATTTCCACAGCTGTTCAGAATATTGATACTGCCATATTTGCTATCATTTCTGTACAATTAAAAACACTGTTTAGGGGCTTGTCAGCTCTCTGTTCCAACAATCACTTCAGAATTTTACAACACTAACAGTCCTGTTTCTATCTAATCCCAGCACTGTCTTCTCTCAGCAGATGATCCTACTTCCAATTTTATACTTCCAGATCCCAATATCCATCTGTTTACCAGATATGTCCTCTAAAATTTCCTATGGCTACTTAAATTTACTTATGTTTGTAGTAGGCTGAACAATGGCCCCAGAGATATCAGATCTCAACACTTGGAACCTATAAATGTTACTTTATATGGAAAAATTGTCTGTGCAGACATGAGTAGGGATCTTAAGATGGATGGAGGAGGGATAGGACTATGGCAAAGTGGGTTAAGCCACCACCTGGGACACACATATCCTATATTGGCAGGGTGGTTAAAGTCCCAGCTACTGCACTTCCATTCCAGCTCCTGCTAATGCACTTGGAAGGGCATCAGATGATGGCCCAATTACTTGAGTCCCTGTCACCCAAGCGAGAGACATGTATGGGATTCTGGGCTCCTGGCTTCAGCTTGGCCTGGGCCTGGTTGGTATGGGCATATGGAGAGTGAATCAGTGGGTGAAATATCTCTCTCTTTCTCTGTCACTCTGCCTTTCACGTAAACACATAAATAAATATTTCTTAAAAAGGATCTTGAGTTGGACAGATTATCCTGGGTTATCCAGATAGCCCTAAATATAACCACAAATATTATTACAAGAGAGAGGAAAGGGGGTTGATAGATATAGAAGAGAAGGTGGTTTGACCACACAGAGGCAGGGATTGTCCAAAAGTCAGCACAAACTAGAAAATATTTTCCACTAGCATCTATGAAGGGAGATTACCTTGTTGAAAACTTGACTTCGGCCCAGTGATAATTATTTCAGCCTCTAAGAAGGTAGATATCTGATGATTAAACCACCAGGTCTGTGCAATTTATTACAACAACCATCAGGAAATCATGCAATGTGAAGGAACTTTCTTCTCTAATTTTCTACCCCTGTAAAGCAACCAACACAAACTTTTTCTGGGATTTTGTTTTTACGCTCCACATTCAATATGTCATCAAGTTCTAAGGAGTCTATTTAGTAGCTCTCTCTCAAAATTATCCATTCTTCTGAAGACCCTGGCATTGTTCTTCCTGAAGCATAAATGAATTTTGTTCCAGTCTTCTAGAACAGCCAAGTTCTTGTTACTTCAGGATTGATCAGGTTCTTTTGTTGAATAGTAATGGTTTCTCATGAATAGGGGTAGAAAGTGCTTCTGATATTTGCATCTAGAACTCTCTTGCCTGTCACATGAAAGGAGTTACCAGACCAACATCTGCTGATACACAAAGATGCTTATTAGTAAGCAAGAGTGAAATTTCTTCTCTCTCATGTTCCTTGAAGCTCAGCAATCTTCTGTTCTCTCTGCTTAGGCTCTCTCCTGAAAACTACTCCGAGTCAATGTAAACAGAAGCCAAAATTCTGGTTGGATCAAAACACGATAATGGCCCCTAAATAGGGGAATGCAAGACTTAACAGAGGGCCAGATCAAGGACACTACTCCCACGCAGTAGGCTCTTAGACTTATCCATTTTCCAAACAGTATTCCCCAGGCCAGTGGAGTCTTTCCAGCTAACCAAGTATCTGAAATACCACTCATTTCCTCCAATGAACATTACTGTGTAAAATCTTTTACTGCTAATTAGTGGAACTTTTGCTGCCGATTAGGTGATATGTGAATACCTTGTAAAGCTACCACTGGAATGTATGTCCCAGATTGAATTACTTCAAATACTAATGAACCATCCTCAGGGTGCCCGAAAAAGTGAGTAGCACATAAAAATACACCAATCTGTTTTCCTGAGTTAATTAAAGCAAATTACCTCACTGGAAATTTAAATAGATTCAACTCTTCGTTTTTGTTGTTGTTGTTGTTTTGTTTGTTTTTAAATAAGGGTTATTGTATATACTGAAGGTCTACAGAATGATGCGATGAAATACCTGTAGGTGATAAAACGTTACTATAGTAAAGAAAATTATCATTTCCCTTGTCTCATGGACTCAGTCTTTTTGTGCTGGTGCTAATAGCAGCTAAAATCTACTCTTTTTAGTAGAAATCCCACACACAGTACAATTTTATTACCTACAGTCCTTATGTTGTACATTAGATCTCTTGACTTGTTCATTCTGCACATTCGCTGCTTTGTAAACCTCTCCTGTATAAATCTCCCAGATTCCCACTCTGGTAACCATTGTTTTGTTCTCTATTGGTACACGTTTTTTCAACTCAGCATATCAATGATATCCTGCAATTTTTCTCTTCCAGTGTCTGGCTTATTTTACTTTGTATTACATCCTTTAGGCTCATCCTTGCTGTGGCAAATGACAATCACTCAATTTTTAGAACTGTATAATATTCCATTTACATATGTACCAGTTTCTTTGTCTATTCATCTCTAGATGAACACTTATACTATTTCTGCATCTGGGCTATTACAATGACACAGGACTCTATGAGGTGGCGATTTAGTTTCCTTTTGGTATATGCCTGGAGAAGGGGTTGTTGGGTCATATGGTAGCTCTATTTTACATTTCTCTAATTCTCTTCACTTTTTCTGCCTCCTCCTCCTTCATATCCTTCTACATACTGCTTCCAAGCTGTTTTTTCCTTCCATTTATTTGAAAGGCAGAGAGAGAGAGAGAGAGAGAGGAGAATCTCCCATTTGGAAGTTCATACTTCCAAATGCCAACAATAGCTAGGGCTAGAACACGTTGAATCCAACCTGAGTCTCTTACGTGGGTAGCAGGGATCCAAGTACTTCCAAGTACTTGAGTCATAACCTGATACCTACCAGGTTGTACAAGAAGCTGAGATCTGAAGCAGGTACTTGGATATGAGATATACACATCCCAAGTAGTAGCTTAACCTCTGTACCAAATGTCCACCACCAACCAGAATGACTTTTCAAACAATACACCTGGTTCTCATTTTTGAGATCTCATGCCCACTCAGGCCGATGTTCATCTCTGTCTACGTGTTCTGTCTCATTGTACTCACCATATTCTGTTTTTCAGGAATATTTAATTATGAGAAGTTCAAAAGAAAACAAGCTCCTTGGAGTTCCCACACTCTTTGTGTACCCCATCTTTCTACCTTCACTTTTCTGAATTTGTAACTTTATGATTTTGCTGAGACTGCCTTTTATATGTGTACGTCCTCTCCATACTGACCAACTTCATAAGCTCCCTGTCTGTGGTTTTATGTCTTTTTCATTCTTATCACAAAATGTAACTTGTAATTCATAAATATCTGAGCAATAAATAAAATATTGAGTGAATAAATAAATGAATGAATGAATTCTAGAGTCAAAGAAATATCTTTGTTAGTTAGGAAACAAAAAGTTGTCTCCTGAAGCTATCCAAAGGAGGCTTATGTAAAGCTTAGATCTTCTGTTTTGAGAGCAGAAAAAGGTGTTCAGTTGTGAGTTATACTAAAATAATTTGATTGGTGTGTATAAAATCAAAACAAATATTCCAAATTATTGAGTCATTACATCCTTTGAGCTTATTTTTGGACTACGATACATTTGAAAACTGAACAAATGTCAATATTTAGTATCACTTAATCATAGTCTCAAAAGATGTAAAATTCCAATACTTTTTAAAATGTTAATTTTTTTAAATTTTTGTTTTTTGAAAGGGATAATGAAAGAAAGGGGGAGGGGAGAGAGAAAAAGAGAGAGAGAGAGAGATCTCATCCATTGGTTTACTCTCCAAATATCTGCAACAGAAGGGGTAGCCCAAGGTGAAGGCAGGAGCCAGGGCTTCAATACAGGTTTTGTGCATGGGTGACAGAGACTTGATGATCTGAGCCATCACCTGCTGCCTCCCAGGATGCACACTTTTAGAAAGCTGCAAGTGGAAGTGGAGCTAGGATTTGAACCCAGACACTAAGATAAAGGATGTAGGCATCGTAAGTGGCATCTTAAATGCAATGCCAAATGCCCATCCCCACTTGTGTTTTTAATGTGGAAAACAGCTGATGAAGATATATTTCTGTATCCATGATGTTTTAGTTGCTGGACTCTGAGAATAAAGTTATTGATGTCAGCATATTTGGGTGTAAGTTCTGAGGCCAACACATAATACTATTTTTAAAAAAATACAGCAAAAATCAGGGAAAAAAAAGGAAAGACAGAAAAATAAAAATGGTGATATTTGAAAAGAATTATTTCTGATTTGTGGCCCTACCTGCTGCTATATGTTCCTTTTTTCATCTTTGTACAATTACTTTTTTTTAAAAGATTTATTTATTATTTGTTTGAAAGAGTAAGAGAGAGAGAGAGAGAGAGAGAGAGAGAGAGAGAGAATCTTCCATCTGCTGGTTCACTCCCCAAATGACTGCAACTGCCGGGGCTGTGCTATTCTGAAGCTGAAGCTTCTTCCAGGTCTCCCACATGAGAGTAGAGGCACAAGCACTTGGATCATCTTCTACTGCTTTCCTAGGTGCATCATCAGAGAACTGGATTGGAAGTAGAGCAGCTGGGTCTCAGACTGGCACTCATATGGGATGCTAGCATCAGAGGCTGTGGCTTAACCCACTAAGCCACAACACCAACCCCATGTATAATTTCTTTCTAGCATCATGCCTTCATTTATTCAACAAATATTTAGTGTGTCCTACTATGTATTAGATTCTTAATCGCTGAGAGTAAAAAATGAAAGGCATGTGGGCTACTGCAGGAGACGGATACTAAAACACATATGCCCTATTATAAACATATGATATTACTATCCATAATACAGTATCAAATGTCCACAGATATATTTTTGCTGTAGTACAAAACAAATCAAAGGATTATCTTCATTCTTCCTATATGTGTGAATACACACACATATATCCCTTTGTTTTCCTCTACAAGTGTAGTAATTGTGTTCTATTGGTGATACAAAATTAGTGTTCCTAATGACTGAGCCCTTTCAGATACTGGAAAACAAATAAGACTTGGGTATATGGTTAATTTAAAACCTGTGAAATAAGTATATTAAATTTCCTGACCATGGACCTATTTCTCTTCTTAAAGAATCCTTTCCTAATGTCAGTGCTCGTGATGAAGGCTATGATGGTAAAGTGTAAGTTGTTAGGTCTTATTTACTGATGTTTTAAAAAACATTAATAAACAATTAAATTGAGGCCTCCTTGTACTCTAAGTGTGTCTATTTTATTCAGTGCTATCAGTTCTATAAAGCAGTTTTCACTGGAAGTCATGATGGTTGAAATTCATATATTTCTCTTAGGACGCCCTAGAGGCCAGTAATTATTGGAAAAACAGTTAAATGGTTTTATAGTCAACCTTTGTCCAGAAGTTCATTCCTGCAACCTGCAGTGCAGTCACCCTGGATTGCCATCTACAATGTGAGCACCAAATAGGAATGGTAGGAATTATAATTCAATGGTAAAATATGCTTATATGAAAAATCTATATAGAATTATAAAAATGACCTGCAAGACAATGTGCTAGAAGCATTTCCCCTCACTTTAGAAGGTTTCTTTTTTCTCTGCTCTCATTCCTTTCTCTCTCCTGATCCACCTCATATCCAATTCCTCCACCTTTTTCTCTCTCTGTGCCTGTACCTCTGTCTCATTGATTTGTTTGTTTATGGATTTTAAAACTTTTTGGTGTTTAGCTTCTCTCTCTCTCTCTCTCAGTAAGCGCAGATTTTACTAATGGCTCAGTGGCTTTTTCTCTCTTGGTCATCAGTCACAATCCTGCACTACTAAAATCATAACACTCCTCATCAGAGATTTGCTTATGGCTTTGTTCATTATCCAAGAGGCGATTTCAGTTCCAATTTGACAGATTGAGCTCTATAAATGGATTCTGACTGTAATACAAGAGTAACTGATTTTTTCAACACAAATAAGGAAAACAATTACCAGGATTTTCTAATTGTTTTCAAATGGAGCCAAATTCTAGGATGTAGTAATAAAAACTATCCTAGAAACTGCCTCTGAATGCAATATGGGAATATACTTGGCTCTTTTGTCATAATTCACCACTCTAATACTTGTAGTTTATTAAATAAAATCATCCTGCAAACCTAGGGCAGCTGAGGTTTAATATATTCATATTTTATGACTACCATAAGAGTAAGCCATGAAACAATAAAACAATGAAAGGAATTAGAAGGCATAGTGTGTTTTAGTCCTTGTTTTCATGATTTTTTTTTTATATTTGAATGTTTTGTGTTTTTTTCCTTGTTGAATACCTATGTATTTATAAGACACTTACATGACTATAGTCCAGAGAGATTTGTAAACTGATGTCCTATATTCTTAGTTTGAATATTTAATTAAAATATTTTAAAAAGTATTAAAATTTGTATTCAGCATGTATGAGTTAACTTTTTGATCATTCTCCTTTCAGTATTATCTCCTATTTTTCTCTCTGTTTCACTCTTCTGAATTACCCTTTCTTCCTGTCCCTTGCACTTTTCCAAGCCTATGAAACCCATATAAAAATGTTCCTCAAGATTGCCTTAACTTTCATTAAAATGCCAGAGGAAATCTGCTGGGGAAATTAAAATGGTTTCATAAAATCATTTGCATGAATATTTAAACAACATGACGATATTTGAATTCATATTTAACTTTCTTCACATTCAGTTGTTTTTATTTTGATCATTACTATATTCTATCTTTAGCTTAATTGAAGAATTATATAATTCATGACTACCAAGAGAGAGCTACTAGGTACGAGAGAGTTCCTTTTTGTTGTTATAGGATTATAAGAATCCCTGAGAGGCTATTAAGCTCTTTCCCCTGCATACCATGATGAGCATATGATTGTGAATTTACTGATTTTCTACTTGAAACTCTCAATTCTGGGCCACAACAGAATTTTTTCAAGCTCCTTCTCAATGGTATTTCTAAGGAGTACCATATTAGATAATATAATTGCCCTCTGTTATACAATGTTGAAATCAAATTCAAGGAATTTTCATTTTGACAGAGTGATAACTCTGTTACTTTGTTTGCATCCTACTGTTCTTGTTTGTTTCACTTTATTTGAAAGGCAGAGAGATGGAAAGGCAGAGAGACACAGAGAGAATTCTGCCATTTGATGCTTGACTAGCTTAATGCCTGCAGCAGCCTGGACTGGGGCAGGCCAAATCAGGGAACCCAGAACTCTATCTGGGTCTTCTGTATGGCTGATATGGAACCAGGTATTTGAGCCATTACCTTCTGCCTCCTATGGTGAGCATCATGATGAAGTTGAATAGGACGTGCAGCAACAGGGACTTGAACAAGGCAATTCAACATGTGATGCTGATGTTCCATGTGGCAACTTAACTGCTGTACCAAATACCCTCCCCTGAGTACTGTTTATTACAAGAGTTGAAAGCCCAGGAATTTCAGAAGAAGAGCTCTGGAGTTCAGTCTTAGCTCACCGTTGACTAGTCAATGGAACTTGAACAATACATCACTTTCTGGTGTTCATATCATTTTCTCTCATTGTCCTGTTATGCGAAAAGAATGAATGATGGCTGGTGTGTTCATGGGAATTCTGTGTTGAGGAAAGCAGATGGACTCAAGTAAAGATGTTGTGGAGAATATATCCTATAGCAGGTGCTTGAAATTTGAATAGAATTCACTGATTTGCTTAACAAATATTCATAGAGCATGTTCTATATGCCAATATTGCAGCAAAAATGAAGAAATGCAAGTTTTTATGCAACTAGACATGTTTCAGAGCCCACTCTATCAGAGAAGATAATATCGTCTAGGAATCACAATATATTATATAAAATGACATATAAAAGTTGATGTCATGAGCAGAAACTGGGGGGAAGGAATTGTTTATTGTGACTGGGCAAATCAGACAAAGCTTTGGTGAAAAAACAATAAAAACCATTTTTTGGATCATGAGTAGTAGCTTTCCAATTAATGTACACTTTGACTGAAAAAAGAAAAATGTGTGCAAGTCTTGGAAGACTCTAGAAGATGAGGATGAAGTTGAGGCTAGAACAACAAACTGAAGTAGATTTTTTCCATAACATGCATTTTACTTTTTGCCTTTTTCATTTAAAATATTTCAAATAATGCAGAAAACTACCAAAAAGAGATGAATGGGCACACATAAATATAACCACTTTTAACATTTTGCCATATTCATTTATTTTAATATTATCTACATATATATGGTATATATATGAAACCAGGGGTATTAATATCACATAATAGATTGACAAGCATCATAAAGTGAGGAAAGAAGGTTATATTATTATGTAAGTGCTACAACTCAGTGAAGAAAACATATACATATATGTACATATGTAACAAGTAATATGACATCTACACGTCTTATGATGTAAACTTCCACTCACTGTATTTTATCCTGAATTTTCTGATGGAATCATTGGAGATTTATAACTAGGAGAGAATAGTGATGAGGCTTAGAAAAACAATAGTTGGTGCTGGGAGTTGGCAGATAGGGAGATGCGGTGTGCAGGGAATAGGAGCTGGAGTTGACCAACCAGCTTTGAGATTTATCAATTTTTCATAGATATGTTTTCTTTCAATTTATTTTCAACATTATTTAGAGTTGCAAGCCACTTCATTGACTATGTGGAAGGGCCCCGAATGACACTTGCTGTACCAAGGGACTTAGTCATTTTTGATTGATAGAAGAAAGATGGAAAGGAAGGAAGAACGTTAGTACGTGATGAAGTGGTCCATGTGTGTGATGATGGGAACTGAAATAACATATCAATCATAGGATGGCCAGAAAAGACAGACTGGTGGTGGATTGGCAGCATAATTTAGAAAACAGATTTTATTTCTGTACATATGGCCAATGAGTATCTTTTGCTTTTTTTCCCCACATGCACTGGCACTTGCGAGGTTTAGGATGAGTGTAATGCAGCAAGCTGATTTTGCATAGCGGATCATAATGGTTGCTGTGTGTTCTTCCTTATGGCTCTGAGCTGCTCACTTCCTAGCATGCTGATGACGCTGCTGCTGACAGAGGAAGAAAAGATTCCTAGGGAACTGGAAGCACATTTTGACTCTATCTTCTGAATTAAAATGTACGAGGAGATACCCAGTGGTTTTATCCTATGAGAGGAAGAGAAGTATTCATTGGTATGGAGGTAATCAGATACAAGTCACCCATTTGAACATAATAAAATGTCCTGTGAATATTGGTTATGCAGGGTTTGTGTGAACCAAGAGGAAAGAACCATGGAGAGACTAAAATTTCCCAAGATCTCAACAGCTTGTAGACGCAAATAAGTACATTTATAGTAGTAACAAATGCAGAGAGGCTGCTTCCTATGGTTATGTTTTCTTGAGGTCTCTTAGTGCTAGTTCTTTGAATCTCTAAAAAAAAAATACATTTACATACCATAAGTCAAAAATCAGCAAATAAATTTGCCACAGAATATTTTACATGAAGCCAATTCACTAGAAGATTAATTCATTGATTTTTTTAAAGATTTATTTATTTATTTGAAAGTCAGAGTTACACAGAGAGGAGAGGCAGAGAGAGAAAGAGAGGTCTTCCATCCACTGGATCACTCCCCAGATGGCCACAATGGGCGGAGCTGCGCCGATCTGAAGCCAGGAGCCAGGAGCTTCTTCTGGTCTCCCTCAGGGTGCAGGGGCTCAAGGACTTGGGCCATCTTCCACTGCTTTCCCAGGCCATAGCAGAAAGCTGGATTAGAAGTGGAAAAGCCGGGTCTCGAACCCAGTGCCATATGGGATGCCAACACTGCAGGCAGCGGCTTTGTCCACTATGACACAGTGCCTGCCCCTAATTCATTGATTTTGCCAAAATTTCACCAGTCTCGTAACAATTACATCTCGATTTTGTATAGCACTATGTACCAGTCATGTTAGAGAAAGTTAACCTAGGTTGATGCTGTGGTACAATGGGTTAA
The DNA here is from genome assembly GCF_033115175.1 of Lepus europaeus. NCBI lineage: Eukaryota > Metazoa > Chordata > Mammalia > Lagomorpha > Leporidae > Lepus > Lepus europaeus. Next base: position 34,103,076 of record NC_084828.1, read on the forward strand.
GTTGCCACCTGTGATACCAGCATTCCACATGGATGCCTGCTTGTGTCCTGGTTGCTCCACTTCTGCTTCAGCTGCCTGCTAATGTGCCTGGGAATGCAGCAGAGAGCAGCCCAACTGCTTGGGCCCCTGTTACCACCTAGGAGACCTGGAAGAGGCTCCTGGCTCCTGGTCTTGGCCTAGTCCATTCTGGGCAGTTGTAGTCATTTGGGGAATAATCCAGTGGATGATGGATCTCTCTCTGTGTCTCTCCCTCCCTCTCTGTAACTCTGCTTTTCAAATAAATAAAATAAATCTTACAAAAAGAAAGTAAATAGGAACATTTTACCCGAACTAAATTCATTGTATATCCCAACACTATTTTTATTCCCATTTTGTTGATGAGGAAACAGAGGCACAAAGAGGTTAAGTAATAGGGCCCAAGGCATCCAACTGTGATGGAACAAGTTTTAAAACCTATACAAGGAATGATTGATAATTACCAACATCAGTTAGTGAAAAAAATCAGTATTTCACATCGGAATTTTTCAGTGATGAGTAATTTCTCTTTATCTACCATTCTACTCAGTTTGGGTTGCTATAAAAAATTATCAACAGCTAGGGACTTAAAAACATTTATTTCTTAAAGTTCTGGAGGCTGAGAAGTCCAGGTTCAAGGTGCTAGCTCCAGGGGGCCCGGTTCTGTGTCGTAGCAGATAAGGCTGGCACACCAGATGGGTGTGGTTTGTATCATGGCTGCTCCACTTCTGATCCAGCTCCCTGCTAATTGCCTGGGAAAGCAGCAGAAGATGGCCCAAGTGCTTGAGTTCTCGTCACCCATGTGGGAGACCTCCGTGTGGCCATCTGGAGAGTGAACTAGAAGATGGAATATTCTCTCTCTCTCTCTCTCTCTCTCTCGCTTTCTCTGTCTCTATCTCTCTCTGTCTCTCTGCTTTCTCAGTAGCTCTGACTTTCAAATAAATAAATAAATCTAAAAAAAAAAAAAAAAAAGGGTGCTGGCATATAGCCGGTATCTGTTCAGGATTTGCTTCCTGTTTTACAAACAGCCATCTATTGCTCATAACCTCACACCAAGGACACCGGAAAGAGCATCTCCCTGGTTTCACCTCTTATGAGGGCACTAATCCCATGTATGAGCACTCCACCCTCATGACCTAATCACTTCCCTAGCACCATCACATTGAGAGTTAGAATTTCAACATGTGAATGGGGTAGGGGGAGACCATAACACCCAGACTTTAGAACTTTTAGGATCTTTCAGCTAATATTTAAAGTAGCACATTACTATTTGGGAAACATATTTTTTCCTAAAAGTAAAAATAGCATATTTCTATTATGTGCAGTGGCCACATAACTTACCTTCCAAACTGGGACACATTTGAAAGTAAAAGGGGGTAATGTTAATAATTGACCAAAGATGATTGCTATAAACTTGGACTCTACCAGGGAAACTGGGAGTGTGATCTTACGTATCACCACTATGGCTTTTAAGGTACAAACCCACAATTCATAAATTTGTTGATGGTTCCTTTAGAAAAAGTAATCCTTTGTGGAAACTCAGCAAACTGGCTTTCCACTGGTCTTTAGGGCCTAGGTCTAGGTCCCAAGGCCCAGTTAGAAACTTCACTCAGGTGGTTTTCTCAAAAGATACCCTGCCAGTGTAGACAGCTCACACAGTATTGGTCAGTGTTGTTCCGGTTTTTGTGTGGTCTGGCAGCTCTGTAGTGGTGACCATACTTGATGCATTGAGGGTGAAAGGAGACAGTTCAATGTTAAGTGATCTCTACACAGGCAAATTCTCAAACAAAACTGATTATCCAGGTGGACAGGCAGACAGACTTTTAGAATTGCTGGAAGAAAACCCACAGTAAGTAACTCAAAAAAGGTACAGACACGTTAAACCTAATGTCAACAAGATTTAGAAAGCTCACTTGAGGATATTCTTATGTTGCTTCAATATCTGACCTTCAATTTATTTCATCATGAACTTGAAAGATATAATTTGTGTACTGAATCCATGAAGATTTTGGAGTATAAGGCAAAATCATTACTATTTACTACTGTTCTCAGTAAGAATTTAAAAGTCACTGCTTAACCAAGTACCTTTCTACATCATCGACAGTAAATGGTAATTTAAAATATGTGAGGCAGAAAGGAACGGTAATATTTCATTGTTACAACACACTCCATCTTGTTTTTATAGGCATTCCCAAGATGTGCATATATGAACTCTTGCTAAAGAGCAGGGCCTGAATAGTTACTGAGAATGGCACAGAAATCAGCTTAACATTGCTTTAAAATTTTGATATGAGAGTTAAACATTTTTACATGCAACAATTATCTTGGATATTAGCAACTAACATCTTGGATTCTGTGTATTAAATAGTATTAACTTACTCTCTCTAGATGAAATGTATATGTTAATAGTTTTACTAATATTTTTATTTTAGTGTAGTCAGAAGGGCATTCATATTATTTTACATTTATCACACTGACCTTTTTATTATCCACAAATATTTTTCTGATCATTTATATTGTGGTTCCTACTACAGATACTTGTCCTCCAAGTTCAAAAGAATCGCTTCCTCACTTTGATATAGAGATTATTTTCTTAGACTTGGAATCCATTACCTCACAGAAAAAAAAGCAATGAACAAACAATTCAAGATATTTAAATGATGGATAAGATTTTTGGCCAGCTCTCAAAGGCTTATTTTACCTAAAATGCAATAATAACCTAAAATGTTCATAAGTGTCAATAATAGCAGACATATATCAGAACTACCCTGAGCTTCGTTTTTTCTTAGCTACCTAATGCTCTGTTGTTTGAGAAAGGTTTGTATCTGTGAGTTTTCTCATCATCATATACAGGTGGAGTGAAGGAGAAAAGTAAACAAAAATTGCACCTTTAACTACTTTCCAGAAATTGTATAGCAGAGTTCAAAATTAACTTCTGTAGGAGTAAAGTCAATGGATCTGATTTTTAGTTCACGATGTCAGCAGATTGCAAACTAAACCATGACTCATGTCAGAGAAGCATTGCTACAATAATGCAGAAATGCTGGTGTTGTGGTGTAGTGGTTTAAGCGCAACTTAGACGCTCAGCATCCCATATAGGAGAGCCAGTGAGTCCCAGCTGCTCTGTTTTCAATCTAGCTTCCTGCTAAGTTGCCTAGGAAGGATTGGAAGATGGCCCAGGTGCTTGTACCTTGCCCCCAGTGTGGGAGACCCAGTTGGAGTTCAGGGCTTACTGGCTGTGCTCTGGCTCAGCCCTGGCCTTTGCCGCCATTTGGAGAGTTAAACAGTGGATGGAAGATCTTTCTGTCTCTGTCACTTGCACCTCAAATGAATGAATGAATGAATGAATGAATAAAGCAAGCTTTAAAAAGAAAAAGGAAATGCAGAAATGCCTTAGACAAACATTTATTGCCTGCAATCCATGAGAAGCCACTTTTCTACACTCAATGAAACAATGAAAATACAGGACAGATAAGGCTGATCCTGTTACACTTAGGTTGTGTGTAGGGAGATACAGATTGTAAATAATTTCAGTAAACACTGTTGTTTACAACCGTGGAATGTTGTAGACAAGTTCAGAGAGTTCGGGGCTTGTTAACCTCAACAGTATTGACCTTTGGGGCCAGAAAATGTTTTGCATGGGGCTCTTTCCTGTGCACTGAAGGGTGTTTAAGGTTCCTGACCTCTGTTTCCTGGATGCCAGTCGCAGCATCCAGTGATGGCAGTCATCAGGGTCTTCAGCTCTGCCAGCTGTTCCCAGAGGGGAGGCAAAAATCATCCCCTGCGGGATCTGCTGACTAGCTGAAGGGAGAAATCGATCTTTGGATGTAGTAAGGTAGCGAACACTGATGATTTTGACACAGAGTTTGAGCTGAGTGACTATTAGAATGATATGGGGATGGGGCTGAGAGGGAGGAAATGTAGAGAAGTCTCTAGAGAAGTATTTTTGTGAAGGAGAAGAAATATATGGTACAAAAGCTTGAGGTGGGATGTATCATGAAATGGAGATATTTCTGCTTTTTTTTCTTGGTTGATTTTCTAAAAATGAGACTACAAAATGTTTGTGAGTGGTTGGATTCGATTCAGCAAGGCAGAAGAAATTGGAGCAGAATAGGAAAGATAAATGAAGCAACATGGTCCCTAGAACAAATAGTTGGAGGAGAATTCAGACTGTTAAGTGATAAAATTGACTTTCGGTAAGACACTAGTTGCACTGAGGTACAGTATAGAGACACGTGTTACCCATTCAGGTGAGCACATAATTTGGGCGATGTGTTTTCTCTTGGAAATGGTAGCATGGGGATCACCTGGTAAAAGACAAGAGTGGATTGAGGAAGTAATAAAAGTAGAAATAACTTCAGACTTGACTTTAAGTTGGCTGTGTAAAAAATGGATAAAATCCAGAAGCTCTCTTACATAGATCTTAAAATAATGCCTTAGATAAAATACTCTCCTAATTCTAAGTGCTATTAATGTAGAATAAGCACACTTTACACACAACTAGCTTAAATTCCACTTCTTAAGTTTGTTTCCTAAAGAAAACTTTACTAGTGAGGTACTTACAGCACATACAAAAGTTACCACTTAAGTCTTCCATTTCAAGATTAAGGAAAAATACATAGTTGTAGATCTCTTTGCTTGTGTAACACTGCATTGCAAACAATAGCAATAGTATAAGAAAAATTATTGTTAAGGAACAACTTTATCATTAAATCAATATAACCTTTGACTTGAAATCAATCTGCTTAGAGTTTTATATGGCTTTATTGATTTGAATCATAAAAGATACAAAGGAGGATACATTTGTACACGCTCAATAACATAAAAAGGAGAAAGTGTCCTATAAAATCCTCAAACAATAACTCAATGTGCTGATGAGTACAGGAATTTGGGAACAAAGTAAATAGTTTCCTTTTCTATCACAAGCCTGGAAGCGATCTATAGACTTTTCTTCAGGAAACCTGACACTGTCTCCTGAGCCGGTTATTTTATGTGAGATGCATACCACAGGCTCATTCTTTAGAAAATAGTAACTCACACCCCAGTGCACGGAACATAAATTGAGGAAATGTTCACTTTGACCTTTATTTTAAAAGCCTGCCTAATGCTTTGAATTCTCTTACCCAGATTTCATCTTCAGTTGGTGTATTTTCTGACCTGGAAGAGTGAAACATATTTATATTTATGAAAAGCATTAACTTTCAAGACTAATGGATGTTAATTGCCACTGCAGTGGCATTTTGTATCTTACTCATATTTCTAGGTTACTTTTTATAGGAAAATCTTTGAGAACTAAATTACCAGGGCTTTTAGAAAAGGTAAAATATTTCTTTCTAAAAATACAAAGTTATTGCTAACATAAAGCTTAATGTATATCATATGAGATTCTAAAGCTCTTTTTTACATTTCTTTGAAATTTTATATTTTACTTTAATAATTCTTAGTTTCCTTTCAAAGGTAGTTAAATAACTACATGGACAAAAGGGGTTATTCTGTTTTGGGTGTTTATGGCATCTTTATTTTATCACTATTTTTGCCTTAAGTTTTGACACTCTAAAGAAGTACAATGCTTTGAACAGGCAAACACTTGAAAAACCAATGGCTTCCTTCTGATGAGATTTTATAAGTGCTCTGGTGCTTATTATAATCCTTTCTAGCTGGTTCTACTTAGCCTGTTCTCGCCTATAAAACATGCCTGATCTCATTGCTTTGGTGGGGACTCCGTTTATAGGCTGAGACATTTAAAGAAACACCTGAAGCACTTCAATCTCTACCAGGAATACCTTGTTTATCTATTTTTTCCAGCTGAGTTTAACTCAGATCCAAGGAGAAATTTTCAATTTTTAAAGTGATGAAGATAAGGTAAAATAAATTAAACATGTTCCGCTTGATAAGTAGGTAAGCATCAAAGAAAAACAACCAACGAAACTACTCAACTTTTAAATTTGTTTTAGAGATTTATTTATTTGAAAGGCAAAGTGACATAGAGAGAGGGAGGAGGTGGCGGTGGGAGATAGAGATCTTTCATCCACTACTTTACTCCACAGATGCCTGTAACCTGGAACTCAATCTCAGACTCTCCAGGTATGGGATGCAGGTATCCCAAATGGTGGCTTAGCCTGCCTGCCTGCTTCCCTCACCCCCAACTTTGTAGTTTTCTGTGTCCAGAGCTGAAAGTTATAACTTCATAAAAAAAGTCATCCTCACAGGAAGAGGTTAGGAATTTAAGAATGCTCTTAGCATTATTCTGTTCTGTATGCCCAAGTTTCATTCTTTAGGACTCTGAGAGGTAAATGCTCTTCATATAGTAGGGTGAGGCCCACAGAAGATTTGCGCAATTCAGATGTCTGTGAGGGGTGGATGATTTATCAGGATTTGACATCACGTCATATGATTGATATCATTTAGTTTTGTCAAAACACTTACCTTTATTATTTTATTTTTGGATCATTCACCAGACAGTTACTGATGAGTTACATATGCAGGTTTAACGGCCTTTCTAAAAGTCAGCATAGCTGATCCAGTTAAATTGCTTGAAAATTATGAAACTATTCAAGAATCAAGAGATTGTGTACAAAGATGTAGATGTTCCTTATATTCTAAGAGTGTAATCTGTGGAACTCCCTGTAGACTTTTTGTGTATTTCTGTACCATGAAGGTTAGATAATGACAAGATCTCAGTCAGATTTAAATCCTGCACTGTTCAAATTTAGGTAGGTGTTTCCTTGATAAAAGTTGTCCTGGATAAAATAGAGTCATTTTTAAAATGACTCTACTTGAAAATACAAGGTAAGAAAATTTAAAAGAATACACACAAGGCCGAGAGGCAGATGGGAAGAAATAAACTCAGAGTCCCGTGCATATTGCATGTTTTTCATGGAAGTAGTAAGACCATATTTTTGGCCAGCACCGCAGCTCAATAGGCTAATCCTCTGCCTTGTGGCGCCGGCACACCAGGTTCTAGTCCCGGTCGGGGTGCCGGATTCTGTCCTGGTTGCCCCTCTTCCAGGCCAGCTCTCTGCTGTGGCCCGGGAGTGCAGTGGAGGATGGCCCACGTGCTTAGGCCCTGCACCCCATGGGAGACCAGGAGAAGCACCTGGCTCCTGCCTTTGGATCAGCGTGGTGCACCGGCCACAGCGTGCTGGCCACGGTGGCCATTGGAGGGTGAACCAACAGCAAAAGGAAGACCTTTCTCTCTGTCTCTCTTTCTCACTGTCCACTCTGCCTGTAAAAAAAAAACAAAACAAACAAAAAAAAAAAAACATGTATTTTACCTACTCACACCCAGATGAAGACTAAAAGCACATGAAAATCTCTGTGCTGGTATGGCTAATTACAACTGTAAGACTGATTTTCACATAAGCCTTTGGAAACTGGTGAGATTTTTATAAAACTATCACCCTGCATTAATGTTACCTTGGTTTTAATGTTATTCTACTGTTGCCACATAAGAGTTTAACTTCAGCATTTTTCATTTGTTTTGTAGTACAATGAAGACTTATTTTGGAACACACACTCATCAATATGCTCATTCATTGTATTTTAACTCCTAAAAATATACACTAATTCGATAAAATCAGCCCTATAGCAAATAATACTATAATGACATCTTAGTGAATTACTACATACTGTCACTTGACATAGTTTTCTATAAATCTTCCTACTGGGTTATTATTTTTGGACGGGCTATCCTGGAAATCACAATATGGCTACCAGAAGCAAACAGGGCAATGTATTTCCAGGTTATATGCAAGGCCAAATGATTTCTCTCCTCAAATTTAGGATACAAGTCTGGACTTCATTTTGATTGGATAATTTGAAGTAAAGTGTCTATGTGTCAACTACTGACCTGGGCAAAACATAGGGATTTCTCCAATTGGCTTAGGCCCAAGTAAAGACTCAAGCTCTGGAATGTAATGATTTCCTAGGTAATGGAATTGTAGAGAGAATCATGGAATAAAAATTGAATGGAATCAAAATTGAATACCACTATTCTAGATGGGAGAATGGATGAGACCAACTAGGAATATCACATAAATCTTGCTGATAATATCTGAACAACTATGAATAATGCTTTTTAAAATGTTACCTTGTGAAAAAGAAATTATAATTCTAATTTCTGCTGAGAATTATGTGACCATAAAACCAATAATGTAATGAAAGAAAAGAATAAGGTAGTGAACAGAGAAGAGTTAGATGATGTATTTAGAGAAACAATGCTTGTCATTTCTGAGATATTCATTCTCTTTAATTCTCCATGTTTTCCTGTTATGCTGTGCTAATCTAGTCCCTACATTGCTTGGAACATAACAGAAAGTTAATGAATTCTGAAATAATTTGTTCATTCTAGCCTAATTGAATGGTGTTTTTTTTTTTACTGTGAAAGTATTCAACTTTATACATATTTTATTGTGTACTTCCTTTTAATTTTTCCTGTAAGAAGACAAATAATTCAGGTGGGTGACCTTTCTTAATTCTATGAATGATCTGTAAAATGGTCTCTTGCCTTTCACATTGCATTAGAAGTCAAAAGTGTACATGACTTTGAATCAATTTATCTTTGTTTAAGTATATTTAAGATTGATATTTGGATTCTATCAAGTTATAAAAAAGCTGTATTTTAAGAGAAAATGGGTCTCTACCATTCAAATTTACCTGTATGTCTACAGATGTATCTTTATGGAGTTATTGATAGATAGCCAAGATAGATGTTATAAAATAAAAATTACTAATGAAAAATAAGATTTTATTATATCTCTGTCTCTACTTCAATCTCCATCACTCTCTAAGTTTTTAGAGGCTAATTTCATTGCAGGTTCTTTGATTTCTACAATTAGCATGCTTTTTCAGTACTATACATATTTATTATATCTAAACTGTAAAGGGCATATTGTAATCAAGGCCAAGGTCAGAGTTTTATTCTTAGAATTTAATTCTTAGAATTACATTTTTTTTTATATTCCCATTTTTCCTTCCCAGGGTGAAGGTAGGGGAAGGTTACACCTGAGTTTTTTCTTAGGAGCTGTCACAAAATTTTGGGAGGATGGCAATAAAGTTCAACTTGGCCCAGTTTCCATTAGGACTCTTTATTTTCTCTGTTTCTGATTGTAACCTTCTTTGTGTATTGGAACAACTAGATCAAGTGTATCACTTTACATTCTCATGGCAATTCTTACATGTCTGGGGACTTTTATATTTTCTTTGAGGCTTCTTTGCATTTTCTTTTTTTTTTTTATAAGATTCATTTTATTTATTTGAAAGAGTTACAGAGAGAGAGAGACATCTTCCATCCACTGGTAGACTCCCCAAATGGCCACAAAAGCTGGGGCTGGGCAGATCCAAAGCCAGGAGCCAGGAGCTTCTTTTGAGTCTCCCATGTGAGTACAGGGGCCCAAGCACTTGGACCATCTTCCAATGCTTTCCCAGGACATTAGCAGGAAGCTGAATTAGAAGTAGAGCAGCCAGGACTTGAATGTGTGCCCATATGGGATACAACCTGCTACACCACAGCAGCCCCTCCTTGCATTTTCTGCAGACTCCTTCAATACTTCTGGGTAAGGCTCCTACTATAGACCTCAGGTCTATATCTCCAATATATCTCAGGTCTTTCTTAAGATGTCTGCTTGTTTTTTCTAGGAATATATATATATATATATATATATATATATATATATGTATATATATATATATGTATATATATATAAAACATCTGCTTAGTATATTTGAACAACAAGATGATTTGCAGAATAGTGTAAGCTATAATTTAGCATCATTGCCAGGGTAAATCTGAGGAAATTTATGACAATTTTCTTGTATATCTTTTTTATTTTTAGTTTTTAAACTTTTTAACAGATTTAATATAATTATAGATACAACTCTTTTAAAAAAAACTTTTATTTAATGAATATAAATTTCCAAAGTATAGCTTATGGATTACAATGGCTCCCCCCACCATAACCTCCCTCCCACCCGCAAACCTCCCCTTTCCTGCTCCCTCTCCCCTTCCATTCACATCAAGATTCATTTTCAATTCTCTTTATATACAGAAGATCAATTTAGTATATATTAGGTAAAGATTTCAACAGTTTGCCCCCACATAGCAACACAAAGTGAAACATACTGTTTGAGTACTAGTTATAGCATTAAATCACAATGTACAGCACATTAAGGACAGAGATCCCACATGAGGAGCAAGTGCACAGTGGCTCCTGTTGTTGACCCAACAAATTGACACTCTAGTTTATGGCGCCAGTAACCACCCTAGGCTCTCGTCATGAGTTGCCAAGGCTATGGAAACCTTCCAAGTTCGCCGACTCTGATCATATTTAGACAAGGTCATAAAAGACAGAGTGAGGATAGTAACCAATGATCCTAAGAGTGGCATTAACCAGGTCTGAACAATTATACAGCATTAAGTGGGGAAGAGGACCATCAGTACACACAGGTTGGGAGTAAAGCCCTTGATGGTAGAGTAGAGGTTATGATTACGAAGGAATGAGGCCCAAGTACACTAGACAGGATCTAGAACAAAGGACAGAGTCATTATTAGAGGAGCTAAGAAAGGTGCTGTCTAAGCTACAATTAAGTTTTCTGATTGAGAGGCAAATAGAACCTGATAGAAGGGGCTTGATAATAATCTGGTGGGCTTTAGGCCTTGTAAGTTAAGAGGCCCAGACCTACCTATCTCTTCACATGGGGTACATCCTAAGGAAGGTGTGAACCTCCTAGGGGAAGGCACTCTGTTGACTTTCATTACTTGGCTGGCCTGGGAGGAGAGCTGGTCAGGTAAAGGCAGGTGGCATCTCTAACAAGAAATTTACAGTTCTGCCTGCAATGTTGCTGACCCTAGGTGGCCGTCCCCTCAGCTGCAGTGGTCACTTTGGAAGTTGGGCTGAGTGAAGGGCTTTTCAGCTTAGAACCAATAAGATCTGTGGCTCTGACCTGGGCGTCCTTCGACTCCAGGGCAGGTCCATTTCCAGTGTATCCCACAAGATTTCATATGTTTTCATTTTCATTTATTACAAGAAAGTTTTTTATTTTCTTTTTAATTTCTCCAATGAGTCATTGATCATTCAGTAACCTGTTGTTTAATTTCCATGTATTTATGAGTATTCTATTGTTTTTCTTGTTGTTAGGTTCTAGTTTTATTCCTTTGAGTTTGGGGAGATACATGGTATGTTTTCCATCTTTTAAAATTTATTTGAGACTCAATTTGTGGCCTGACATGCTGTCTATCCTAGAAAATGTTGTATGTGCTGATGAGAAGAATGTGTATTTGGTAGCTGTTGGGTGAAATGTAATATAAATATCTGTTAAGTCCATTTGCTCAATAGTATGTTTCAACTCTGATGTATCTTTATCAATTTTTTTTTGTCTGGATGATCTGTCCAATGATAATAGTGGGACATTGAAGTCACCCATAATATTTTTTAAGATTTTATTTATTTGAGAAGTAGAATTACAGAGAGAAAGAGGAAGAGACAGAGAGAAGGGTCTTCTATCCACTGGTTCGCTCTCCAAATGGCTGCAGTGGCCAGAGCTGAGCCAATCCAAAGCCAAGAGCCAGGAAATTCTTCCAGGTCTCCCACATAGACGCAGGGGTCCAAGCGCTTGGGCCATCTTCTAATGCTTTCCCAGGCCATAGCAGAGCTGGATCAGAAGAAGAGCAGCCAGGACCAAACAATGCCCATATGGGATGCCAGAACTGCAGACTGAAGCTTAGCTTACTACACTACAGCAATGGCCCCATCACCCATGATTATTGCATTGGAGTCTAAGTCTGTGTTTAGATCTAGTAGTATTTGCTGTATATATCTGGTGGTCTTGTGAAAGATGCATATATATTTATGACTTTTAAGTCTTCTTGCTGAATTAAACCTTTTATCAAAATATAACGTCCTTCTCTGTGTCTTTCTATAGTTTTTGATTTAAAATCTGTAGTGTCTGATTTGAAGATAGCCACTCTAGCTCATTTTTTATTTCCATTTGCCTAGCATTTCTTTTTCCAGCCCTTCACTGTCAGTTTATGTGTATCTTTGTGAAGTGAGTTTCTTATAGTAACATAGCCTGGGGTTTTGGTTTTCTATCCATTTAGCCAACGGAAGTCTTTTGGCTGGAGAATTTAATCCATTTACATTCAAGGTTAGTATTGATAGATGAGAACTAACACCTGTCATCTTGTTGATTGGATACTGATTATACTGATTCACTCTGTTAGTAGATTTGGTAGTGTCATACATTTTTTTTTTAATTTTTTTGTGTCATACATTTTAATGATGTTTATCTCTAATGCTAGACTCCATTCAGAATTTCTTATAATGCTGGTCTGGTGTTGGTGAATTCTTTGAGTTTTTGCTTATTTGGAAAATACCGTATTTCTCCTTTACTTCTAAAGGATAGCTTTACTGGATATAATACTCTTGCTTGGAAGATATTTTTCTTTTAAGACTTTGAATATATCATCCCACTTCTAAGAATGCTGTTGGTCTATGTAACTTGATGCTTTTTCCTTAATTCCTGTAGGATTACTTCTTGTCCTTGGCTTTTGACAATATGACTACAGTATGCCTTGGAGACAATCTGTTTTTTGAATCAGCCTGGGATCCTTCGAGCTTGTTGTATCTGGATGTCCCTGTCTCTTTCAAGACCTGGGGAATTTTCAACTATTATTTCATTTAGCCAATCCTCAATGCATTTTTTCCTTCTTGTCTCCTTCAGGAATACATATAATATGAATATTTGGTCATTTACTGGTATCCTATATTTTGTTAAGACTGTCTTCTTTCTTTTGAATTCTTTTCTCTTTATTTTTATCAGATTGGATTATCTCAAAAATCTTGTCCTTGAGATCAGAAATTCTTTCCTTCGTTTGTTCCTGTTAAATCTCTCAATCATATTTTTTTTTATTTCACTGATTGACAATTTCATCTCTAAAATTTCTATTTGGTACTTCTGAATGATTTCTATATCCTTAGTTTCATTTTCATTCATGTAATTCATTGATTTCCTGATTTTTTAAATCTATCTACCTGTACTCTCTTATCATATTGAGAGTCAATTACAATCATTATCTTGAATTCTATTTCTGGCCTTTCATAGATTCCGTCCAATTTGGAATCTAATTCTGGAGAGCTATTATATTCTTTTGGAGGTTTCATGCTACCTTAATTTTTCTAGTCCCCCCATCCCTATGTTGATGTCTGTCCATCTGGTGTAATAGTCCCTTCTTCTTTATGGAGTAGGTTTTATTGGAAAGTGGTTTATGGTTTAGGTGGAACACAGGGTATCAATTGGCTGTTGCTTTGTCTTTGGTACTAGGTGAGCTCAGAAATGTGTCTGAGTAATTTCTTTTGCTTAGATCAATGTCAGTTGTGTCTATAAATGGTCTAGTCTGCTGCAGTTCATACGGGTGGAAGTGTGACTTCAAGATGACTGTGTGTTTCTAGAGTGCATATCTTCATTCACAGTGAGTTGGAATCAGTCATTCTTGGGATTGTGATAGCTAGGGACTTGTTCTTGGTTCTGAGGGCAACAATGTAGTTGTCCCCTTGTCCCAAATGCAAGTCTGTGTGATACTAGATCTTGTTTCACATATTGCTATGGCTCTAGGACTATAGGATGTTGATAGGCCCTTCCTCAGCTCCTGCTAGGAGACTGCACCTGGTGCTGTGATTACAACACTAAGAGCCCTATTTCTGTGCTATTGTGAGGGATGTGAACCGAACTCTGCTCCAGTCCTACAAGGTGACTGAAATGCACGTAAAAGATTTTGCTCTGGCACGTCCAGAGAGGTGGATTGCAGGTAGGTTCTTCCCTTGACCCACCTTGTACATTCCAACAGGATTGAGGAAATTGGAACTGATTATTACAGTCCTAGTGTTGTAGGGTACAGTGGGGTCATTCCCCTAAATGAAATTGCAGATGAAATTACAGTGGGGTCGTATCCCAGAGTGGGAGCAGAATTCTTCATGAGCTAATAATGCTGGTGCTTGCCCCTAGAACGTAAGGGGGAATCCCCTCCAAATCACATAGAATGAGGGAGCACAACTCCAGGACTAATGCCCCCAAACTCCCATGGTGTCAGGATGCAAGGGATTTATCTATACTCCAAGTTGCCCTGACTCTGGCTCTGATCACTTCTGGTAACAGTGCTACAGAGATCTGCCGTGTGACATTTTCACAGTCAAAGACTGGCGCTCTGCAGTGGTGGAGGAGGGGAGGGAGGCAATGTGGTTTCTCTTTTTGCAGCCAAGCCATTGCTGAGACCCCAGTCAGCTCCCCAAGCTGTAGTAAAGCTCACTGGGTAACTATTAAATTCTTGCTTAGCGAAAGCTGCAGGTGGCAGGGCACATGGCGATTTCTTCTACCTTGACTTGGGAAGATCTCGAGTCTCATGTGGCAGCTGGCTGTGTTGCACAGGTGGCTGCAGCAGCATCTCTGCCCTCCCTCCTCCCTGTCCCAAAGAGTCTTTGTTGTTTTGTCACTTCTCCACTGTAAATTTTTCTAAGTCAGAACCCTGGAAATGTAGTACTTCCTTTGTTCTTTTCGTATCCATGGGCAGCTGAAGCCAGCATGGTTACACCCTGTTCAGTGATCTTGGGTCTCCCCCTTGTACATCTTCTTGATAATGCCATTGTTTGAGTGTCTGTACAGATTTTTCTTACTGTCATCTATAATGGCTGTTGTAGTATTTGAAAAGTCTGTATTTAGTTTTAACGTACTTAAACTCAGTTTTGTCCACAGAAAAGTGTGGGAATTTGTGTTAATATTATGACTCAGAGAAACCTACTTTTACACTTTGTCAAGAAGAGATAAAGAAATTGCATTTGGATGATGGCTGTCTATATTCAAAAAATCAAATATTCTTAAGAATTTGATTCCTTTAAGATTTACTTGTTTGAAAGGCAGAGTGACAGAGAGATACGGGGAAAGACAGAAATTGATCCTCCATCTCCTGGTTCACTCCTCTAATGGCCTCAACAGCCAGAACTGGTTAATCCTGAGGCTAGAAGCCAGGGATTCCAGCTGGGTCTCTCTCATGGGTGGCTGGAGCAGAAATTCTTGGACTATCTACTGCAGCTTTCCCAGGCACATTCATAGCGAGCTGGAGAGGAAGCAGAGCAGCCAATACTGGAGCCAACACTCTGATATGGGATGCTGGCATCACAAGTGGCTGCTTAATGTGCTGCACTACATTGCCATCCTCTGGTTATAAATTTTTAATGTAAAAAATCACAGATTTTATTTCTCTAAATAGAACTGTATATAATTGATCTCCACTATTAGAACTTTTCTATCAGTGAGCTTTTCTAAAGCATAACTAAAAGCCAGAAAAATTTTAAATATTTTATAAAACATAATTTTGATCCTTGTCAGTATTCTGTAGAAAAAGCTTGTGTATGTATATTAAAAACAATGCAGTTGAATTCAAGCAGTTGAAATACTCAAACATCTTTAAGTCTGGTTTGAATAAGTTAAGCATGTATTCTCCATCTGCAGTTAGTTTGTGGGTTTAATTTTAACTCAAGTGTCACTTTAATTTAATATTTTGTTTTTTTGGAGGAAGAATGAGAAACATTCCTTAGATTTAGATGTTTACTTTGGAAACTCCATTCCATATGATAACAGCAAAGAGTTAGCAGTAAGTCCACACAGGCTACTAACAGAATCAGTCATATTGTGTCTCATTTCCCCTATTTAACCTTTTTTTAAAATTTTCTAGAACCTAGAGATACCTTTCAATACAAATGAATTTCATGTAGCAGAATTTTTCTTGCCATAATTATTGTTAGTAAGTTAACAAAATATCCTATCACAGAATTTTCGGTCCTCCTCTTCACCCCAGTGATTGATTGCTAACTAATAGGTATCAAATGGACACTTTCATAAAAATAACATAACCAAAATACTATAATAAAATATGAACTATGAGTGATGATTAACATTACATGATAAATAACCATATAATAAAATTATTTTAAAGACAAAAATAAAATTATAAGGATAGTGTTGTTTTATGCATAAAAATCATATTTACAATTTAAAAATAATATATGCATATTGATGACTTATTTTGAGAACTACCTTTTTAAATCATTTGTCCATTTTAATTGAATTATTTGATTTTTTTCTTTCATACAAATTGCCAAAAGATATATGAAAAAATGTTACATGTCACTAGATATCAGAGAAATACAAATAAAACCACAATATCACTTAACCATAGTTAGAATGCCTATTATCAAAAATTCAACAAATAAGACATGTTAGCAAAAATGCAGGGAAAAAAGGCCTCTTCCAGACTATTGGTGGGAATTTAAATTAGTGTAGTCATGGAAAATAGGGTGGAGCTGCCACAAACAAACCAGAAATAGATGATCCAGCTCTTCTACCACTGTGTGTATATCTTAAAGAAAATGAAATTAGCCCTTCAAAGAGATAGCACATTTATGGTACAATATAGCTAAGATATGGAATCCACTAAGGTACATGAATAAAGAAAATATTATATATACACACACACACACACACACATACACAGTGTTTACACATAAACACAATGGAATATTATTCAGCCACAAAAAAAGAAAGAAATCCTGTCATTTTGGGCAACAGAGATGGACATGGAGGACATCATGTTAAGTGAAATAAACCAAGCATAGAAAGAAACACTTCAGGGCCTATGCTGTGGCTTAGCAGATGAAGCCACCTCCTGTGATGCCAGCATGCAACATGGACACTGGTTCAAATCCCGACTGCTCCTCTTCCAATCCAGTTCCCTGCTCATGAACCTGGGAAAGCAGCAGGAGATGGCCCAGGTCCTTGGGCCCCTGTCATCCATGTGAGAAACCCAGATGAAGCTCCTGGCTCCTGGCTTCAGATCGGCCCAGCTCTGGCCATCATGGCAATTTGGGGAATGAATCAGCAAATGGAAGATCTTTCTCTCCCTCTCCCTCTCCCTCTCCCTCTCCCTCTCCCTCTCCCTCTCCCTCTCCCTCTCCCTCTCCCTCTCCCTCTCTCTTTCTTTCTCTGTGTGGGTGTGTGTCTCCCTTTCTCTCTGTAATTCTGTCTTTCAAATAAATAAATATTCAAAAAAAGACAAACCTTTCATATTCTGAAGGACCCCAAATCTGGGAATCCAACGCGCTCGGGTGGTCGCCCAAAGACCCAAAACTCCAGCCCAGTAGATGCAAAAAGCAAGAGGATATTTATTAATACGTTTGCGCAAACGGGCTCCCCAGCACCTCAGGCAGTCCAGAGAGCGAGAGAGCCCAGAGCAGGGGTTACAGCAGTTTTTAAAGACAATAGCCACCTGATTAACATATGTATGCGGGGCGTTTGGTGATTGGCTATTTTGAAGGGCAGACTCTTGTGGTGATTTTAGTGAGGGAAAGGGTAAGTTTATACAATGGTCACAGAACCTTATTGCAACTCTTTTCCGGACTCCTGCAAGTGTTATCGCGTGAGACAGTTACACAGAGCAGTTTCACAAGGCAGTTTCCCAAGGTTATTCTGTAGGCAGGTGGAGACACAGTTATCTTAAGGAATGGCTACTGTCAGCAGCCAAACTTTTTAACCCTTGCTAAAATTATTTTAATATTTACTTTTAGCAGGGGTCTTACAATTCTCAGTTGTTTATGCTAAAATTGATGATATCACTAAAATAAAGAGTACAATAATGATCACTAGATACTGGAAAGTATAGGATGAAAATGAGAAAGAGAAAGCTTTTATAACAGGCACCAAAATCCGTTGCTAATATAAGAGGAATTAGTACTAGTGTTCTAGGAGCACAGTAGAGCAGCTTTTGTGTAGAAGTCTATTATATATTTCAAAACAACTAGAAGACACTGAAATTCCCAGTAAATATGTATGATAACTTTTTGAGGAGATGAAAATGCTAATTACCCAATTAGATCATTGCATATTGTATACAAATATTGAATTTTCAAACTCTGTGTTATAAATATATACAAATACTATGTAGTAATTAAAAACTAAAAAGGAAAACAACTTTAAAAATATATATTTTAAAATATAAA
This sequence comes from Lepus europaeus, assembly GCF_033115175.1. Classification (NCBI taxonomy): domain Eukaryota; kingdom Metazoa; phylum Chordata; class Mammalia; order Lagomorpha; family Leporidae; genus Lepus; species Lepus europaeus. Next base: position 34,121,132 of record NC_084828.1, read on the forward strand.
ATATATTTTTTTTAATTTGTCTATTTGAAAGTCAGAGTTAGAGAGGCAAAGGCAGAGAGAAAGAGAAGTCCTCCATCCACTGGTTCATTCCCAATTGGATGCAACAGCCAGAGTTGTGCCAATACGAAGCCAGGAGTCAGGAGCCCCCTCCAGGTCTCCCACACAGGTGCAGGGGCCCAAGTACCTGGACCATCCTCTAATGCTTCCTCAGGCCATGGCAGAGAGCTGGATCAGAAGTGGGGCAACCAGGACTCAAACTGGCGCCTATATGGAATGCCAGCACTGCCAGCAGCGGCTCTACCCACTATGCCACAGCGCCGGCCCCAAAATATAAAATATTTTAAAGTTTAATCAATCACAATATGAATGAAACACCTAAACTAAGCACAACACAGTGTGATACAAATTAATCTCATTATGCATCTAGAAATAATCTAATCACACTAATAGTGAAAGACACATTACAACAAGTATGTGTGTGTTACTATTTGGCTAATCAGTTTTTTAAAGTACATCACCAGGTGTTAATAAGGGTTTGGGAAATGACGCTTATAGCCCGGGAGTGCAGTGGAGGATGACCCAAGTGCTTGGGCCCTGCACCCCATGAGAGACCAGGAGAAGCACCTGGCTCCTGCCTTCGGATCAGCGCGGTGTGCCGGCCGCGGCGGCCATTGGAGGGTGAACCAATGGCAAAGGAAGACCTTTCTCTCTGTCTGTCTCTCTCTCACTGTCCACTCTGCCTGTCAAAAATTAAAAAAAAAAAAAAGAGTCATAAACTATGAGAACTTTTTAAAGGAAAAATATATATTAAAAGGTATATTTAAAGTACTTAAAATGTACATTTCTTTTGATCCCAGAATTCTAATTTGAGAAATTTATTTTAAGGCGATGGGATTTCAGATATACAAATATAAAATTATTAGGATGTCCATCATATTATACTCTGTAACCTTAAAAAAAATCTAAAATTTTGTGGCTGGTGGTGTGATGCTAGTTTGAGTGCTGACTGCTCCACTTCTGATCCAGCTACCTGTTAATGAGTCCAGGAAAGCATTAGCAAGGCCCCCACCACCCATGTGGGAGATTCGGATAAAGCTCCTGGTGTCTGGCCCAGCCCCGCCCTTGCAGCCATTTGAGGAGTGAATCTGCAGGTGGAAGATTTCTCTCTCTCTCTCTCTCTCTCTCTCTCTCTCTTCCTTTCTCTGTAACTCTGCCTTTTGAATAAACAAATGAAAAATTTTTTAAAAAAATCTAAAATCAAACTGTGTAATGGGTAAATGTATTTTAATAATACTAGTTTAATTTAATATTTAATGAGCTGTGTATTATGGTGTATTATTGAATTAAAACATAGGCTAAAATATGCCATATAATACATATTTTGTAATAATTATGTATCCATATTGAGAGATTCAAAGGCTGAAATATAGAATATGTTAATATATATAGTTTTTCAATGATTAGAATATGTATGATTGCACAACTTTTACTGATGATGTATTAGTTTTTGAAATAATGGTTGTTTTAGAAAGAAAGAGAAATGTTTCTGTTCCAATTATTTATATATATCTGTATAACACACCACTACCATGGGTGACTCTAACTCACATTTAAATAGATGAGACTCAAACTAACAATTCTTAAACTGTAGTTTGCACCTTGCCATGAGTCATCAGTTCAAGGTCTTTTCAGATTAAGTTGGGTAGAATAGGAGAGAATCAGTAGAAGACATCAGAGCTTCTCTGCCATCTGTTGCTTATAGTCCAGTGGTGAGGGAGATCTGCCATCACAACTTCTTGCCTGAGTAGAATTTGTCAAGAAATGAAGTAGATGATGGACGTTCCAGGCCAAAGGGCCAACACTAGCAAAGTCTTAGAGTGAAAAATAACATATAAACATAGCATATAAATCCAATGAAGTAGACATGTAGTCCAAACTACAAATGTATACCTATGATAATGCTTCCTTAATTTTCCTAATAGAAGAGTTATGTTAAAGGCTGATTTGGGAAATTTTCAAGAGGATGGTTGTTGCAGCATCTTTAAAAACAACTTCTTCAAAAGAAAAAAGAAACACAGAATTTAAGTATTTGAGAATCCATGGTGGCAAACACCATGGATCATGTATGGGGGCAAAAAATCACTGGGGCAGGCATTGTGGCACAGAGGGTTAAATCATGTCCTAGGAAACTCATACCAGATATTGTAGTGCCTGGGGTGAGTGCTCGCTCTGCTTCCTATTCAGCTTCCTGCTAATGGACCTTAGAGGCAGCATTTGCCACCTAAGGGGGGAGACCCAAATGGAGTTCCCAGCCCCTGGCCTCTGCCTGTCCCAGCCTTGACTGCTTGGGGCATTTGGAAGGTCATCCAGTGGATTAGATCTCTGTCTCTCCCTGTCTCTCTGTCTTTCAACTAATAAATAAATGTAAAAAATAGAGGGGAGGGCCAAGGGAGAGCTCATTGCTATTAAAGACAACAAAGATCTGCAGTATCTTAATTTCCGTTCTTTATTTTAATTTTTTTTTCAAGATAATTTCCCTTATCTCAATTATATGACAGTAACCAGCAGGGGCTGCTCTTAGCATTGCGTGCAAACTAATTTTTCCCAGCGCTGAGTATTTTCAGTCCTAGTTCTCAACATTACTAAAACACGTTTAGCTTGGTGAATATTTCACAGTAAAAGTACTTCCCTTTACTTTGTCCAGTTAAAATATATATATTTTAGTTCTTTGCCTTTATGTTTAGTCATTATGCCTCTTCTATACAAACCCCTCTATGTTGGTGAAAATAGCACTATCTCCTATTAATCCTTGTAAATGTTTTTATTGGTATAGGTGTAAGCAAATATAGATGTTAGTGAATATCTGTTCAAGAGATAAACATTTCTAACAAAAATAGCAAAGAGGGAAGACAATATACCTTTTTAGTGGCGATGAATTCAAATAATATTTGCCTCTCCTTAGAGCAGTTCACAATAACATACGAAGCAATTTAGAGGGGCATAAAAAAAGGAAAACTCTTCTCTCTAGGCCATTGGAGAAATTAGAAATGTAAGACTGGTTCTGTCAAATGGCTTCTGAAGGTGTACTTAAAAAGAGAAGGGAATATCTGTGTATTAGTATCTGCACAGAAGTGGTGTTACTTATCAAAGGTTAACTGCATCGGATACATTACAGCTGCTATACTGGAGGGCGATGCCTAACCCCTCACCATTCCTGAATCTCACCATGATTTCCCCAGTCTAGCTGCTCTTCTGTTTTATTTATGTGCTAGCCTTTTTGGAGAAGCTCCAAATAGTTGAATAAATCACCTGTCTTATTATGACGTTTAGGTATCATAACTAAAAAAAAACTCCAATGACTTGCGACAATACTGCCTCTTTTATTATTTCCAATTAAGAAATGTATTGCTATCAGATGTCATTAAGACTTCCCAAGGACTCAAATCTTATTTTCAATAAGACCTCCCTTTCAATAACTCACCCACAGACAGCTCAAGGTTATTGCAAATAACAAATCTGAGACTCAGCACTAATGAGAGAGTTTGGGGCGTTGTCATTATATGTATACATTTAGGCATCAGCTTGTGGCAGTATTGTGTGATAGTTATAGTGTAATTTGGCAAAGACAGTTTTGGAATTTCAAAGTCCAGTGAAGACAATATTGGGCCTTGATGGTGAAGTCTGTACTCTGTTCAACTAGTCACCTCTAAAAGAAAAAAACGAATGTTATTGAAGCATTCACATTACATGTTTAGTATCTCTTACCTATGTATTTTTAAAATTTTTTTAATGATTTATTTATTTGAAAGTCAGAGTTACACAGAGAGAGAAGGAGAGCAGAGACAGAGAGAGAGAGAGAGGTCCTCCATCCGCTGGTTCACTCCCCAGTCGGCCACAATGGCCGGAGCTATGTCAATCCGAAGCTAAGAGCCAGGAATTTCTTCAGGGTCTCCAACGTGGGTACAGAGGCCCAAGGACTTGGGCCATCTTTTACTGCTTTTCCAGGCCATAGCAGAGAGCTAGATCGGAAGTGGAGCAGTTGGGTCTTGAACTGGCACCTACATAGGATGCTGGCGCTGCAGGCCGTGGCTTTACCCACTGTGCCACAGTGCCAGCCCCTTAACTATGTATTATAGACTTTTCTTCTATACTCATCAGATTTACCCATGAGATAATTAAGTGTATTCTTTGATTAGTTATCTCTCATTTTTTTGTTTCTTGTAAATAATTTAAATGTTGATATTTTTGGGGTTTTTTAGGGGGGAATTATTGATTAAATTTTTTTCTATGAAATCAGTCCAAAGAAATAACCAGATCTCTTTATTTAGGTGCTTAATGCTTAGTCATTCAGTTACTCAATATTAAACAATTTTCATGGAACAGGCATTCTTTATGTTCTCGAAGTGCTGTTTCAGACAACACTCATTCTCTGCCTTTGGGCTCTCAGTCCTTGTGTTCTTAGTAGACTAACAAGTGCCAGGATAGAAGGCTCTCAAATGTCAGGGGAATCTAGTAAAGAGACAACTACTCTAGACTAAGGATCAGGAGCTATGGTTATTCGGGGAGCCAAGTCATAACCTCATTTTCAAAGTATAACCTGGGAAGGACACATAGGAAGATGTCTACTAGTAAGACTGAGATGTAGAGAAGGGAAGAGATGCTTAAAGCAACAGCAGAGTTATAAAACTAGTTCCACTTCATAGCCTACCTGTTTTTGACTTGGTTAAGCTCTCATTTTATTTCCTATAGGCCCAAACATTTGCTTTCTCCTGATGCCCACTTCCAAAACGTCCCTGGGGTAATGGGCCGTATGTTTTTCCAGTGTTATACATGAAGCATTTATGAAATCAGTAATGCATCATTATACTGAATACATGACTTCAATTTTCATTTTGTCTACCAGAGTTATTATTTGAACTTTATCGCTACAATTTTGGTAAGGAATCAGTTTTTTTTTTTTTTTTAACTTGAACGTGCCTTACATTAGGTTTTTAGATCTCAAAATTCATAATACAGAAACTCCCTACTCCAGCTATTCTCTGCTCCTTGGGACACATGATCAGCACCAAGGGAGACTGTACTACATCCAGGGATCAGCAAAGTCAGAAATTCGTGGTAAAATTTTTGAGAATTCTTTTATTTTAAAAACCTGTGTGTATTATCAGTTATTAATTAATTGTGAATATATGAACCTTCAGTTTTCACAAAAAGTATTCATCTAGTAGTCTTACACTTGATATTATGAAAATATAAATTGGTGCCAATGCTGTGGCATAGGGCTTCTGCCTGTGGTACTAGCACCCTTACGGGCACTGGTTCGTGTCCCAGCTGATCCTCTTTCAATCCAGCTCTCTGCTTATGGCCTGGGAAGTAAGTGGAAGATGGTCTAAATGCTTGGGCCCCTGTACCCAGGTGGGAGACCCAGGAGAAGCTCCTGGATCCTGGCTTGTGATCGGCTCAGGTCTGGCCATTATGGCCATTTAGTGAGTGAAACAACAGATAGAAAACCTTTTACTCTGTCTCTTCCTCTCTCTGCCTGTAACTCTGCCTCTCAAATAAAATAAACAAATCTTTAAAAATATATATATATATAAATTGTATTTTCATGATCCATTGGCCAAACTGAGGAACTCCTTAATTAAACGGGCTAGTGGTTTATTTTTATTTTGGTTATGTTTCTGGCTACAAAACGAGAAAATATAAGTAATGAAAATAACCAATATCACAGAAAATAATCATAAAGCACAGAATATTGGTAAAATATTTTTATAGGGGATTGTAAATAGTAATGTATTTTTTTATGTTTTGCATCATTCCTGGATTGGGTAAGCTTTTTAATTAAAAAGGATCATCATAACTCCAGAAATTCTACTGCAGTAACTTCCTGGTAAATTTTTGCTAAAAATTATTATTTTCAAATGGTTGAAGAAAAATGGAGGGCTTTTTTAAAGATTTATTTTATTTATTTGAAAGGCAGTTACAGAGAAAGACAGTCCATCTGTTGGTTTACTTCCCAAACGGCCGCAACAGCCAGGGCTGGGCCAAGCTGAAGCCCAGAGCCAGAAACTTCCTCTGGGTCTCTCACATGGGTGCAGGGGCCCAAGCATTTGGGCCATCCTCTATTCCTTTTCCAGGACCATTACCAGGGAGCTGGATCAGAAGTGCAGCAGCAGGGACTTGAACCGGTGCCCACATGGGATGCCAGTTTCAAAGGCAGCAGCTTTACGAGCTATGCCACACACCAGCCCAGAAAATACTGTTTATTATTGAATAGTCTTACAGTGATATTATTTCAGTGTTTAGAGTATAGTTATTACAGTGTTTATGACAGTTTTACTAAATCAGATGGTTCATCAGGGTTAACATGCTCATTTACTTTTGATTATTTTTCTTAGTCTGTTTTCTTAGTGGATAGTGACAGGGAATGCTCCACCCATGGATAATGAGATGTCAAACGGTTCCTAGGGGCCTTTACAACCTGGAGACAGGCCTGTCCACAGGAGATAATGCTCAGACTTCCACAGCCGTATAATTGTGTTGAAGGTGGTAGAGGAATTTATGAAGTTCCTTATATTACAATAACAGCATGTTATTGATAAACACTCAAAACATCCAAGTATAGAGGAAGAGAATGAGGACAATATTCTTGATGAATAAGGAGGAAAGTTCAGCCCTGATCGTTAATGATCACCTGTAGTCATTGGAGGTTACCATTGTTAAACCCTCAAGTAACTGAAATTCTTTATGTTTTCATAGTACTTTGGATTTTGCAACATGCAAAAGGTTATCCCCCACCCCCATGTTCTACATACAACAGTTCAGTAAGGAAAATAGGATGACTGTCCCCATTTTGCAGTTTAGACATGGTGACAATTCAAGATTACGTAAGAAGCAGATGGAGCAATCAGAGATTCCTTTTAGGTCTTACATTTCTAATCTCAGTGACATTGCTTCTCAATCTGTAAAAGGCAATTATATGACTGATCCCCAGAGGCTTAGAACTCTTAAGCTGTGCATCCAAAATAAAGATCTGAACACTACAGCTGGGACAGAAAGAAGAGTATATGTGACTTCAGGTTCGAGATCATGCCAGGCTCTTTCGTGATGGATCTAGTTTTTATATGTTACCAGAGAGAAGAAAGAAAGGATTGGGTTTGATGCTTCTGTCACCTAGAGAGGGTGTTGTTGGCTCTGGCTCAACGTGAACTTCTGGAAAGTGTCCCAGTGTGAACAAAATCATCCTTATAACATTAGCTCCTTTAGTAGGAAAGAGTGATTCATTTACAGAAAAATGGTCTATGTTGTTTTAAACCAGCTAGCAAATTGCTGTGTTGACAAAATATTTTTTTTTGAAACAGTTGGAGAGGGAAGAAGAACAAATAAACATCATAAATTATAATAATCAACTTATGAATGAGTTTTTAATACTACTCCAGAGATAAATGTTTATGCCTTCTAAGTCATAGGGAGAGCTCACCCAGCCAGGGTGAGTACAGGTAAGAACTTGAGTCCCTTAACTCTAGGGGAGTTTACATTTCCTTCTCTAGGAATCCTTCAGAAATGTATTTTGCTAAAAAATACAGCTTGTACTGAAGAACAGTAATTTGTCTGTAAGGGAAGACTAGCATTGGAAAAGCAGAGCGATTAGAAAAGGGTGGTCTCTCCTACACTAACCCTTCTTTTTCTTTACACGTTTCTCACTTTCCCATATCTACTTTTCCTACAATATTTGGTTACTTCTTTCTCATTTCTCCAGTATTATCTCATCATATTCTCTAGAAAAAATTAATTAATAGCAATACTACCCATACCCACCTCAAGGACCAATTGAGCTATTTCTGTCAAACATAGATTATATATTTCCTTGTCTCTTATAAGTCTCTGAAGGGCACAATGTCCTCAGGATTTTGAAAACTATGTGGCACAGGTTAAATTTTTGATAGTTACTTGTTAAAATAATGAAGATATTTAATATTTCATTAAAGGTTTAGTAGAACAATGAATTAACTATTGTTTAATATAAAAGCAAGTAAATTATCTATTGTTTAGGCATCTACATGTAGTTGGCATTGACAAAGAAAACAGCATACACAATTTGTTCTGTGGCAAACAAAATTATCCATTCCTGCAGCATTCTTTGTTAAATATCACTCTTTGTAAGACATTATCAGGAGTGCTTCCTATTGGACAACGGATCTTTAGAAGGGAACTTCCAGACTTGCCTGTGCTAAGACAGAGAATTTTCCTCAAGAGTGAGGAAGCTGACTCATAGACTGAGGGCTTCATGGACATGGCATGATGCCTATAAAGGTAAATTCTGGGTTTTTTTCCCCTTTGTTATCATATCTCTGATGGATCTTTACAACTCTCTTCAAGTGACCTTTCCTTAAAATTCGTAGTGCTTTGAACAATCAAGCAATGTCCTTGATCCATCAGAAATTACCCCAAGGAGCTAAAATTTTACTACCTGTTTCTTGGGGAATGCACCCACCAGTCTCTGTCTCCTTAGTTGTAATGATTATCTCATTGCTTTGTTGGGAAAGGGAACCTTCCATGATCAAAGCCAAAACACAGACATTTAATTGATAGGGATCTTAACACAATGGACCATCATGTCTGCTGCCAATGAACATTATTGTCCATTGATGTTTACGTTTCACTTTTAAAAATGAAGACCACACACTGGGGAATTATAATGGGGTGAAAGGCTTTGGTTATATGACCAAGTTCTTTGTTTCTAATAAAAGTCAGAGATATGTGTATGCAAGTACTCCAAAAAGTTTGTGGAAAATAGAATTCAAAATAGATGGGTTTTGGTGCAAAAATTTGGAAATCCATGCATAGATTTTTCATTGGATCCATTTTTGATGAAGTTTTTGAAGACCCCTCTTACACAAAAGTGATGTATGTATATAAAATTGCCTACCCTACAGGACATCTATCCCTAAATTTTGTTCTGTGTGTTAAGAACAGAATAGATATATTGCTTTAAGATGGATGACAAAATAGCATGGTATTTTTTGAGGTATCCTTTGTGAAAGTCAACCATTGACTAAACAGATTGTAGCTTGAAATTATGTTTTCTCTTTCAAATATCAACTATGTGTTAGAGCAGCAATTTCAAAGGGAATCTTCAAACTAATCTTAATGAGGGATATTTTCTCATGTTGCAAATAAAGAAAGTGAGGTTCAGATAGGATAAATGGTTTGCCAAACTGAAAGCATTACCAAAGTTAATACCTGGTAATTTCTAGCCTTAGGCTTCTTCTTTTGATACTTTTAGCCCAGTGATCTATATGCAGTGTCTAGAGCCTAATCAAGTGTTAAGCTTTTAAGTTAGGTGACATCATTTGATTAAATATCAGAATTTGAAAAAGTAAAGAGCCCAATTAATTTTTGAGCAGAATTTCAGTGCTTTTCCCATTATATCACTTCCTCTCTTTAATTATGAATTATGACAATGATAAGGATTTTTTAAAGTTATTTTCACAATCAGTCTACAAAATTCAGAGTGCTGGATTTAAATAGGTATTAATCCACAGTTGAAGTTCACAATGAGGCTTCTGAAATGTCTTACCCAGTGGAACCAGGCATTTCTACAGGATGTTTTTGTGTTTGGGCTTGTATATGAGAGTCATCACATGGACTATTGGAAAGTGATCATCTGGCCTGGGGAGTTAGAAAACTTGGTTTCTGATCGTCTATTTTATAACTTCTTTTTTTTAATCTTTTATTTAATGAATATAAATTTCCAAAGTACAGCTTATGGATTACAATGGCTTTCCCCCCCATAACTTCCCTCCCACCCACAACCCTCCCCTTTTCCACTCTCTCTCCCCTTCCATTCACATCAAGATTCATTTTCAATTCTCTTTATATACAGAAGATCAGTTTAGTATATATTAAGTAAAGATTTCAACAGTTTGCCCTCACATAGCAACACAAAGTGAAAAATACTGTTGGAGTACTAGTTATAGCATTAAATCACAGTGTACAGAACATTAATGACAGAGATCCTACATGATTTTTTTTAAAAAATTGATTAATTTTCTATGTAATTTCCAATTTAACACCAAGTTTTTTTTTTTTTTCATTTTCAATTATCTTTATATACAGGAGATCTATTCAGTATATACTAAGTAAAGATTTCATCAGTTTGCACCCACACAGAAACACAAAGTGTAAAATACTGTTTCAGTATTAGCTATAGCATTACTTCACATTGGACAACCCATTAAGGACAGATCCCACAAGGGACGCAAGTACACAGTGACTCTTGATGTTGATTTAACAATTTAACACTCTTGTTTATGGCATCAGTAATCTCCCTAGGCTCTAGTCATGAGTTGCCAAGGCTATGGAAGCCTTTAGGGTTCGCCAACTTCGATCTGATTCCGACAGGGTCATAGTCAAAGTGGAAGTTCTCTCCTCCCTTCAGAGAAAGGTACCTCCTTCTTTGATGACCCCGTTCTTTCCACTGGGATCTCACTCACTGAGATCTTTCATTTAGGTCTTCTTTTTTTTTTTTTTTTTTTTCCCCAGAGTGTCTTGGCTTGTATTTTGTAACTTCTAAGAACTACTTTCCTTTCTTGGACCCTAACTTTCTAAACTGTCACTAAGAAACTTGAAGTCAATGAATAGCTACCCTATGGAATTCTTCACCTAGGCTTTTGTCCTAGTTTTTAGGGCCACCATAACAAAATGTCACGACTACTTTCAGAATTGTGGCCCTTCACTGGCTGGCACTGTGGCATAGTGGGTTAAGCCACCGCCTACTACTCCAGCATCCCATACAAGTGCTGGTTCCAGTCCTGGCTGCTCCACTGCTGACCAAGCTCAATGCTAATGTGCCTGGGAAGATGGCCCAAGTACTTGTGCCCCTGCTACCCATGTGGGAGGCTAGAAGAAGCTCCTGGCTCCTTGTTTCTGCCTGGCATAGCTCTGGTTGTTGCAGCCATTGTAGAGTCAACCAGGGGATGGAAGACCTCTCTCTCTCTCCCTCTTCTTCTCTCTCTCCTTCTCTCTGTAATTCTGCTTTCAGATAAATAAACCTTTTTAAAACAACAACAACAAAAGGAATTCTAGGCCCCAGAATTCTGTTATAAAATAAACAAGCTGGGCCGGCGCTGCGGCTCAATAGGCTAATCCTCCGCCTTGCGGTGCCGGCACACCGGGTTCTAGTCCCGGTCAGGGCACCGATCCTGTCCCGGTTGCCCCTCTTCCAGGCCAGCTCTCTGCTGTGGCCAGGGAGTGCAGTGGAGGATGGCCCAAGTGCTTGGGCCCTGCACCCCATGGGAGACCAGGATAAGTACCTGGCTCCTGCCATCGGATCAGCGCGGTGCGCCGGCCGCAGCGCGCTACCGCGGCGGCCATTGGAGGGTGAACCAACGGCAAGGAAGACCTTTCTCTCTGTCTCTCTCTCACTGTCCACTCTGCCTGTCAAAAAAAAAAAAATAAATAAAAAAAATAAATAAAAATAAACAAGCTGAGCGTGATGGTCTAAGCTCATTCCAATTCTGCCATGTAAAGGAAAGAAAATTCATGAATAAGTTTTCATGAAAGTGGCAGACATTACAAAAGAAATTTAAAAATAAGAAAGGAGAACCTACCAGGGAATAAATTGTAGAGTTTACTACTCATACTACACTTATTCTTAGCCAAAAGGCCGAGAAGCAATATAGAGTTTACTATTAGGGCATTTTTACTCATGTATCAGTCCCTCAATAATATGATGTAGGTAACGTAATTCTAAAACTAAAATATTTTTGAAATCTATAGGTTTTAGGCAAATCTTTTATACTTTTTTAAGCATTTAAAAGAATGCTAAAATAGACTCTTTCCAAATTATTGAAAACAGAATCTTTTTCTCTAGTGAATAGTTTCTGATTACCTATGGGAAAATTTAGCCTTTCTGATTTCTTTTTAAATAGGCACACCGATCAGGGAAAACAAATGATATTTTTCTCTTTGGGACTGGCTTAATTCACTCAGCATGATGTTTTCCAGATTGCTCCATCTTGTTGCAAATGACTGGGTTTCGTTGTTTCTTACTGCTGTATAGTATTGTTTTCCCTGATCGGTGACAACTGAGCGCCAAAGGGGAAACCTGTTGAAGTGAAATGGACACTATAAGCAACAATGAACTGATCAGCTCCTGTCCTGACTTTAGATGTACAATGTAATACTTTATCCTTTTTAGTATTTGTTGTTGTTGTTGTTGTTCTAGTATTATTGGTTGAACTCAGTAATTAACACACAATTATTCTTAGGTGTTTAAATTTTAACTGAAAAGTGATCCCTGTTAAATATAAAAGTGGAAAAAGAGAGGGAGGAGATGAACAATTTGGAACATGCTCAATCGGACTGGCCGCAAATGGTGGAGTTAGAAATGTGCCAGGGGATTCCAACACAATCCCATCAAGATGGCATGTACCAATGCCATCGCACTAGTCCAAGTGATCAATTTCAGCTCACAATTGATAGTTCTGATAGGTCTAAGAGTCAAAGAGATCACACAAACAAGACAAGTATCTGCTAATACTAACTGATAGAATCAAAAAGGGAGAGAAAGATCCAACATGGGAAGTGGGATACACAGCAGACTCATAGGATGGCAGATGTCCTAAACAACACTCTGGCCTCAGAATCAGCCCTCAAGGCATTCAGATCTGGCTGAAGAGCCCATGAGAGTATAGCAGGCATGGAAAGCCAAGATATCATGGAAAAAAAAAAAAAAAAGACCTAAATGAATGATCTCTGTGAGTGAGATCCCAGTGGAAAGAACAGGGCCATCAAAGAAGGAGGTACCCTTCTCCGAAGGGAGGAGAGAACTTCCACTTTGACTATGACCCTATCGGAATAAGATCAAAGTCAGCGAACTCTAAAGGCTTCCATAGCCCTGGCAACTCATGACTAGAGCCTAGGGAGATTACTGACGCCATGAACAGGAGTGTCAAATTGTTAAATCAGCAACAGGAGTCACTGTGTACTTACACCCCATGTGGGATCTGTCCCTAATGTGTCGTCTAAAGCCAAGTGATGCTATAACTAGTACTGAAACAGTATTTTTATACTTTGCGTTTCTGTGTGGGCACAAACTGATGAGGTCTTTACTAATTATATACTGAATCGATCTTCTGTATATAAAGAGAATTGGAAATGAAAAAAAAAACAACCTGGTGTTAAAATGGAAATGGCATAGAAAATTAATTAATTTGGAAAAAAATTATGTAGGATCTCTGTCTTTAATGTGCTGTACATTGCTATTTAATGCTATAATTAGTAATCCAATGGTAGTTTTTTCACTTTATGTTGCTATATGGGCAAAATGTTGAAATCTTTACTTAATATATACTAAACTGATCTTCTGTATACAAAGAGAATTGAAAATGAATCTTTACATGAATGGAAGGGGAAAGGGAGCGGGAAAGGGGAGGGTTGCGGGCGGGAGGGAAGTTATGGGAGGGGGGAAGCCATTGTAACCCATAAGCTATACTTTGGAAATTTATATTCATTAAATAAAAGTTTAATAAAAAAAATAAATAAATAGGCACACCATGGTTGAAAATAAATACCTGGTTTTTAAAAGAAAATGTGGTTTTTTGAAGTGAATATCAAGAATTCGTGTGTAGCCAACCTCCTGAGTTGCCTGCTTTAGGAGAGGGAAGCAGAAAACAGGTGCCAGTAATCAGCATGCAGTCCAGTGGGGGTGGTGAGAACCCCAACCAGCTGCTTTCTCCTCTGATTAAAAATTCCTTCATATTAAACTCCTAACATTTGCTCTTACACTCACTTGCATTTTGTGCATTTTTGGTGTGTGTTTCTGTGCTTGGGGAAATGAATGGATTAGCGGCAGGCTTTTACCTCTGAGTCAGTATAATTACAGAGCATGTATATAAAATGAAACAATGAATTATTTAGCTGATAACAAACAGGATAAAAATTCCATTTATTGGCTCATCGATTCAATTTTATTAGTTTTAGAATCATATAGATTATTACCAGCATGTGAAAGTATTTAGTATTTGTAGATTCATTTTTTCACATGGTGTGTTTGTTCTACAACCATATATATATGTCTGTTTTGTGGACTCTAGAAAATGTTTTAAAGATGTAACTGTAGAATCATGCAGTTTGATTGAGAAGGAAATCATAAAGCCTCTGAATCAGGAATAGATAAAAGCCAGAACAGGCCCTGAATTTTGCTTCTTTCTTCTTTAGCCTGAGACTGTGTTTAGCCCTCTTCACAGTGTCTACCTTTTCAAAGGTAGTTATTTACATCAGATCACTCCTAACTAGTGAGTGATTTTTTAAAGACACATAGCAGTGAACAAACCCTCCTCTGCATACCTCTCTAAGAGGTATATATACAATTGCTTTGGATTCAAACCTTAGAAGACAAAGTGCTTCTGAGTAAAAGAGTTCAGGTTAATCTCAGATTTGTTTCTCTGATATGCCAATTCAATTAAAAATTATTTTCATTTTATTTAAAAGGTAGAGAGGCACACAGAAGTCTTTGATCTGCTGGTTCACTCCCTAAATGCCAGCAACAACCAGGGCTGGGCCAGGCAAAAGCTAGGAGCCAGGAACTCCATGGTCTCTCACATGCATGGAATTGATAGAAACAATAGAGCTATTACCAGCTGCCTCCCAGAACTGCCTTCATAGGAAGCTGGATGGGAAGTGGAGGAGCCTGGACTTGAACCAGGCACTTTGACATTGGATGTGGTTTCCAAAGCAATGGCTTAACTGCTATGCCAAATGCTTATACCTACCAATTCCATGTTTTCAGCAGTTATTATTCTCTGTGTGAAGGAGAGCCATGCATTCTGGATTTCCCAGGACAGATCCATTTTAAGGGTATTGACACACCATTCTGTCTGGTTACTTTTCCCTTTCATTTGTGAAAATATCCTCATTTGAAAAATGAATTACATGAACTCTTTACCACCATTCTTATTCCATTAAGCTACTCCATAAATTTGTTGCCTAAATAACCATAAAATGAGGAACTTCTCTACCATTACTTAGCAATCAAATAGAATCAATACTCAACAGAATAAAGCAAGTTTTTTTTTTTCCATCTTCAAAGAAAATTCCCCCAAACATGGTTTCGTAGAGTTCGACACAAGTTGAGCTTCATAATCCAATTGTGTCTTTATTTGGTAGAATAGTACAGTGCACATAGGTTAATATACAATGCACATTTAAAAAAAATAGAGATTTCAAGCACTTACTCAATTAGAATTAATGATAAAGCAAAAAACTAAAATATCCTTTACAGTGATTTCATGTAATTATCTTTGCCTATGATAATTTAGAGCACATTTAGGATAAACATTGCAAAGCCAAGGTTGTAAAATGAATTCTTAAAATATATATCTCTAATTTGTCATGTAACAAAATTATGTTCTCAATAACAGGAAAAAGTTCTAATTTCTTAATACTTGTTCAATTAATGAGGTACAACCCAATATACCTATGTATGAGTCAGATATTTACACATAAAATAAAGCAATGATATGTTCTTTAATTACTTTTGTTCCTTTCTACAAGGAGAATCCAGCTCTTACTTGTTTCTTTAATATGAGCAAGCTGTTTTTGAAATGCAATTATGTTGAAAATATGTTCCAGATTTACATGGACAGTCACTACCAACTGCAAACAATCATCTTTGGGTCAGAACACACATATTGCATGTCCTAATTTTGCAATTAAAAGTGATGCTCACCACAGAGGAACATTTTCTCAGTTTTTAATCAGAACATGTGATTCAAGTGTGTCTGTGATTTTGAAAAAGCTGCTATTTCTTTATATTTGGACAACTTTAACATTCTTTCATTGATGGCTCATTATTTTTTAAAAGATATTGTATTTATTTATTGTTTGGAGAGGCAGAGTGACAGAAGGAGAGACACGGAGAGATCTTCCATCTGGTAGTTTGCTTCCCAAATGACCACCAGCAGCTAGTGCTGGGCCAGGCTGGAACCAGGAGCCAACAACTCCATTCAGGTCTCCCATATTGGATCGTCATTTTGGCCCATCATCTGATGTCTTCCCAGGCGTGCTTGCAGGGAACTGGGGTGGAATAAAGCAGTTAGGACTCCCACTGGTTCTCCAGTATGGAATAATGTCTTCACAAGAGGCAGTTTAATCTGCTGTACCACAATGCCAGTGCTTGGTGCTTCTTATTTTAAACCCCACACTTCTATATTGAGGTTTTATGGGATTCATACAGCAAAATATACCTGCATTGAGTAGAAAGAGATGCAGAATCTGGTCACTGGATCCTAGAGTCACCTACATCATGTCATTTTCATTTCTCTGCCAAATTATGACAAAGTGTAACATTTCCCTAAAATCCTATCCCACTCATAATATTGTAAATTGTGTTGTTCATGGCACTTGATTGAAATCCTTTATGTAACAAAGAAGGGTATAATTTTTTAAATTAATTAAACATTTAATTTATGACTCCGAAGTCAGAAACCATTTGCACAGCAGTCAGCTATCTTGTCTTTGTTAAACAAAAGCCATAACAAGTGAAAATTACCCTCCTTAGAAGACAATTGAAATCATTGCCTTTAATGCATGAACATTCTTAACATCAATCACGCACTAAAAGGTTTTGTCGTACTTGTTGATTTTAAGAGTTATTACAAAGTAGACAAGTTGAAAGCATTTGTCTGATGATGCCAACTACCCATTCTACCTGCTTCACAGAAATGTTGTGGTGTTCAAAGTAAAATAATGTATGCAAAATTACCTCATTGGATAAAATGATATATGTAAAGCTTATTCACTCAATTAATATGGATATTGGAAGTCTACCATGTTCCAGTCAACGTCTTAGGCACTAAATAGGCTACAACTACTTCCAAGTGTCCATTATTTAATTCAACTCTTCATGTGAGATAGATATCTGTTTATATATATCCATCTATAGTTCAGAATATTCCTGAATTGTGGACACTTCTTAATTGTTCAGTCTTCCTTTTTTCTTTTTTTAAAGTCCTTCTTTTTTCCCTTCACATGTTTTCCCACTCTTCCAGACTTGATTCATTTCTCTCAAGGAACTCATAAAAACAAACACAAAAGGCTACGCTCTAGCTTTCAAAGCAGTTCTAAACCTGCAGTGCCTATACACATTGTACATGCTTCACAGATTTTAATATCCCGAGGGATCACCTGGGGATCTGGTGGACTTCGATCCAGTGGGACCTGGGATTCTGCATTCCCAAAAGCAGATGCCCGTTTGACGAGTAAATCTTTATTGCACTGAGCCTGTAGATCAGAACAGGGCTTGTTCCTCTTATCCTATTCTCCTGCATCCCATTTCCTTTCAGCAGACACTCTTCTTATAAATAATTAAATCTTTGAGCGGTAATCAAAATCCTACGTATTTATCCTGACTTTAACCCATTCCATGTGCAGAAAATTTCAACAACAAAGGATCTTTGTTTTATACTTTATCTAGAAAATACTCACTTTAATTAGCCAACCTACATTGTAGTAAAATTACAAGATCCATTCAAAGTGAGCTGCGTGTGCTTTGTCCCTTGAGAATCAGAATGTAGACTCTGTTCTCCTTTGGCCTGCTCTGTCTTGATTACTATATGTAAATGCAAATACTGGGCGATTAGAACATAACCCAAAACATGCCATGGCGGAGTTAAATTAGTCAACACCTGATTTCAATCCAGTTTCATTTGTGTTTCACGTGGGCTTTGTATAAAGCACCCTAGGTTTATTTAAACATGCTCCTTTCTGTTCCCAATTCTATTGTAACTTTATGCAGTTTTGACTACTTTGAACTATTTTAATTACACTGTTTCCATTGCTTGAGAATATCTACACAGACATTTTTATATTGAAGTTTACTTTCCAATTCTTTTCAATCATACATATATATATATATGTATGTATACTTATGTGCATGCCTGTGTGTGTGTGTGTGTCTTGTTCAAGAGCGTCCTTCAATACTTTGGTGCCCACACTTTTGAAATCGTACTTTTTTTTTTCAAAGTATGCATTTTATGAGAATTTTTTGCAGATCCTTCACGTATCTTACACCATAGCTTTACCAAATTTAACTCAGTATTTCTGTTCACATTTTTTCCCTTTCCAAATGGGAGTATATTTAGAATGCCATTTTTTTCTGTCACTGAGAGGGCTGGCCACCTTTCTGCCAAAGATCTTTCCAGATGGTTCTGTAACTTCAATCCTCTTCCATCACCCACCCTCACCCCCCCCCCCCTTTTGGAAAGACTTATTTATTTATTTATTTATTTGGAAGGCAGAGTTACAGAGAGAGAGAAGGAGAGACAGATATTCCATCTGCTTGTTCATTCCACAAATGACTGCAATGACCAGGGCTGGGCTAAGTCAAAGCCAGGAACCAGGAGCTTCTTACAGGTTTCCCACGTGGCTGCAGGGGCCCAAGCACTTGAGCATCCTCTGCTGCCTTCCCAGGGGAACTAGCAGGGAGCTGATAGAGAGTTGAGCAGCTGGGACTCAAACTGGTGCCCATACAGGATGCTGGCGCTTCAGGCTGTGGCCCTAACCCATTACACCACAGCGCCGTTCCCTCCATCATTCCTTTAACCTTCTAGATGGTAAAGTCCACTGGTAGCACACCCCTGTGTATATTTCTGTTATAGAACTTAACAACAGTGTTTGCAACTCCATGTTTAGTTTTTTGCCTTTCCAGCTAAATGTTCAGGCAAATTTATTTTTTCTTTAATAGCAGTACTCAGTTTTTAAAAATTTTATTAGATGGCATGCAGTGAATTTTTAAATATGAAATATATGACACCTTTCTTATTTTCAAGTCTAATGCAGTTCCAGCATGAGGACTATATACCTTGCTTTCAAGGTAAGTATAGGAAATGATAACTTCATAGGGTTTAATAGGGTATACAAGAATGAACCCAGAGTGGGATGGTTTTGAAATAGTTGCAAAT
Source organism: Lepus europaeus (assembly GCF_033115175.1). Classification (NCBI taxonomy): domain Eukaryota; kingdom Metazoa; phylum Chordata; class Mammalia; order Lagomorpha; family Leporidae; genus Lepus; species Lepus europaeus. Next base: position 34,140,094 of record NC_084828.1, read on the forward strand.
TCTTTAGCACTCCTTCCATTGATATTTGGAGTTTATGCTTCCTCCCCTTGAATCTGGACAGGATAGTAAATTCTTTGACCGATAAAGTATGATAGAAATGATGCTGGGTGACTTCCAAGGTTAGTTCATAAAAGGCCATATGGCTTGCACCTGGTTCTCTTGGCAGACTTCCTCTGGAGGAAATCACATACCATGTAAGATGCCCAACTATTCAGAGACCTTCTGAGGTCACGCATAGTGGCTCCACACAAAAATCCCTGCTGGCTCCCAACCAGGATCCAGCATCACCTATCAACCAGGTAAGGGAGCCATCTTGGACATTCAGTTTAGGTAAAATTTCAGATGACTGCAGCCAATATCTGCTTACATCTGATTACTACTGTGTAAAAGACCCCAAAGGTAAATTACTCAGCCAAGCACTTCCTCAATTCCCACCCCACAAAAATCAGGAGAAAAATTAAATATTTGTTTTAAGCTACTCAGTTTTGGAGTACTTGGTTATAGTTGTAATAGCAACACAGCTAGAATAGCTAGTATTATTCTTATATCTGAAACTGTGTCTTGCAGTTGTAGTCTTTTGCTACAAAAGGATTTGAATTCAAGACTTCATCTGAGTTCTTTGTCAGTCAAAGGAAATTCTACCTAGAAATTTGCATACACCCCAAACTGTGATACACTTCTTTTACAATGAGCAGTGTTCATTAGGTTCATGGTATATAAAATCTGATCAAGCTCTCTGATACCAAGAGTCTATAATCTTCTGATAATAATCTCTTTTCATGTCAAACTGTGGACTTAATGAAGGCAGCAGCTTTGTGAACATGGAGGTTAGCTGGCAGCTTTTAAAAGTTAACCTTTGCTGACTGTACGGGGGAGAATGGGAGAAAACAAAGACTTGCTTGCAAAATGAAGAGACAACAGCCATTTAGAATGGAGCATCACTGAAACTAGGTGAGCAAATCATAGAAGTGGTGCTTTTCTGAGTTGATATTTTCTTGTGAAATATGACAATTAGCATATATTCCTCTACTGTGGATGGTGTGCTTGCCAAAACTCCTGAACTGCGATGACTTTACTGATACCCTCTGCGGACGTTTTCCTTAACAACAATGCAGGAGTGGGATGAAGTAATTTCTAAATAGGTGAAGCTCTCATTGGGATAAATGGATAATGGAACAATAGCTAACGATTTACCATAAATCACTGTTAATATTTGTCATTGCTTTCTAGTAATTGAATACTCTATGGACAGATACAGGACCAGAGAACTATAGACTATGCATCTTGACTCTAATATTGACTTGCTAAATGTCAGTAGAAAAGGAACTTGGCTTCTATTGCTTAGAAAATGTTAAAATTTCTACAAGTAGAAACAAATCATTTACATTTCACTTTATTTATGCAGTTCACTAAGAGACTAATAAATGATACTTAGAAAAAGTTAGTTACCTATAAATGATAAATTTAAGAAAATAAATTATATTAACTGAATCTCAACAAGTGCATAAAGGGACCTGAAATAATTGCATCATTAGAATTCTTTCAGCTTGTCTTCTTTGTAGTAACCTTTCTCAGTCCACAGGTTTGACAAAAACCATTTATTAAGTGATTGAAGTTTGGGATATTCATGCACTAAACATGATGTTTTCAATTATCTTCTAAGAATGGTTGACTTTTCCACTTAATTGCCTTCATTATTTTAAAAAAAAAATTGAAATATTTGAATCCTGCACAAAAACTTACTAAAGTTTGTAGATCAATCAGGTTATCCTGTCAGGGTCCAAAAAATAATCATTAAGCAATTAATTTACCTACTCGGATAAATTCTTTTTAAAAAAATATTTATTTATTTATTTGAAAGTCAGAGTTACACAGAGAGAGGAGAGGCAGAGAGAGAAAGAGAGAGGTCTTTCATCTGCTGGTTCACTCCCCAATTGGTCGCAATGGCTGGAGCTGCACCGATCCAAAGCCAGGAGCCAGGAACTTCCTCCGGGTCTTCCCACATGTATGCAGGGGCCCAAGGACTTCGGCCATCTTATACTGCTTCCCCAGGCCATAACAGAGAGCTGGATCTGAAGTGGAGCACCTGGGACTCGAACCTGTTCACATAAGGGATGCCAGCACTGCAGGCAGCAGCTTTACCCACTACACCACAGCGCCGGCCCCCAGATAAATTCTTATTGTTCCAAAAATGATATAAAGTAGGCATCCTGAACAGTAGAATTTGCAATCTGTGAGAGACATAGATTAATAAAATATTACACATTATAATTAAGGAAATAAAAATGGAAATAAAATTTCTCTTTGAGAGGTGTGAAGAATAAATATATCCTATATTTTCTTCTCTTAGAAAATCTATTTTGCATGATTTATCTTATCCCAGGAGAATGCTATTAAAGAAATGAGGGAACAAAAGTTGATTTTGAAAAAACACATTTAATCATGCTGTTGTTGTCAATTAAAGATTTCTCCAGCTTTGAATCAATTTATACTATTAGCATATTTTATCTGTATAGAATATCTGCATATTTTTGTAATGAGTATAGAAGAAGCATATCACATGCACACTTGTATTTTAGTCCCTGCTTCAATATGTAAATAAATACATTCGCATGAGGGAGTCTCCAAATGTCCAAGAAACACATGCATTATCTTTTAGGAAACATGTTTTAGGTTTTAAATGTTTTTTAACATGTAATACTTGAACATTTCTCTGGGGGCACAGAGTGATAAGCAACACATATACATAGTGTAAATCAATCAAGCCAGACACCTAGTCTTTCCATTTTCTTTTCATTCCATTTTTTTTTTTCACAAAACTTTTGAACTCCCCTCATGTATACAGAGTACCATGGTCATGTTCACATTGTCAAAAACAATTAATCCAATTTGCATTCTAAATGACCATTTTGTGGAATCAGCTTTTGATGAATATGGAATTTAATTTTGGGGGTTCTTCACTGAAGATAAGCAAAAAGGGACAGTATTTTTGGTAGTGGGTAAAGAAATACCTTTGTAAAACTAAGAAACTTCTTAAGCTTACAAAATGCCTTCTTTAAACTTCTAAAACTAAAAAACCTTCTTAAATCTTCTTAAATTTCTTAAATCCTTTCTTAAAATACATAAATATAATCCTAAGTGTACTTTTTGCTAGTTTGCACTGCTGCAATATCATGATAGTCATAATCACTTCTTACCTCAACCCAAAGGTGTTCCAGTTTATGTTCTATGATAAAATATACAAGAACACATCAATCAAATGTGTTTGGAAATGCTGACTAGGATAGCTATGATTGTGTTTCTTTTTACTGCAGACTTCCCCAGGAATTTCATACACTAATCAGCATGGTGACCTCCTCAGGGTACCCCAGACTTCTTCTGCCCTCCCCACTGATTTTTGGAGATCTTAATGAAGTCAGTGTTTTGCAGGAGATAGTTTGTAGCAATCTCTTCTACCCAGCAGTCTCTGATGGTAGTGATCTCATCTTCCTATCCTGTCACTGACAAATGGACCCCAGGCTTTTCTCAGCGACTACAGTTTCGCCATCTTGTTTTCCTTTGCTGTTGTCTGATCATGTTGAAAAGAACTTCCAGTCTTTTCTTTGTTCCAGAGCTATTTACCACTTGAGAAGTAATCCAACATTTTAGCATGTTTGGTTGGTAAGTAGGAGAGAAATATATTAGAAAACTAGAGTCCACAGAGTAGATAGTAAAAAAAAATCACTTGTCATCTGAGGTTAAAAGTGCTCTAAATAGGGGCCAGTGTTGTGGTGTGGTGGGTAAAGTTGCCTCCTGCAATGCCGCCATCCTGTATGGGTGCCAGTTCAAGTCCCAGCTTCTCTAATTCCAATCCAGTTCCCTGCTAATGTGCCTGGGAAAGCAGTGGAAGATGGTCCAGGTGCTTGGGCCCCTGTATGCATGTGGGAGACCAGGAAGAGACTCCTGGCTCCTGGCTTCGGTCTTGCCCAGCTTTTACTTCTGCAGCTATCTGGGGAGTGAACCAACGAGTGGAAATTCTCTCCCCGACACTTCCCCACCAACTCTGCCTTTCAAATAAATAAATAAATAAGTTATTTTTAAAAGTGCTAAATTTGTATATATGAAATTTGTATAACATAAAGTTTTAATAAATAAGAAAAGTATTAGAAATAAATGACTTGTCAAATTGTCAAGTTTTAGTACAAAGTTTATTAAAATGAACCATTATGCTATACTATAACCTAGTTTTGGTAATAAGGTACTTGGTAATTATTTTATGTAATAATAATTCTTTGTTATTGTTTATTTATTTGAAAAGGAGAGAGAGAAAGAGAGAGAGAGATCTTCCATCTCTGGATAATAATCCAAATAATCGCAACAGCTAAGTCTGCGCCAGGCCAAACTCCATGGGTTTCCCACATAGGTGGCAGGGCCCCAGGTACAGGATTCTCATCCACTGCCTTCCCAGTACGTTAAGTGGAAGTTGGAACTGAAGTGGAGCAGTCAGAACATGAGCCTGAATTCATGTAGTATGCCAGTACTGCAAGTCATAGTTTAATTTTTGTGCCATAACACTGGTCCCTCTTTCTCATTTTTTTGGTAAAGTATTTCTGTGAAGTGATTTATATTAGTGCTTAGCAAAATACACACACAGAATTATTCAAAATCATTTGTTCATGGCTGCATAAATTTGTGTATCTGGGTCAGAAGAAGGAAGTTTGCTCTATACTCAAAGATTATTAAATCAAACTACAACCTTTTGTTAACCTTAAATTTTCACCTTATGACTTTTCAAAATTTTTATAGATTAAGTAGGAGGAGGGAACCCAGAAAACACATATTTAGATTAAAAATCCCATCATTGACTTTTTACCTTCTTTTTTTAAAAAATAGATTTATTTATTTATTTAAAAGATAGAGTTACAGAGAGGCAGAGGCAGAGAGAGAAATGTTTCATCTGCTGGTTCACTCCCCAAATGGCTACAGCTTTTTCCAGGTCTTCCACACAGGAGCAGGCACCCAAGGGCTTGGACCATCTTCTACTGCTTTCCATGCTATATCAGAGAGCTGGGTAGGAAGTGGAGCAGCCAGGACTCCAACCAGTGCCCCTAAGGTGTGCCAGCACAACAGGCAGCTGCTTTTCCCGCTACACCACAGCATAGCCCCAGGTTTTTTTTAACCTTCTACACATGATTTTTCAACCCTGCCTGTGAGGACTGCTGTTTGACAACACCCAGACACCAGCAGTCCCATGACTTGAGCCATGTTTGGTAGATGTGAACATATAAAATTGAGTTAACACTGGCTACAGCAGGTGCAATGTAAATGAAAAACCAATATATGTAGTACAGCCCTTCTTAGTATTGAACACACGTTCCAATCATTGGGAATCTTATTACCATGAGGATTCTGATTCAAGAGGCCTTTGGGGGACTGGAATCCAAATTTACAATTCCCAGCGGATGACAATGATGACACTACTCAAGGGTCTATGCTCTGTGTAGTGACACAAAAGCCTGTTGATTTTTCTGGTTTGATGAGCTGTGCAACTCAGTGTTCTCTCAGTGATCTACCCTGACCTATATTATCTGGATTGTTTATTATCAGTTGTAATTCAGAGCAAAAGCCAAAATAAGTACAGGACAAAGTGAAACAAAAGACAATAGTCATCTGGTTTTAGTCAGCAATCATTTATGGTTAGACTTGTACTTTTCTTTTAATATTTACTTGATACTCTTCAAAATGTGGCCTGTGCAAAGAGCTCTCCATCTACAATTTGTTCGTTTTTCTTGGCATGTAGTCCAGACACTACTAAAATCCAGCCAGTTGGGGAAATTGTTCTCCTTGGTTGTCCATTGAGGGCACCTGTGCTTATATAAAATCAGATGGCTTTAGAAAGGACCTGTGTGATAACGTTTGCTCATCTCTTCCATGGCTTCATTTAATGTCTCAGCACCCATCATTATGACTCTCCATTCCTGCTCTCTCTCTTAAATAAACACTTTCCATTTTTGAAACATGTACCAGCATACTAGGGTACTAAAAATATTCATGGGAAAATGAAATGATAAGTTGGAGCTAGCTTTTTGCTTACTGTGTAAGACTCCAGTTAAGATACCTGGGCCCTCCCAGGAGTGCCTGCTTTGATTCCCAGCTCCAGCTCCCTGCAGGTTCTGACTCGGAGAGGCAGTGGGTGATTCACCTAAGTGACTGGGTTCTTGCCACCCATACAGGAGACCTGGGTTGAATTCCTGGGTCCTGGCTCTGGCCCCAACCCAATTCTATGGGACATTTAGGGAGTGAACCAGAGAATGAAAGCTCTCCTTATCTCTCTCACTAAAATAATAATTATAATAAAAAATTAAGTTTATTTTGGTGTAAAAAGTTTGACATTTATGCATAATTTTCCATAAAATACATTTTTCCTTGAACTTTTGAAGATCCCGTATACGCATGGATTTTTAAAAATTTTGCACCAAAACAAACATTTTTAATTTCATTTTTCACAAGTTTTTTGAAGTACTTATATATTTTTCATTTAGTGTCAACTGCTGTTTTTATTCACAACGAAGTTTTTAAAAACATTATTATCTATTTAAAGACCTTAGTAGGGTCTTTTAAAATGATAATCATACATGACTTTATTTCATTGCTTTGGAATTAATATTTCAACTATTCTGATAAATAAATCAGGCACAATTCTATAACCAAATATTTGAAGATTTTGTCACTTCACAGGGTTTTAGCAAGTAGGTATACAATAAGGCTCCTAACCCATGATTAAATTTTAACTCCACTGGTCTGGGTTCTTGCTTAGGTTCCTTCTTCTCTCCTTGTTTTCTGCTTCATCATTTCTCACTCTCAGTATTCTTATTTAACGTACCAATGGAAAATACAGTCTCTCATCATGGTGGTACCCTTTTTCTTTTTCTGGATGATGATGATTAATCAATTACAAATTTATGAGAAAGAAACACCTGGCACACTTCCATAAGCAAATAGGTTTCCTGCGGTTTTAAGAACAGCTGAGGGGATTTCAAAGGGTTGGGGCATTGTGTGAGTGAAGCTCTCCTCACAGTTTGATTTCCCCCACATGCCTGACCCTCATAAATATGCACCCTTACACCCAACATACATGTATTTACCTATTTGGCAGGCAATGTCACAAAAGCTATAGAGAAACAAAGAATGTAGGAGGTGTGTTTAATTTAAAAACACATGCCTACTGGAAGGGTGTCTTTTTAAACATTTATTTGTCAACCAAAGCCGAAACCAAAGAACATAAAAATGGAAGTTCTGTGAATAAGAAAGGCCTCCAACTGAGGTGACTGATTTTATCCTACAAGGTAAGGGCAGCAATTGGTGTTGGACCCAAGGCACTGATAGAAGAAGCATGCTCCCATACTTCCTACAGCTGCTCTTCCAGACCTACTTTTTTACCCTTGACTACACTTTTGTGAAAAATTCTACTGGTATGTTTTCACATTGAAGGGGGAAAAAGACTAATTACTATGATGTTTTTCTTTTGCTGTCTTCCATATAGTTTTCCTTGCTTTCCTTAAAGCTAGATTTCTTTCAAAAGCAAGAGTTCATAAGAATTGCTTCCCAGTTCTCTAAGAGTATGATGCTCAGTACAGTAGCAACTCCCGACATGTCCGAACGGGGATGTGCTGTTGTGTAAAACATAGCCAGACTTTAAGATGTGGGGTGGAAAATATGCCACTGGTGATGTTTTTAGATCTACTTTATGCTCAAATGACATGTTGAATAAATTGGGGTCAAATAAGATACATTGTTAATATTAATTTCATGTGTTTTTGTTCTTTTGGATATGGATACTGGTAAATTTAAAATTAAATTTGTGGCTCATGATATTTCATTTAGATAGTATTGCTGTCAGGGTTTTGTTTTGTTTCCTATTTCTTTTATTCTGAAATGCACAATATTGTTTTCTGAGTCTTGCCTTCATTTCCAATAATTCTGAACCCTAAAATAATTCCTCAACAATTAAACCTAAAAGCTCTCAAAATCATAATTATTTGACCCAAACTGTATGCTTTCATCAAGATCAAGTCAGCAACTACTTTTTGTTTTTAACTACATCAAAAAGTGTTCAGGCTTAGAAAAGTGTGACAGTAACTAATAACAGTGTACAAAATGACTGCTTTTCTAAAATGTTAAAATTGTTTTAAAATAGACTTAAAGAAGGGAAGGAAGCTCTATGCAAATAAGAAATTTAGATTTTAAAAAAGGAAAGTGTGTTGGTTTTGAAATTTATTTTATAGTCAAGCGTTTTCTTATTCCTTCTAAAATACTTAGACTAGTACTGCTGAGTAATAATTTACTTTTCAACAGTATTTGAAGCCGGCATTTGAAATTACAGTAAGGGTTGAAGACATTCATTAGCATTAAATATTGCCACCAGCACTTTCATGTACGCCTGGATCATAACTGAGTGAAGGCTTTCCTGCGTCATTCAGTAAGCAGCGACAATCATCACAGGGTGGGACTGTTTTAGACTTCTAGACCCTCTGCATGAGGGTTGAGAAAGCAACGGCAGCTCCTATCATGGGATCCTTGTTTATACCATAGTCTTGCAATTTGATTTTATATCATATTTTTAAGGGTTTCTTGTATTTAACTTAAAATATTGTTCTCCAAAATCCACAATACAATGTCAACTTCTTTTATTAATCACAAGACAATTGTGAACAGGGAGATAAATCTTTACACATAGATGTATGTATATATATAATATATATTCATATACTATAATAAATAATTATATACATAAACACATAGCACATTGAACTGCATATTTTAAAAACAGCTATTAAGTAAATTTCCCAATCTGTGTGGTATTCTCCCCACTCCAGATTTTATGCCTCATGTGTTTTCTAGTCTGTGGTGGTCTATGGTAGGAAAGTAGAACTTGACTTCCAGATTTTTATGCCTCATGTATTCTTTAATCTGTGGTGGTCTATGGTAGGGAAGTAGAACTTGACTTCTATGTACTTCAATTTTTGTTAAGATTCATTCTAAGTTACTTTGTTATCATTGGATTCCTGGAGTCAGCAGAGAAGTGAAGTGAGTGCAGGATGTACAAGGCATTACAATTTACTGTTTGTAAGGGATGCTGTAATCATCATGTCATGGTCATTTGCCAGAGTGCACACTTACTGAATCATGTGGATGATTTGTACTCATTCCAGAGGGCTTGATTTGTTTCTGTTTTCATTAGTGGGCATCCATGTCCTTAAAAGTCAATGACTTATATGTAAGTCAACAACTGACAAGCAAAAGAAATTGAATTGAAGTAGTAATGAGATGAGGCTGAAGTTTCTCTGAGTTGCACTTTTCCTGCTGTTTCATTGTAGTGCTGCTAAAATCTTTGGCATATGTTGAAATTCTGCTGGTCTATGACAAGAGCCTTCAATTCTGATAAAAATCATAATAAACTCTGTAACCAATGCGAAGACAAAGGCCAAAAGATTTTAAACACAAATATGAGCCACACATACATGTACTCAATGTACATTGTTTTTATGTGATGAGAAATGCAGTCTAACAGTGAAATTTTCATGGTCAAAATCTCAATCAATACTAAAATGCAACATTACTCACACTATGATTAAACACACACACACATACACACACATATACATAAAATCTTGACACTTTCTTTTATTTTGAGTCAAGCTTTTATTTCAAATTTTTAAATCTGATTATATTATTCAAGTATTACATTTATTTTGATTTGTTTTCTTCAAACTTAAAATTGTGATTTCATGAAGGATCTTGTCATTAAAAATTCCCCTGTTTTCAATCTAATGATATCAGACAGACATGGTTTATTCTTTCTTCACATACATCTGCTTTTATTTCCACTTACTGACAAAATTGTACATGTATACCCTTTACCTCCCTTCTTAATCTTTGTTGATTCATTAACATATGCCACTTGAATCATATTTACATCCCATTATCTGTGAAAGCCTTCAAAGCTCAAAATATTTTTTCAAGATTAATTTTTAAAAATCTTACAGCACAGTGAACTTGCTTGTGTGAAATATATGTTCCTTCCTTGATAGATACATATATCAAGAGTCAAATTCTATCTGAATATCAGATAAAATCTTAATTGATATTTTTGGAATACAGAGATTAGATTTAGATACTTTGGTTAGATCTCATGAGAAGTCAGAAAAGAAAGGTAGGAGAGGGCCTTGCAATATAACCATGGGGAGAATGCAAAGAAACTATATTTCTTTTATCTCTAGAAAAGGCATAGTTGGGGAGCAGATAAACTAATTTATTAGTTATCATTTGAGATATGGCAGCTGTGAAAGTTGCTTGATTTATACTTTTATGTAAAGCATATACAAATTTATTTAACTATTTTAGGTTTGGGCTAATTTATGCTCATTTTTAAAAGCAAATCAATTATATAATTGTCCTTTCATTTTTAATTAATTAATTTATATAAAGAGAAAAGATTTCATGTATTTCACATATAAAGTTTTAAGAACATTCTGATACTTCCCGCTCTTCCTCCCTTCCTCCCTTTTCCTTCTTTTCTTATTTGTCTTTTTTAATTTTTGTGATGGCCTACTTTCTTTTTTTGTGTGGAAGATTTAATTATTTATTTGAAATTCAGAGTTATAGAGAGTAAGGGAGAGACAGAGAGAGAAAAATGGATCTTCCATCTGCTGGTTCACTCCCCAGACTGTCCCAATGACAGGAGCTGGGACAGGCCAAAGCCAGGAACTAGGAGCTTCATCTGGGTCCCCCAAGTGGGTGGCAGGGGTCCAAGTACATGGGCCATCTTATGTTGCTTTTTCAGGCCATTAGCAGGTCTCAGGATCAGAAGTGGAATAGCTGGGACTCAAACCAGGGCCCATATGGGATGCTGGTGTGCAGGTGTTGGCTTTATCAGCTACCACAATGCCCACCCTGACATAATTTCAATTTACTTTAGAATCATAAGCTTAATCCTCTACTAAATAAAGAATTCAAGAAGTACTAAGTAGAAAGACCACTGTTCCTTGGGGTATAGACTAGGGCTATAAATAATAATAAAATCTCAAGATATCAATTTCACTCAAATGCATTCCTTTTTTTTTTTTTTGTACTCCATATATTAGTTGCTACATATCAGAGAAAGCATATTTGTTGTTTTAGGATGGGCTTATTACACTAAACATAATGTTCTCCAGCTGCATTCATTTGGTAGTAAAAATGGGATTTCATTATTTTTATTACTCCATTATATATTTATACCACATTTTCTTGATCTAGTCACTAACTGATGAACACCTGAGTTGATTCCATTTATTAGCTATTATGAATCGAATTTCTATAAACATGGGGTATAGATCAATCTTTCATATGTTGACTTCATTTTCTTTGAGTAAATTCCCAGGGGTGAGATGGATGAGTCATATCATTGATACATTTTCAGATTTCTGAGGAATCTCCATGCTGCCTTCCATAATGGTTGTAGTAGTTTACATTCCCACCAACAGTGTGTTAGGGTATATTTTCCCCATATACTTGCTAGGATTTGCTATTTTTGATTTTGGATGATAGCCATTCTAACTAGGCTAAAGTGAAACCTCATTGTGGTATTTATTTGTATTTCTCTGATGGCTGGTGATCCTGAACACCTTTTCATGTGTCTCTTGGTCATTTGTATTTCATCCTTTGAAAACTGCCTGTTTATATATTTAGCTCATTTTTTTAAAGATTGATTTATTTATTTGAAATGCAGAGTTACAGAGAAACAGAGGTAGAGAGAGAGAAATAGAGAGAGTGAGAGTGAAAGTCTTGCAACCTCTGGTTCACTTTCTAAATGGCTGCAACAGTCGGAGCTACACCGATCCATAGCCAGCAGCCAGGAGCTTCTTCCAGATACTCCACATGGGTGCATGGGCCCAAGGGTTTGGGCCATCTCCTATTGCTTTCCCAGGCCTTAGCAGAGAGCCAAATCAGAACTGGAGCTGCTGGGAATCGAACTGGTGCCCTTATGGGATGTTGGCACTGCAGGTGGCAACTTTACTCGCTATGCCACAGCACCTTTCCCAAACCCATTTCTTAACCAGGTTATTTTGTTGTTATTGTTGAGTTCCTTGAGCTCCATATATGTCCGTTATCACATGAATAGTTTGCAAATATTTTCTCACATTCTTTCAGTTGCCTCAACTTTGTTGAGTGCTACCTTTGCTATTCAGAAGCTGCTTATCTTAATGGAATCTAATTTGTCTGCTTTTGCTTTTATTGTCTGTGCTTCTTGAGTCTCGTGAAACAAGTCTTTGCCTGGGTCAATATCTTTCAGTGTTTCCCCTATATTTTCCTCTATTAATTTGATAGTTTCAGGTCTTAGGTTTAGATCCTTGATCAATTGTGGATTGATTATTCTATAGAGTATAAAGTAGGGGTCTTGTTTCATACTAAGATCCAATTTTCCCAACACCATTTGTTGAAAAGACTGTCCTTCCTCTAGGGAGTGATTTTAGTTGGTTTGTCAAAGATTAGCTGGTTGTACATGCATGGATTAATTTCTGGGGTCTCTAATTTGTTCTATCAATTCACGTGACTATTCTTGTGCCAGTACCAGACTCTTGTGATTATATGTGCCCTGTGATACGTCTTGAAATCTGGTATTGTAGGGGAAAGGGAGCGGGAGGGGGGAGGGTTGCGGGCGGGAGGGAAGTTATGGGAGGGGGGAAGCCATTGTAACCCACAAGCTATACTTTGGAAATTTATATTCATTAAATAAAAGTTTAATAAAAAAAAAAAGAAATCTGGTATTGTGATATCTCTGGCTTTGTTTTTATTGGTTAAGATTGATTTAGCTATTCAGGGTCTTTTGTGAGACCATATAGGTAAATTTTTTTTGTTTTTAGATCTGAGAAGAGTGTCTTTGTTATTTTGATTGGGATCATGATAAGTCTGTAAATTGCTTGGGAATTTTGATTATGCTAATTCTGACTATATTAATTCTTCCAATCCATGAACATGGAAGAGCTGTCATTTTAATGTCTTCTTCTATTTCTTTTTTTAATGATGATTATTTTCATTGTAGAGATCTTTTACATCATTCATTAAATTTATCCTAAGGTACTTAAATTTTTTGTAGTTAAATTTTTTGTAGTAAATGATATTGATTTTATAAATTCTCTTTCAGCCATGGCATTGTTTATGTATACAAATGCTACTGATTTTTGTGTGTTGATTTTATAACCTGCAACTTTGCCAAACTCTCTTATCACTTCCAATAGTCTCTTAGTGGAGTCTTTTGGTTCTCCTGTGTTACATTAATTTGGCTCTTCCCCACTCTACTTTTTTTGTTAGCTGGAAAATAGATTATCAATTTTGTTCATGTTTTCCAAAAACAAGCTCTTTGTTTCACTGATATTTTGTGTCTTTTCTTATCTAATTTTTATTATTACTTTCATTCTACTAATTTTGGGGATTTTTTTCTTCTTGTTTTTCTAAGTCTTTGAAAGACATTTTTAGATCATTTATTTGATGACTTTCCAATTTCTTGATATAGGCACTAATATCTACTAACATTCATCTTAACACTACTTTTGTTGTATCCCATAAGTTTTGATATGTTGTCTTCCATCTTCATTCATTGCTAGGAATTTTTTGCTTCCTCTTTGATTTCTTCTATAACTCATTGTTCATTAAGGAGCATATTGCCAGTCTTCATTTATTTGCATATTGTCTAGAGTTTCATATGTTGTTAATTTTCAGCTTCATTCCATTGTGGTCAGAAAAGAAACATGGTATGATTTCAAATTTTTTTTTTACTTTGTTGAAACTTGTTTATGGCCCAAAAGATGGTCTATCCTAGAGAATGTTCCATGAACTGATGAAAAGAACACATATTCCACAGTTGAAGTAGAAAATGTTCTGTAGATATCAATTAGATACAACAGTATATATTAGCTCTGTTGTTTCTTTATTGGTTGAAGTCCTTCATGGTTATTGTATTGGAGTAAATGTCTCCCTTTAGATCCATTAAACTTTATTTTAAAAATTGGTGTTCTCCCTGCATTGGAGAACAGCAAGAAGCACTTGGCTCCTGGCTTCAGATCTGGCTGTTGCAGCCATTTGGGGAATGAACCAACAGAAGGAAGACCTTTCTCTCTGTCTCTACCTCTCACTGTCTGTTACTCTACCTCTCAAATAGATAAATAAAATCTAAAAAAAATTATAAAGAAGTGGTGTTCTCTGGATGCATATACATTTATTATAGTCATACTTTCCTACTGAATTGATCCATTAATCATTTCATAATTCCTCTTCTTTGCCTCTTAAGAGTTTTTGTGGTTTTAGAGTTTTAGTTTTTCTGTAAGTAGTCCTATTATTTGTTTTGGATCTCCTTTTTTATTTATTTTTTTAACTTTTATTTAATGAATATAAATTTCCAAAGTACAGCTTATAGATTACAATGGCTCCCCCCACCCCGTAACTTCCCTCCCACCCGCAATCCTCCCCTCTCTCACTCCCTTAGTTTTCCTAGGAGGTTTTCTGCATTCACATTCTTTCATGATGTTGCTTATCTTTCTCTGTTACATTGTGTAGCACATCCTTAAGTATCATTTTTAAGGTTAGATTCTTACAATTTCTGTTTTCTAAGGTCACTATTTCACCTGCATTTATAAATAAAAGCTTTTCTGGGTATAATGTTCTGGGTTGACAGTTTATTTTCTTTTAGGACTTGGAGTATGTCTCTCCATTCTCTCCTAGCACATAGGGTTTTGATGAGAAATCTGCTGTCAATATAATTCGAGTTACTTTAAAGGTAATATTGCTTTATCCCTTACATATTTGGGGATTTTTTTACATTTTATTTTTGAAGTTTGACTAGAATATGTCACGGAGAAGATATTTTCTGATCATGTCTATTAGGAGTTCTGTGTGCTTCTTGTTCTTGAATGTGCATATCTTTTCCCAAATCAGGGAAACTTTTGCTGTTATTGAGCTGAATAAGTCTTCTAAGTCATTCTGTTTTTTCCATATCTTTAGGAATTCCTAAGATATGTATATTTGTTTGTTTGAAGGTATCCCATAGATCTTGAACACTGTTTTCTATTTTTATTTTTTGTTTTCTTCTTTTTGTCTGACAGATATTTCCAAAGAAACATCTTATATTTCAGATATCATTTCTTCTGCCTCTCCATGTTTGTTGTTAAGGGGTTAAGGTTTCCTCTATATATTTATTGGACTTATTGAATTATTCATTTCTAATATTTCAGTTTGATTTTTCATTAATATCTCGAGGTCCCAGTAGCATTTCTCATTCATATCATGTACAGATTTCTTTACCTCATGTGTTTGCTTTTCTGAGACATCTTATGATCATTCTTTCGAATTAATTTTTAGGCGTTTAGTTAATCTCCTCATCTTTACAGTCTAATCTTTAGTGTTGTGTTCCTTTTGAGGAATCCATTATATTGTCTTCCTTGTTCATGTTTCTTGTATTATTGCATTTGTCTATATGCATCTGGGGAAATACTTGTTAATATCTTCTCTGAAGACTTTGTTTGAAATGTGTCAATATGGCTTAGTGTGTACAGATGGCCAGAGGTGTGTGCTGAGTGGTACCAGGGAGCTCCAGCCAGAGCTTGACAGTGGGACAAGAGTGTTAAAAGACACCCAATTTGGATATACTAGATCTGTTCTTTCATCAGCAAGGGAGAGGTTTGATTGGGCTGGTGTGTTCACAGCCCCTGCCCGTCTGCCAAGATAAACCAACTGCCCAGGGTAAGCCCACAGTGTCTGCATACCCCACCCACTCAGGCACATGAACTACACAGTGGACTTATGCAATCTGCAGTGTTAGCACAGAGACCACTCTAATGACCATATCCAGCACTCAGAGATCCCCAGGCTTCTGGGGTTGCATGCAGTGATTGCCCAAAGTCCCAGCCAAACCCCACGCCCTTCTCGGTTTCCTGGTCTATTATGCTTTCACGCAATTCTGAAAGTCACAGGGTGCAAGGGGATACACTCCCTATCCTGTGAGCATCTCTGTCCACAGAGAGAGCTACTCTGTTCCTAAAGCCAGCCACCTGGCCGACAGAGGTTGCTTGGTTGAGATGAAGCTAGCAACTTGTCCCCCCACACATCCTTCACAGAATGAAATGGGTGTACTGCACTCCACCACCACCAGCTCTCCAGGCCAAGGTCAAAATCAGTGGGGACTGCAGATTTCCCTCAGACAAAATCCACTAGCAGCCTTCACTTGCCTTATTCTGGGAAGATGGTGCTTCCTCCCCACTGATTGCTTTGTGTCTTCAAGTGGAGAGAGGAAGAAATCAGTGTTCTCTGCCTTCAAATGGTTAGGGGCCCCCTGCCTCATGCCAGCCCTTCAGGCTAGCCTCAAAGTCAGTGAGGATTGCAGACAAGATCACCAGTGGTGGGCCGGTTACTGCAGGTTCCTCTCACCTTGGTCCTTGGAGATGACATCCCTGCCAGCCATGGGAGTCGCTGGTGGCATCCTGCTAGCTGCTGTGTGTACAGTTTTCAGTACTTCACAGAATCTCTCTTCTTTCTGTAGACTTCCTGCTGAAAATTTCTCTCCAACTTTCCCCTGGAAACGTGGTTCCTCTTGTTCTTCTGAGAATTTCCCATGGTCAAAGTCAGCTCATCTTTTTCCTGTTCAGCTATTTTGGATCCCCCGCTCTGGTTACTTTTCAGTGGCATTCTGAGTCATTGAATAATTGAGCAAGTCGTAAAGATGTTCAGATGCTAAAATGTAAGCACAGTTCAGATGACTGTCTCTTCTTTGAAATGTATGTACCTTTATCTAATTGGGTGAAGAGTATGTCATGATCTTGGAATTCATGAGTCAGTTCTCTAATTCCAATGATTTGTGAATAATCATTAAAAATACTGCATTAACTCTAATACTCTCATTTATACAACTTGATTTTCTGGTTCTAGCAAAACAACTAATTTATTGTATTTTCTGCTTTTATCCTCAAAAAAATTGGTTTTAGAATCCTGTAATATCAGCCTTGGGAGAAAGATTCCAAAAAAACTTTCCTTATGTGTTTTAAAGAGAGGTCAATCTTTATAGAAATAATTATATGTATTGACTTAATGTATAGTGCCTATTAATTAAATCTTTGTCTTCCTTGTTAAATCATGAAAGATAAAACATGATATAAGGGATGATTTATATTAATTCCTTTAGGTTGATGCAGGTAGCCCTTCACATAGGAGTATGGATGACGGCAGAGAGAAAAATCAAGATCAGAGGCATATGGGTTAGACTTAATCTAGTTTATAAAGTTGGAGTGTAATTATTTTGAGCTAAAATAAACCACATCTTCAAAAGACAATATTTTCTATGGCAGTTTGAGTTTCCTACTTTTTGCATTCAATGAGAGACGAAAAAAACTTAGAAATTAGAATGTCCCTTTTTTCTGAGGGAGTAATTATAAAAATAAATATTTCCTCTATTATGGGTCAGATAGTTTATGAATAATTGAAAAAGGTTTTGAGGCAAAGCCAGCATGAAGACTCAAGATACATGAGAGAATGTGATTCATCAAAAGTTTGGGGATAAATTAGATTCACTTTGGTCTACCTTTGTGAACAAGATCAAATGTATGGAACACATGAAAATGAAATAAAAATGTCTACAATAAAACTACAGAATGAGTTTTCTAATAACTCATTTCACTAAAATGAGGAAAATCTCTAAATCTTATTGTAACTTTTAGATTAAGAAATAAATTTTCCCATGCAGCTATATGTGCAATTTGTCAGTTATCAAATAATTAACCCTACATATGGAGGTAGAAATGGTTTTATTATTTTAGATGAACTTACTATTGTCCTACATCTTGAAGTTTTATACCATTATCTGCTTATAAATTCTATAAAAATATTTATTTTAAAACTCTTCAAATGAATTTCCTTATAATTTATAGAATATGTCATATAAATGATGAAAACCTGTGTAGATTCAAATCTTGGAGTAGCTATTAGGTATTAAATATTTTATATGATACATAAATATATATAGGAGATATATATATACATATATACATATATATAGCTATATATACACATATATATATACATATATATAGCTATCAGAAAAACAGAGAGTTGAAAAAGCTTGAGTTAAAATGTAAAAACTAATTTTTATATACTTCAGTCTTTTCCTATTTATTCTTGGAAACTTATTGTACTTGGCAGTGGATATGTTAGTTTTTACCACAGTTGCCCAGAAAATACTATATATAGAATCTATTAATACTAGGTTCATTTCTTTATAATCAATCCAACTTAATTCCCATTCTTGACATTAACACACCTTTAGAAGGAAGTATCAATGAAAATTATTGATCTTTTGACAAAATCTATTTCATAGAGTGCATTGATACTATTTATTGTTCAGTCATAATAACTAGACCTACAAATTATTTTGTGCAACTTAAGAATCTAAACTTCAATACAATCTAATATTGGAATCAATTCTTTTGTTATCACTGCAATGTATAAACTGGAGAAAAATTTATGTATTGCCTACATACCTGGGGAACAAGGGTATCATATATATAATCCATTTACAAATTTAAAAGGAACTAATACTCTTGTCTCTAAGTGTAGTTCATCTCTACTTTTCCAACCTCCAGTAACAGTGCCTTTTCTTGACTTTTGCTTTCAGTCTGTGTATAGTTTAAGTAATTCAATTTAATGTGTAACTAAAATCCTTTTTTCAAAAATATTTATTTATTTATTTTAAAAGTCAGAGTTAGAGGGAGAGAGAAGGAAAGACAAAGAGAGAGAAAGATATCTTCCATCTGCTGGATTACACCCTATATGGCTGCAATGGCCAGGGCTGGGCCAGGTGGAAGTCAGAAGTCAAGAGCTTCAGCCAGGTCTCTCACATAGGGGTCTGGACACAGGTATCATCTTCTGCTGCTTTACTCAGGCCATTAGGAGGGAGCTGGATGGGAATTGGAGCAGCTGCGGTATGAACCAGCACCCATCTGAGATGCCGGCGTCACGAGCAGTGGCTTTACATGCCATGCCAAGAAGCCAGCTCCTAAAATCCCTTTTCTATGTGTCTTCTCTATCCAACCAGAAGAACATTATTCACCCTAACAGAGCACGTATTTTGAGATTCCAACCAAAACTGTGGATCATCGCCTAAGAAAAAAGATATGCACACTAGCTCATACATTCAAAATTCTGAACTCCACAGTTAGAAAACATCTTGAATAAATATCTCAGGATTAAATTCATAATAATTATATACCAGTTTTAACCTCAGTAACTAATACAAAATGTTAACCACTAATGAAATTTCAGATAATGCTGATGACAAATTAGTCAATAATAATTTTAAAATGAGTGTAAGTGTCCCATCTCCCATTCCTGATTCCAGCCTCTTGCTAACAGAAACCCTAAGAATCTGCAAGTGATGGCTAAAGTAATTGGGTTCCTGCTACCTATATGGGACACCAGGATTGAGTTCCCAACTCCCGGTATTGGGCTGGCCCATCTTGGCCATTGCAGGTATCTGGGGAGTGAACCAGAAGATATCAGGTTCTCCTTCTCTCTCTGTCTCTGACTTTCAAACTAAAAAATAAATAAATAAATAAATAAATAAATAAGTAAACTTACGGAAAAACATACATGCAAAGCATTACTATCACTGTGTTTATTTTTCAGATGTTCTTATATGGGGACTGAAATTTATTTTATTTTTTTTTAAACTTTTATTTAGTAAATATAATTTCCAAAGTACAGTTTATGGATTACAATGGCTCCCCACCCCCATAACTTCCCTCCCACCCGCAACCCTCCCATCTCCCACTCCCTCTCCCATTCCGTTCACATCAAGATTCATTTTCAGTTATCTTTATATACAGAAGATCGATTTAGTATATATTAAGTAAAGATTTCATCAGTATGTACCCACACAGAACGTAAAATGTAAAATACTGCTTGAGTACTAGTTATAGCATTAATTCACATTGGACAACACATTAAGGACAGAGATCCCACATGAGGAGTAAGTACACAGTGACTCTTGTTGTTGACTTAACAATTGGACACTCTTGTTTATGGCGTCAGAAATCTCCCTAGGCTCTAGTCATGAGTTTCCATGGCTATGGAATCCTCTTGAGTTTACTGACTTTGATCTTATTTAGACAAGGTCATAGTCAAAGTGGAAGTTCTCTCCTCCCTTCAGAGAAAGGTACCTCCTCCTTTGATGGCCTGTTCTTTCTACTGGGATCTCACTCACAGAGATCTTTCATTTAGGTGTGTGTGTGTGTGTGTGTGTTTTCCCAGAGCATTTTGGCTTTCCATGCCTAAAATACTCTCATGGGCTCTTTAGCCAGATCCAAATGCCTTAAGGGCTGATTCTGAGGCCAGAGTGCTGTTTAGGACATCTGCCATTCTATGAGTCTGCTGTGTATCCTGCTTCCCACGTTGGATCGTTCTCTCCCTTTTTGATTCTATCAGTTAGTATTTGCAGACACTTGTCTTGTTTGTGTGACCCCTTTGACTCTTAGACCTATCAGTGTGATCAATTGTGAACTGAAATTGATCACTTGGACTAGTGAGATGGCATTGGTACATGCCATCTTGATGGGATTGTATCGGAATCCCCTGGCACATTTCCAACTCCACCATTTGGGACAAGTCCGATTGAGCATGTCCCAAATTGTACATCTCCTCCCTCTCTTATTCCCACTCTTAAATTTAACAGGGATCACTTTTCAGTTAAATTTAAACACCTAAGAATAATTGTGTGTTAATTACAGAGTTCAACCAATAGTATTAACTAGAACAAAAAAAAGTACTAAAAGGGATAAAATATTAAATTGTCCATCAAGAGTCAGGACAAGGGCTGATCAAGTCACTGTTTCTCATAGTGTCCCTTTCACTTCAACAAGTTTCCTTTTTTGTGGTTGGTTACTTGTCACCATTCAGGGAGAACATATGACATTTGTCCCTTTGGGATTGGCTTAATTCACTCAGCATGATGTTTTCCAGATTCCTCCATTTTGTTGCATTTATGTGTCGCAGGTTAATCTTATAATTATTCTACATAAACAAATATTTGAATCATCAGGTCAAGTGAAAGGAAAATTGGCACATATCAGAACAAAGTTAATCTAGATAAAGGAAACACCCTTGCTTCCCACTAGGGAGTATCCTAGATAATTCATACCCATTTAGGGGCAGATGCAAATAAGCCATTGCACTTTTCCTGGGTCAATTCCTAAGTGAATAAGGACTCCATTTCTCATCACATACTGATGGAGAGAATTGACACACATGGGAACAAAATAAGTATTATTTAACTGTCAAAAAAGGTTTTAAAACTATATAACTAATTATTAGTGTGAGGCATGCTTAGAGGAGCATATATATAGCAGAGGTATAAATCTCAAGGAGAATAATAATATTAAATTTGGCTACAGCTCCCAACATTTCCAATAACTCTAGTGAGACTTCCATTTTCAATGACAAATTATAATATTACCATAAAATTATAATACATAGGGCAGGTTTCTAACTGCCTTTTACCAGCTGTCTTTCCCTTTGGATTTAAATATCCTGTTGATGTATTCCAAGGTATCCAGTTTTGCAGCTAACTCATGTTCTAAGTATACAATTAAACGTGAATAACTTCTTGAATACTAGAGTCACACTAGCATTCCTTTAGTTCTGGAATAATTTGAAATGAGGTTTGATTGTTTTAACTACAAAACATAAAGGGAGCTGCACTACATCAAGACCTTTAATGGAAACTAATGGAATTTTTGGCATAAAATAGTACAATTAATGAGATCCAGCAAAGCACACTGTTTAACTGCTAGCCTGCCGTTTTACGCTGATCTGAAGTCATAGGTACTTAACAAAAGACTTTGGGTTGATTGCACAAAGGAGTCGAACAGTCTTTTCACATCTCTGTGTAAGTTATTATCCACCGTGAAAAGATTATTGACTTTTTTTTAAAGAGATATTATGGAGAGAAATGATTGCTACCAGGATGACTGGTAGAATTATGTATGAGATAAGTAATAACTCTAATTTCTCATCTGCTGAATAAATGGCTTTAATTTTAAAATACTAGTTAGTGCATATGAGATTTTTGCTGAATTGAGCAGAATTATTAAAGCTGGCTTTGAAATGTAACAGACACTGAGAATAAAGCATAAAACAAACCTCTTATGCATACCTTTGACTGTTCGGTGGTTATATATCCTACATTGTTAAGGAAATTTCTTATTGTGTATCCTATTTTTTCTTGAAGGTTAATATGAAAAAGATTACATGTATGAGCTTTAGCCTGGATTTATTTTAATAGGGTGTAGAAAAATCCCAATGCCTCTGGTTCTTTTTTTTTTTTTTTTTTTTTTTTTTTTTTTTTTTATTTTTTTTTTAATTTTTTTTTTTAACTTTTATTTAATGAATATAAATTTCCAGTGTACAGCTTATGGATTACAATGGCTTCCCCCCCCCAATAACTTCCCTCCCACCCGCAACCCTCCCCCCTCCCGCTCCCTCTCCCCCTCCATTTGCATCAAGATTCATTTTCAATTCTCTTTATATACAGAAGATCAATTTAGTATAAAGATTTCAACAGTTTGCACCCACATAGAAACACAAAGTGAAACATACTGTTTGAGTACTAGTTATAGCATTAAATCACAATGTACAGCACATTAAGGACATAGATCCCACATGAGGAGCAAGTGCACAGTGGCTCCTGTTGTTGACCCAACAAATTGACACTCTAGTTTATGGCGCCAGTAACCATCCTAGGCTGTCGTCATGAGTTGCCAAGGCTATGGAAGCCTTCCAACTTCGCCGACTCTGATCATATTTAGACAAGGTCATAAAAGACAGAGTGAGGATAGTAACCAATGATCCTAAGAGTGGCATTTAGCAGGTTTGAACAATTATACAGCATTAAGTGGGGAAGAGGACCATCAGTACACACATGTTGGGAGTAGAGCCATTGGTGGTAGAGTAGAGGTTATGATTACAAAGGAATGAGGCCCAAGTGCACCAGACAGGGCCTAGAACAAAGGACAGAGTCATTATTAGAGGAGCTAAGAAAGGTGCTGTCTAAGCTACAATTAAGTTTTCTGATTGAGAGGCAAATAGAACCTGATAGAAGGGGCTTGATAATAATCTGGTGGGCTTTAGGCCTTGTAAATTCAGAGGCCCAGACCTATCTATCTCTTCACATGGGGTATATCCTAAGGGAGGTGTGAACCTCCTAGGGGAAGGCACTCTGTTGACTTTCATTACTTGGCTGGCCTGGGAGGAGAGCTGGCCAGGTAAAGGCAGGTGGCATCTCTAACAAGAAATTTACAGTTCTGCCTGCAATGTTGCTGACCCTACTTGACCATCCCCTCAGCTGCAGTGGTCACTTTGGAAGTTGGGCTGAGTGAAGGGCTTTTCAGCTTAGAGCCAATAAGATCTGTGGCTCTGACCTGGGCATCCTTCGACTCCAGGGCAGGTCCATTACCAGTGATCCAACTCTTGGCAGAGCTGCCAGGGCTCTTCACAAGCTGACTTCTGCTGAAGCCCAGGCTTACCACATTGAAAGCCACTGCAGTGGACTGGCCTGTTGGGTCTCCTTGAGGGCAGATCACTGTACAGATCAGCCATTAATAGGCCTGCCACCCATTGCTTCTGATGCCTAGCTTTCTTTTCCTCCTGGTTTGTGTTAAAGCAGACCAGAGGATGCAAGTCAAGGGAGTGCCCGTGTCCCATCTCTAATCTTTGGTGGCCTGAACTACAAGTCTATAGTCACAGGCATGTTCTGTAGTAGTTTTTCTAAGGTAGACAATGCCCATGAGGAAAATTATATTCTCACTTTAAAACTTTCTTTCCCTTTGGTCTGAAAGGGAGGTTTTTTCTACTTACTGTATACTTCGCTGATGGCGAAGTGAATCTAGCTATGAGATTATTATTTGAGTTCTTATTTTGGCTATGCTATTGCAGAAAAATGTTAGCCATCTCTTTTATAAGGTCTAAAGATTAAATTGTGCATCCTACAGATTCCTTCATAATAGAATTAGTTTCCTACCTTGAAGAGAATAGAGAAATGAAAGAACAAGTTGGGCTTAGAATAGAGAAATGAGGGAGCAAGTCCTAGATCGCTTGCTGACAATAGCAATATCACATGAATACTTAGCAAACCGTTTCAACCATTAGATAACAACTTAAGAAAACATTTACCAGAAGGTCCAATGCCTTCTATAAATTTTAAGAATCATGTATTTGAAAACACCTCTTAAATATCTAACATGGTGTAGTTTGTTTAGCCAGTAAACTTAAGCACAACCATCTAAAATGTTTTTAGTTTCTTTCTACCAACAAGTCTAAAACATATGATACACAGATTCAGGTCCCACAAATTAAAATGTATCTTTGATTGTTTTTAGCAGCTTAAATTTATGGACAATCTTATCTATAAGCCATTTAAAATAAAACTCTTAATAAAATTTCCCCATGTGGACATACAATATGTACACACATATAATATAGCATAATAGACCAATATAGCAATTTTAATAATAGCTTTTAAAATCTTTAACTCTTTTTGTAGATTGCCAATTGATTTGAATTGCTTTCTCTTTTTAGTAACCTCAGTTAACCATACTTTCTCTCAGTTGGTACTGTTAATACATTATTGGCTTCATCTGTTTACAGAGCCATCCCAAAGTACTGAATACAATAAAAGTGGCTGGAAAAAGTCCATAGGAACCTATAGGAGGACAGCTAAACACAGAACCAACAACGCTTTAGTTTTATGAGCAGCAGATATTCAAATTTTTGAAAAAAGCACATATTTAAATAACCCATAGCTCTTAATAAAAATTCAGCTGTTTTAGGAACAATTAGAATTTAACAGACATCAAGAGAACATAATAGATTACTTTAACACATTGCTTTAACAGAGCATCAGAGTTTAATTCTATGTCAAAGAGAAATTGAGCTTCCTGTGATCTTTTGCTGTGAGGTTTCCTTCCTTTACCTTCTTTCATATTGGTGACCATGTTTCTGTGTTTCTGTGTGTAACACATCTTTAAGCATCTTTTGCAGGGCAGGATGAGTGGCAACAAATTCTTTCAGTTTCTGTTTGCTGTGAAAAGTCTTAATTTCACCTTCATTCACAAATGAGAGCTTTGCAGGATATAGTATTCTGGGCTGGCAGTTTTTCTCTCTTAGTACCTGGGCTATGTCTCGCCATTCCCTTCTAGCTTGTAGGGTTTCTGATGAGAAGTCTGCTGTGAGTCTAATTGGAGATCCTCTAAGAGTGATCCGACGTTTCTCTCTTGCACCTTTTAGGATCTTTTCTTTATGTTTCACTGTGGTGAGTTTGATTACAACATGTCGTGGTGAGGATCTCTTTTGGTCATGTTTATTAGGGGTTCTATAAGCTTCCTGTACTAAGATGCCTCTGTCCTTCTCCAAACCTGGGAAATTTTCTGCTAGTATCTCACTGAAAATGCCTTCTAATCCTTTCTCCCTCTCCATGCCTTCAGGAACTCCTAGAACCCGAATGTTGGGTTTTTTAATAGTATCCTGTAGATTCCTGACAATATTTTTTAGATTTCTAATTTCTTCTTCTTTTCTTTGGTTTGCCTGTTTCCTTTCCTGTTCTCTGTCTTCTAAGTCTGATATTCTCTCTTCTGCTTCGCTCATTCTGTTTTTAAGGCTCTCTAATGTGTTTGTCATTTGATCTATTGAACTCTTCATTTCATTATGATTTCTAGTCACTATCAGAGTTTCTTGTTCCACTAGTTGTTTCATTTCATTTTGATTCCTCCTTAATATTTCACTTTCACGAGAGAGATTTTCTATCTTGTCCATGAAGGATTTCTGTAGTTCAAGAATTTGTTTTTGAGAACTTCTTAATGTTCTTATCAATTTTTTGAGATCCGCTTCTTGCATTTCTCCGATCTCATCATCTTCATAATCTTGAATTGGGGTGTCTTTTTCATTTGGGGGCATCATAGTTTCTTCCTTGTTCTTGTTAGCTTGGTTTTTGCGTTTGTTGTTTGGCATGTTGGAGATATTTGGTTTCTTCACTGTGGTGTTTTTTCTTGTTACACTATGGCTCTATATTAAGTGGACTGTCTGCTTTCAGTGGAGCCTTAGAGGCTTGAGATGAGTGTGGACTGAGAGCTGTGTTTGGTTCCTCAGGGTTGAGGGTGTGTCAAGGATGACACTCCCAGGTTAGGTGTGGTAAATCTCTCTTTCTTTTTTTGATTTAAAAGGGAAGTAATTCCGCACAGCTGAACGTAATTGGAGGTAGTTAGCAGGCAAATGATATACCCACAGGAGCCAGAGATCGGAAGCTCTTTCCCAAGGACCACACAGGGAATCTCTGCTGCCCTCAGTGTGGGCTCCAATTCTCCTGCAGTCTCCCACTGGGTTGCCAAGTTAGATGCTAATCTCCTGTTATTTCACCCCTCCCCACAGAGTCAGGTTTTTCTGCTAGGCTCAGGGCTGGTGCAGACCTGAGGTCGCCCTGCTTATGACGTATGTCCAAAATGGCGCCTGCTCTGTCTTGCTCGCCTTTGAGAGGTGAGCGGAGAGAGAGAAACTTGTGTCCGTATCAGTCACTTTTTTTATTTTTTTCTTCTCTCTCTTCTAGTTAGCCTGGTGAACTTTTCCCCACGGAGTTTCAAGCCTCGTTCCCTCTAGCCTCCTCTTTCCGCTTGCCTGCTGGTATCTCGGGCTATGGAGGTTCGGCTCACCTCGCGTTCCAGCGCTGGTGCGTTGAGTCTGCCGCTGGTGTCCCGAACTTGGGCTCCCACGCTCTCCACGCAGGTCCACTGTGAATCACTAGTTCCGGAAGAGTTTCCTCTGCTGTTTCATCCCCTACTCTTCCTTGACACTGCAGTATCTCCACTTATATTAAACTTTCTCTCCCCCCGGACTAAGTGTGCTTCCTGCCTATTCCGCCATCTTGCCGCCTCTCCGCCTCTGGTTCTTATATAAGAGATTGATTATACTTATTGAAAACTGATGACATTTTAGTTAGTCTGGAGAAAAAATATCAATTATATCCACATAAACTCAAGCTCAGACTCTAAAATTTTCTTGTGTGTTTTCTCTGTAGTATCATTTCCTTGTTATTGTGATTTTCTGTGTCAGAATGTCTCCACTTTGCCTGATCATTAAAAATATCTCAGAAACGTATTATAAAATACAGCTCTTTTAAACCTGATACTGCTCTTACAGAATGTGTGCATTTGTTTCCCCTACATATGTAAGCCCTTGAAGAAGTTCCTGGAAAAATGGATTTTAAAGATAAGTGTATTCTGGTGCAGAAATTATTTGAAATCCATATGTATATATGCATTTGTCATGTACTTTTTGAAGAAACCACATACACCTGGCATGCCTTGTGCTTAGGCAGGTTAATACTATCAGATTGTTCAATAAATTGTTAGAAAGAAAGACTATGCTGGACACAGAGCAAGACAAAAAGTGAGCATTGTGGTTTTAAAATACTGAGATTGGGATTCTTTCTTTTTTTAATTTTAAAGGCTTATTTTATTTCATTGAAAGGCAGAGTTTCAGAGAGAGAGGGACAGACATACAGCCCGAGAGGTCTTCCATCTGCCAATCCACTCCCCAGATGGTCACAATGCTAGGACTGAGCCAAGTTGAAGCCAGGAACCAAGAGTTTCTTTCAGGTCTCCCAAGCAAGTTCAGGGGCCCAAGCACTTGGATCATCTTCTGCCACTTTCCCAGGAGCATTAGCAGGAATCTGGATCAAAAGTGGAGCAGCTGGGCTTTGAATGGCACCCATACAGGATGCCAGCACTATAAATAGCAGCTTAACCCACCCCGCTACAACACTGGCCCCAGGGCAATTTCTTAGGAGAGCGTAATTTGTCTATCCCTGATTGATGTGATGGGGTAAATAAGTATTGATTTTGATTATGCTGTTGAAGTTTGGAGATTTTTCTGTTTGGGCTACTATCCTCAATTATGCCAAATATCACAGTGTACTGGCAGTCCTCTCTCTGAACAGCTCTGATGAGCAGGTTTCATTACCACCGTTTAGTTGACTGGGAGCACCAGCACTTCAACGTCACAGTTCAAATTTCTGTCACCATGAGCTGTGAGAACTTACACAAAATATAAACTTTGATGCTAACTTCAGTCCACCTATTACTAGTTAGATAACAGATATACATGATCAGCAACCAGTTGCTTCTTTGAAGGCATAACAGTGAATGGTCACTGCAAACCTATTATCCAGTATCCTCACAAATAACAGCAGCATTATGGATATTTTTTGTCAGTTTTTCTTCTCCCTTTCCTAACATTTGGCATTTAAAAAAAAAAAAGTGGAAAGAGGAAATTGGCCCATAAAGATGAAAATACAGTAAAGAAATGAAAAGTGGTAATACTGACAGTGAAACTGAAATTAATTGTAAATAAATTTACCAAAGACATAATCTACACTGAGAACCTTGACACTGCTGTCAATCAAGAAACTCCAGCTATGCATGCAGGCAGCAGAACTTAGTGAAGGTGAACTTATCAACATGTATTAGCAAACAGTGTGATGAAAAGGATGAAGATGTCCCAAAGGAGGTGCTCTGGCGAAAGACTTGACATGAAAGATATTCTGAGATATTTCACGACATTGAAAGTGTGAAGGATGAAGTGTTGGAAGTGAGTCCCAACTTAGAAAGGAGTGTGACAGTTCACCAAGGCATAGCAAAAATGCTCGCTCCGGATCATAAGTCGTGTGCCAGGAAGGCAGGCACTGTTCACGCTAGTCTTTTGTTTTATAAAGCCCGTTTTGTTTTTCTGGAAGCATGTTCATTTTGCTTTTCTTTGAAAATGATTTCCATCAGTGTAAGAATTCTTGGTGGTTGCTACATTTTGTTTGTTTGTGTTGTTCCCATATCTTTTTTCTTTTTTTTAATTGACAAATAACAATTGTGTCCATTTATGCATGCAATGTTATATTTTGATATATATTTGTACTATGGACTTAGTTAAATCAGGCTCATTAAGATACTCACCATCTCACATACTTACCATTTATCTGTGATGAGAACACTGAAAATTTACTTCTAGCAGTTTTGAAATATACAGTGTATTATTATTAACTCTAATCATGTGGGATAATAGAGCTGCAAAAGGTAAAACTTCTGTCTGCATGAAACATTGTGCCTTTTGAACATCTCCCTGTTCTTCATCACCTTCCATACCCAGTCTCTGGCAATTTTCATTTCATTTCTTTTTCTATGAATTTGACTCTTTGCAGATTTCATGTGTAAGTGAAATGTAGTATTTGTCTTCCAGTGCCTGGTTTATGTCACTTAGCAGAATATTTCCCAGGTTCACCTATGTTGCTGCATACAAAATTTCTTTATTTTTAAAAAATATTAAACTATTTAAATCAATTATTATTCCATTCTTGATGTGTCTAATATTTTTGTAGTACAGAGTTTTAAATGCAAGTTACTTTTTCTCTAAAAATGTAGCAGGCTATATAAGAGTTTTAAAAAAAATTTTGAAGAGTCCCAGCAATATCATAAATTTTCCTGCTGATATTAACATTGCTTTGCATAGTTTCAATTTGCATGGTTAGTTTTATTGGTCTATACCAACATGCAAAGTGAAGACTGCCTGTATTTGACAAGGAATAGATCATTAATTGAAGGTATTATTCAGTTTTTCATTACTACAATTAAAATATATGAGACAAGCTGCTTGTGAAGGAAAGAGGTCTATCTAGCCCACAGTTCTGGAGGTTCAAGTCCAAGATTGAGTGGCCCCATTGATTTGCCCTTTGATTGGTTATGTCCAACCTCCTGATGATTGCACTACTTCCCTATAGCAATATCCTGAGGAACAAACCTTTGACACATGGGTCTTTGGGACACACTCAAACCAATCCAAACCATAGCAATGAATGGACGGGAAGATATCTGGGAGAGAATTTTGATGTTGGTGTCTTCAAGTACTCCATAAACCATGTTATGCGGTTGACCAGGTTGCGAAGCCCAGTTCTCATCCACCTGGTGGCAGATGCAGCATCTCTGCCCTGTGGTTTCCCAACTTTTGCATCCGAAGGCCAACCTGTGACTCCAGCAGAAAGTCCTGCTATTAAAGTAGCAGAGTCTATCTGCCTTATAGCCAAGCAGCTCCTCCAAAGGCCAAACGGACTTCTGCGACAGGCAAGGAAGGGGCACTTCTTAGAGGGAGCAAGGCAGGAAGACCAAGCTGACTGTCTTCCCCTTCCTCCACTTTACCTCTTGTCTCCCCTGCCACCTCTTCCCCCTGTCTGTTCCTCTCCTTGATGGCACCAGTAGTAAGGGAAGAGACCCCATCTAACTTCTCAACTAATGATCTTAACTTTACCCCCCCAAATAAGGCAGAATCCACAAGTGTAAATGACTTTCCCCTTGAAATGAATGGGAAGTACCTGGTATGGATTCCCCCCAGGACCAGGTGGAAGAGACCGGATACCAGCTGCTCTTGACAAAGTTATCAGAGTTGCCAGCATCCTGGAATCACCAGGTATATTTGAAATATTGTGCATCTTAATAGGATATCCAGTGTTTGGTTTCACTGGCTGCATTTGTCAGTAGAACTAAATTCTTATAAAACAGTGACAGTCATATTCATATTTATGATCTGATTTCAAGAGTACCTTTTTTTTTTTTTTTTTTTTTTTTTTTTTTTACAGTCAGAGTTAGACAGTGAGAGAGAGAGACAGAGAGAAAGGTCTTCCTTCCATTGGTTCACTCCCCAAATGGCTGCTACGGCCGGCGCACTGTGCTGATCCGAAGCTAGGAGCCAGGTGCTTTCTCCTGGACTCCCATGTGGGTGCAGGGCCCAAGCAATTGGGCCATCCTCCACTGCCCTCCCAGGCCACAGCAGAGAGCTGGACCGGAAGAGGAGCAACTCGGACAGAATCCGGCGCCCCAACCGGGACTAGAACCCGGGGTGCCGGCGCTGCAGGCAGAGGATTAGCCAAGTGAGCCACGGTGCCGGCCAAGAGTATATTTTAATTCTTTGTCTATTTCACCTTTCCAAAAAAAAAAAAAAAATCTCAGTGGTGAGCTTTTGGTACAACAGTTAAGATGCCTGTTGGGGCATCCTAAGCCCATATCAGAGTGCCTGGGTTCAAGTCCTGACTCCACTTCTGTTTCCAGCTTCCTGCTAATGTGCACCCTGGGAGGCAACAGGTGAGGGCTCAAGTAGTTGTGTCCTTGCCAGCCATGTGATGGACCTGGATAGAGTTCTAGTCTCTGGCGTTGGCCTGGCCCAGCCCCAGCTGTGGGCATTTGGGGAGTGAGCCACTGGATGTGACATTACTCTTTATCTGCCTATGTCTCTCCCTTTCTCTCTTTCTGCCTGTTTAATAAATAAATTTAAAAGAAGAAAAAACAAATAAAACAAAAAAACCCCATGTTATGGTCAGCCATCTGCTCCAAGTCCAGGCTAGATTCTATAAACTGTAAGCATGAATTCTAGCTACCTCTTCATATTGTAACACTTCTCTACCTTAGTCATATAACTTTCTGTCTCCATCTGCACACAGCTGTCATGTTTCTTTTCACCCATGCTCTTCCTTAATTTTTTTTTGTTTCTCTGCCTCTTTCCATTTGCTTAACTCCTCCTCACCTTCAGACCTCAGCTGAAATCTCATCTTCTTTGAGCTTTCTTGCTATTTCTAGGTGAACCCTCTCTCTTTTATAGCCTCACATTGATTTTTTAAATTTATACATTTTGTTTAGAATACTTACTACAGTCATGATTTTATATATTTAGTAATTTTTTATTAATGTCTACCTTAACCACTCTATGTTTCTTTATGGCAAGTTTCATGTTGGAAGTACAAACGACTAACTATTGGAAGTATGAAGCACTAAATAGGTGCTGATTTTAAAAAGTAAATGAATATTGTGAAAATGTTTCTCAAAATACTTTTTTTTATTCTGAGTAACTAAAAATTATAAAAAAGATGTTTTTCCAAATTTATTTTTATAGAAATTAAGCTTTTGCAAGTTTAAGTAATTTGCTCAAAGTTATAGAGCCAGAAGGTACATTATAGAGAAAATGAAGCTAAATTTGCTGGATTCCATGATCCATGTCTTTCCTTTAATCCAGGCTATGACCTAATGAAAAGACCACAGAGTCCATTGTAACCTGTGGTGCCACACAGAAGAATTTTTCATTGGTACTTATTTACTTTCATTATTTAAATAACTTTATTGAGGTATGATCAACCTACAAAAGCTGTTCTTTTTATAGTTTTTTGATATGTAACATTGCATTGTTCATTTGAGATCTTTCTTGTTTTTGATGTAGTTTTTTTTTTTGTCACAAACTTCTCTTTTAGAACAGCTTTTACTAAATCCTGTAAGTCTTTGTATGTGCTGTTTCTATTTTTGTTTGTCCCAAAGTTTTCTTTCTCTTTTGATTTTTCCATTAGTGTATTGATTGGTCAGGAATATGTAGCTTACTTTCCACATATTTTTGAATTTTCCAATTCTTTTGTTATTTGATTCTAGTTTCAAGCATTGTTTTGAAAAAAAAAAAATGATGCTTGATGCAAAGTCAGTCTTCCTAGATGGATTAAGATTCATTTTTTGTGGCCTACCTCTGATTTATCCTGGAGAATGTTCTGTGTGCACTTGAGTATAACATATTTTATTGCTATTGGTTGGAATGTTCTGTATCTATTAGTCTATAGTGTTGTTCATGTCTTCTTCCTTAGTGATTGTCTGAATTAATGATATGCTGCTGAAAGTCAGGTGTTAAACTCTTTTACTATTATTACATTGTTGTCAATCCCTTCAGTTTATTAATATGTGCTCTATATTTTTATGTGCTCTAATGTTGGATGCACATATACTAATAATTACAATGTTCACTTGATGAGTTCAACCTTTTATTATTTTTCATGACATTATTTGTCCCTTTTTATAATTTTTAAATTACCTCATATATACATTACATATGAATATAATATGACAATTTGATATTTATGTAAAGTATAATGATCAGATCAGAGAAATTATCATTTTCTTATTTTCAACATTAATAATTTGTGTGTGTTGGGAAAATTTGGACTCTTGTAGTTATTTTGAAATATATCACAAATTTTGTAACTATATTTATCCTACTAGGCTAACAAAGAACAGAGCTAAATCCTCTTATCTTTTTAAAAACTTTTTAATTAATATAAAGAGAACAGATTTCATGTATTTCATAGGTACAATTTTAAGAAGATAACAGTATTTCATCTTCCAATTCCCTTCCTTTTTTCCTTGCTTTCTCCTTTTTTCTTTAATTTTTGCAAAAACATACCATCATTCTACTCTATCATCACAGGCTTAATATACCATTAACCACTATATTCAACAAGTAAAATGTAGAAAGACCACAGTTCTACAGGATTATAAACCATTGCTAAGAACAAGAATCCAATCACAAGATGTCCATTTCATTTCTATTCATTTTTTGTATTCTATATTAAGTAGTGCAAATCAGAGAAAACATATGATATTAGCATTTTGGGGACTGCCTTATTTTACTAAGCATAACCATTGCCGGTTGTATCTATTTTGTTGCAAAGTTCAGGATTTCATTGTTTTTTTTTATGGCTGAGTAGTATTCTGTAGTGTTTATAAGCCACATTTTCTTTATCCAGTCATCAGTTGATGGACATGGGGTTGATTCAGTATCTTAGGGATTGTGAATTGAACTGCAATAAACATGGGGGTACAAGTAACTCTTTTATATGCTGATGTCATTTCATTTGGGTAAATTCCAGGAGTGGGATGGCAGGGTCCTATGGGTCCTAATTTCAGATTTCCAAGGAATCTGAATACTGTTTTCCATG
Organism: Lepus europaeus; assembly: GCF_033115175.1. Lineage (NCBI taxonomy): Eukaryota > Metazoa > Chordata > Mammalia > Lagomorpha > Leporidae > Lepus > Lepus europaeus. The sequence goes on from NC_084828.1 coordinate 34,173,977, forward strand.
ATGATTGCCGTAGTTTACATTCTCACCAACATATTATTAGGGTACTTTTCCCCTATATCCTTAACCAACAAAGTTCTGACTTTGACAACAGACTTGCTTATCCAGTGAGCTTTATACTTTCATATGTTGCTACCTGAGAACTCCTTTTAGCACATCTGGTTAAGTGTAGTCTAGAGGTAGTGAACTCCTTTGTCTCGTGATAGTCTTCCCTCTCTTTCATTTCTGAAGGACATTTGTTACAAGCATGGTAGTTTTTGTTGGCAGCGTTTACTTTCACTACTTTGAGTAGATCATCCCATTCCCCTAACCTGCAAAATTTGCTGAGAAATTCATTGATAGTCTTTGGAAGTACCCTCATATTTAATGACATACTTTTCTCTGGCTGCTTTCTCATTTTTCTCTTTGGCATTTGACAGCATGATTATACTGCATCTTGGTGAAGACCCCTATGCTCAAACCATCTGAGATTTTTTTGAGCTTCATGAATATGAATGTTCATTTTGATCGCTAGATTTGCGAATTTTTCTGTTATTATTTCTTGAATTAAAATTCCTCAGCTCCTTTTGTCATATCGACTTTATATATAAATGTACTTTTATGTGTATTCATTCCATAATATTACATAAGTCCTACTTGTTCAATTGCTATTGTGCCATAACAAAAACACTTCATAGTCTTGCATTGCTTTCTTTGAATCTTGCATTGCTGTCTTTGCATTTGAAGAAGTGGCACCATCCTCTGATCTTTGCAACTGGCTAAAGGAGAGAAAGAACTTCAGCAGCCTAGCTAGAGATTCTAGGAGTCTCTCAGATCTTTTCTATGAATGTGACAAATCCACTCCTCTTATTTCCGCTTAAGAGAGAAATTTTGTGATTGTTTGCTTTATCTAAATCCTGCAAAGTCAGAGCTGGTGCTGAGAGCATCCCATTTATTTCCTTTGGGACAGTGCCCTAACATGTTTAAGGCTGTACACCATCTCACAACACAGCAGATTGAAACCCTCTGAGACCAGTACTTGTTATTGAGATCTGTGTATGATGCCATTTGAGAGGGTACACTGGGCACTGAGAATCGCAATCCAGAAGGTATCAGCCACCAGGGATCATAGGGAACGCTGGCATGCATGGCAGCCAGTTAAGCAATGCACAGTGAGGTTGTCAAGCAAGGTTATTGGTCAGGCTTTGTTGCTGGAGTCCTCAAACAAGCCAGCAGGTCAACTATTGAGATCTGCACTCTTCCTGCTACTATTTTCCACCCCTTCTCCCTGTTTCTGGCTGCTCCCAGGTGATTCAGTCATGCTGATTCGCTCAATATACTGGGTTGGGTAAGACAGAGGTGGACTTTCTGTGCAGTTCACTTTTATTTCACTTTCCACTTTCCTCTTATTTCCTCTAAAGATGAAGGTGTTCTTGCCTTCTTCAATGTGCCCACCTAGATGTTTTACTCCACCAAAGTGCTAGGACCTCTTTGCTGGACTCCAGGTCCCACACACAGTACTCTTTTTTTTTTTTTTTTTGACAGGCAGAGTTAGACAATGAGAGAGAGAGACAGAGAGAAAGGTCTTCCTTTCGTTGGTTCACCCCCCAAATGGCCGCTACAGCTGGCGCGCTGTGCCAATCCTGCCTTCCCGGAAGAGGAGCAACTGGGTCTAGAACCCGGGGTGCCAGCACCACAGGCGAAGGATTAGCCTAGTGAGCCATGGCTACAGCCAGACACACAGTACTCTTAATTATGGGCTACTTCAGTCAGGGGATGAGGGCTGTAAGCCCCTATTCTAATGTCTTGCTTATATCAATCCCAAATTAAAAAAAAAAAATTATTTATCGTGATTTTCATTGTAATCCCTTTTACAACTCCCATTTCTTTTATTAGTATTGTAGCCTCAACACAAAATTTAAGATAGGCTTTATAAAATGGGGGCAGCATTGTGGCATAGCAGGTAAAGCCCATGATGTTGAAATCCCATTAGGGAGCTGGTTTGTGTCTCAACGGCTCCACTTCTGGTCCAGCTCTCTGCTAATGGCCTCGGAAAAGAAGCAGAGGTGGCTAAAGTGCTTGCAATCCTGCCTCCTCTGTTGGAGACCTGAATGAAGCTCCTGGCTCCTGGCTTCAGCATGTCTTAGCCCTGGCCGTTGGGGCCATATGAAGGGTGAACCAGCAGATAAAGATCTCTCTCTGTCTCTCCCTCTTTCTCTGCAACTCTTTCAAATTATAAATAATAATAATAATAATAATAATAATAAAACTCTAAGTTTGACATTGTTACTATGTTTGTAGTTCTCAAGATCTGACAATCAACTAACTAGGTCCTTCACTGAAAGAGGACTGCTTTGTTAAACTGTTAGGAGAGCGTAACCAAAGTTCATCTGTGAGTAGATTAGATAGCTCATCTAATAACATAAATACCAAGTATACATAGATTTTATTTATCTACCAAGTTGTATCTGGTTTGTCTTACAATAGATATATGGCAATGAACAATTTGGTATTTCTTTTTTAGAGACGTACTTTATTTATTTTAAAGGCAGAGTTACAGAGAGAGAGGAAGAGACAGACAAAGAGAGATCTTCCGTCCACTGGTTCATTCTCCAAATGGCCACATCAGTCAAGGCTGGGTCAGACCTAAGCCAAGAAGCAGGAGTTTCTTCTGGGTCTCTCAAAGGTGCAGGAGCCCAAGCACCTGCGCCATCCTACACTGCCTTCCCAGGTACATTATCAGGGAGTTTGATTGGAAGTGAAGTGGCCAGGACTCAAACTGGCACCCAAAGGGGATGCCAGCATCACAGGTGGCAGTCTTACCCAATATGCCATAATGCCAGCCCCAACTAGGTGTTATTTTTTAAAAGGATATATAAAACTAAACTTGCATTTAAAATCAATATTTATTTCATATTATATTTTTACCCATCACAGAGCCAACCATTCAAGAGAGAAGAATCATGTTTTGATAGTCTGTATCCACACATGACATTAACATAGATAAATTAATTTCACTCCACCACCTCACTGCCAAAAATGTCCTGTACTGCCAACTAAGCCAGTGCTATTTGCCTAGTGATTAGAAGTGTCCCTGGAGCCTAGTACTACATTTTGATTAGAGTTATATATGAATTCATTCTATCTTATCTTAAAAGGTTGTTCTTAATACCCAAATTGTTCTGGGTCTGTTAAAACAAGCACTTCATAAATACTTAATTTTTGCTCTAATTTTTACATTTATTAGAGTCAGCTTTAGGAAGGATGTAAAGAAGGAGAAACCTACCCAATTGAGTTTCAGTCAGTGAGTCCTAATCAAGTTCCTGTTCTAATATTTATCTTTTAAGCCTCGTGCATATACAAAATATTTCTGGAAAAAGGAATTAAAAGATAATGCTGCTTTTTGTAAGCTTCCTTGTCTATACCAACATATAGCGGTGTTGGAAAACTCTTATATGTATAATCATACCCTGTCCATTACTTATTTATGATTTTTTAGGAATAAAGCCTTCCAGTTTTAATTACCTATTTGCATACCTGATAGACACTTCCCCAGATTGTGTCTCTCATCAACACATATACAATAACTTAGGTATATTCGAACCTTATTTGCTGTAGGAAAATACTCAGTTGTCTGAAAGTTTTAAATGATGCCTTAGGCAAAGAACAGGTGAACTTCAATAAAGGATTAGATTGTAAAGGATTGGAATCTGTGGGCCAGTTGGTCTCTGTCACAGCTGCTCAACCTTACCTTATAGAATGAAAACAGCCATAAATATGAGGAAAATAAATTATTGGTCAATGCCCTGATAAAATTGTACTTATATACACTAAAATTTGATTTTCATATAATTTGTACTTGTTACAAAATGACATTCTTTGGATTTTTTCCACCATATGAAATATAAATACACACATGCATACATTCACAGCTTGTGGGCCCTATAAAAGCAGATGGCATGACTGGATTCAGCCCATCTGTCGTAGTTGACCCCACCTGAGCACTTTGTTATTTTCACCAAAGATGTCAGGTTTGCTTTTTTTTTTTTTTTTTTCAGAAGCCACCCAAATTCTATGCAGATATAGATACCATACAACCTACAAACACTAAAAAGTGACTCATTGTAACACGATTGGAAAATCCTCCTCCTTCTTTACCTACAAGTACTCTAAATGCATTTTATTCTACACATATTCAAAATTGGAAAGTGAGATGCATAATTCATTGTCTCCCAGAAGTGATAAAGCTGATGAGTCTCCTACCAGCCAATAGTGATTAAGCCAGATCTCTGGTCAACATTTGAAATAAATGTGTAATAGAAGTCCAAATGTCCAAAAATACCAGGGTACTTGAATCTGTGACAAATGCTACATTACAAGAATAATTACCATATATTTCATTGTTTATGTTGTTAGCAAGCTATTTTCACAAACCATATATCAATTCTTCCTATGACAATCCATCACAGGATCAGTATGGCGTGGATAGAGCAGGAAAATAACTGCACACTCAGATAGCTCACAGTTGCAATAAACAGAAATCTTACATTGGCAACAAATTAGAACAAACTTCAAAAATTGATTATTCAGCTTCCCTTTTAAATCAGTCTAAATGGAAAGCAGAATTGAAAAAAATGTGATTTTCTTTATTCACACCAACCCTCCCTCCTTATTTCCAGAATTCAATGCTATTATTAGCAAAGCAGAAGGGAAAGAAGGAAAAAGAAAAGTGCCGGGGTGAGGAGGAGAACTTGTATGTACTCAGTGTCTAGAGGATGCCAGAAAGATAGTAATATTAAGAATAAAAATACAGTGTTGGAGAGGCCGGGGCTGTGGCATAGTGAGTAAAACCGCTGCCTGTGATGCCAGCAGTCCATATGGGCACTGGTTTATGTCCTGGCTGTTCCACTCCTGATCCAGCTCCCTGCTAATATACCTGGGAAGGCAGCAGAAGATGGTTCAGGTCACCCACCCACATGGGAGACCTGGATGAAGTTCCTGGCTCTTGATGTTTTGGGGAATGAAGAAGCAGAAGGAAAATCTCTCTCTTTGTCTCTTCCTCTCTCTCTGTAACTCTGATTTTCAAATAAAGAAATCTTTAAAAAAGTAAACTTGGAACAAAATGTTTTGAAGGACAGGCACCGATGTTATTTTAGCAGTCTATCTCCACTTGACACATCACCTAATCTAATGAGTTGTATCCCTGCCTTTTCCTATCTGAACTGATGTAATATGCCAGCTGACCCTGACCTACTTATTCCTTACTCTGTTAGGAATGTCGTTTACCCTTCCTTCTAAATCTCTTAATAACCCGATTGTAACTATTTACCATGTGGGGAAAGTGCAGGCTCAGAAAAGTTAACATGTCTAAGTTTATAACATAATTGGAGATGGGACTTAAGCTACATCAGACTCCACTATCTTTTAACGTAAATATTGTTAGTATTAACATTATGACCAGAAATTAGACTGAAAATACTCTGGCATGTTGATATGGAAATTATTTTTATATCATATCCATTTTATGTATTACAGAGTAATAACTATAGAAATTATATAGAATAGCTATATAGTGGATATATTTTTGGTATTCTTTATCTGACCCTCTTAAGGAGAAAAACATCTATTATTGAGGATTCCAAAATGCCCACTAATATTTCAATAGCAGGACTTTTGATATAGCACAGTTCAATAAGTCTTTTTCCTGGAGCAAGCTAGGGGGCCTCAGAGAAAGTTTAACAGTGTTAATCAAAAGAACCTGAGGTCTGAACGCTGATCCTATTATAGCGGATGATTAGGACAGGTGGACCTTTCTCCATGTTCAATGACTGTTGGTAATCCTTAAATAATCAGGCAGCTGCTAGATAGCAAGAAAATGTCAAGTCGAACACCTGGGTGTTAAACATTTATACATGCTGTAGGCCACTTTTGATCTATCTGCCCAACATGCCAAATGTCAGTGGCTTCACATAGGTTAGGAGGAAAGCACCTCATTAGAGCATGGCTCGAGTTTGCTTAGAGTCAAAAAGCACAAAGAACCCTGTGTCCTTAGATGCAGGGTGGTTATTTTCCTGTGCACTGAGCTCGCCAATGTTTTTGAGTAGCCCACATCCTCTATTGTCTATAGGTCTATAAACTACTTTCTTTGTACTCTTGAGAAAAGAACATCGCAATGGCTTCTTTTTTCCAAGCAGAGCAATACAAATTACTGCCTAATGGCCTAGAATGCCATTATATGAAGGAGTAGCCCGCACTGGCAACTCCATATTACACTGAGGGTGCTCCAAAGACTTAATGACTGGGGGCTGCTCACTGTATCCAGCCCGAGATCAGGCAGTGTCCTGGCTCAGAGGATGCTGTGCAGACAGAAGCATGTTGTCTGATTGCCATCCCTAACCTGCTCTGAATTCCTGTTTCCCTGACTATTGTACTGCAGGCGCAGTAATTAGTTTGTGAAGGGCTTGGGGAAAAGAGGCACACAACTGAACTCATTTTCTCAAAGAAGCTGCCCAAGTTCATAAGCCGCAGTGAGTGCCTTACTAAAATCAATGTAGAGTTTGTGAGTGAAAAAGAACAAAGAGCATAACAAACTGAACTTGATTTTGCCATCCAATTTAGATGACAGCAAATCTGATTTAAGGAATAGAATGTCGAGAAAAAGGAATGTCGTATATGAAGTCAGGGAGTCACATACACGCACAAAACAATGCACAAGCCTGAGGAAGCTTTTAATTCTACCATAGCTCCATATGTTATGCAACTCCCTCGGCTACATCTGAGAGCTCTTCAAAAAGCTCATGAAAAAATGCATATTACAGAAAAACTATGCGTGGTTTTCAATTTTTTTTGCAACAAAATAAACTTAATTCCATTGTTCCATGAGCCTTCTGAAGTACTGCTCATACAGTTTTCAAAAGACAATTCAGGGGCCGGGCTGGCATTGGCAAAATCACCAGCTTTGACAGCAGCATCCCATATGCCCATTGGTTCGAATCCCAGCTGCTCTACTTCCAATCCAGTTGAGAAAGTAGTGGAAGGCAGCCCAAGTGTTTGGACCCCTGCACGCACATGGGAGACTTGGAAAAAACTCCTAGTGTCCATCTGGGGAGTGAAACAGCAGATGGAAGATTGATCTCTCTCTCTCTCTCTCTCTCTGTAATTCTGTCACTCAAATAAATAGATACAATCTTTTTTAAAAAAAGATAATTCAAAACACAGTCTCAATAATAAATATTTCCTCTTTGGCTGCTTATATACTACTCATAATGAAGTAGGGAAGTAGGCAGGCATACAGGTTAAAATTGATTAGGCTTGTGAGCTGGAGGACCATGCCTTTGCCACACTGCTGTGTGACCCCATGCCCCTACCTGGCCACACCTGGGTGCCCAGCAGCCAATCAGATTAATTAACCACTTCTCTTTGGAAGTGGGTTAAAAGCCTGGGACACAGTGTGTCCTGGCCCTTCCCTTCTTCCCTGGCCTCTTGCCAGGAGGGGGCTTGCTGTAGCCCTGCGCCTCCAGGGTGCATGGCCTTCAGGCCACCTGCCCTATGCTTCCTGGCCTAGATGCTCCTCCACGTGGCTGGTTCCTGGTGCTTGGTATGAATCCAGATTTACCTCTCTCTCTTAGATAAAGCTCTCACTCTCCTATGCATCTTTTGCACTAAATAAAAGCTTGGAATGTACCATGCTGCCTTGTTTATGGATGCTGGTATTTAGAATTCTGCTCTAAATATTAGTCAAGAACCCTCTTGGGCTTATTAATATTGGGGATTTATTAATAAGCATATGGTGATATCATAGAGCACCCCAAATTCCAGTAGCATATGTGGCACCCCAGATAGCACTTCTGGGGAACTTTAAGGGGCCACATTTTTGTATAAATTTTAGGGGGTCATCTCCAATTTCAATATTTCTATATTTTATAGGATTATAATGAAGTTCAAAATAAATTGAATTTACTTTAATAACTAGTTAGTAACAATCACTGTTATAACAAAGTGAAGTAGAATTCAGGATTGGAGTCAAACTAAGGATTGATAAAACTTCTCCAAAATTGAATGTGGCTCCTAAGAGAAAGTTCCCAATCAAACTCTCCAGTAACCTGTGGCTATGATTGCCAATTGCAAGGGGAAACAGCAGCTCACCTGGAGCCCTTAGGATGACCTTAGGAACTTTCTACCAAGCCAAAGGAATTGATGAAGGAGTTGAAGAGTATGTTTTCAGAAGTCTTATTGGTATGGAATAAGTCAGTCCCAACCATAGTTATGGTTGGACATTGTCCTTACTGTAATAGAAATGTAGCTATATAAATGCTTAAGATTTAGAAGTACTGGCTCTAAAATAAGTCATAAAATCAATACTCAACAATTTTTCCAAGTTATTTTTACCTTGAATTCCTGTATCTTCACAGCCTAAACAACAACAAAATATTCATTCATTCATTCATTCATTCATTTATTGAAAAGGCAGAGTAAGAGAGAGGGAGAGATAGAGACAGAGATCAAGATCTTCCACCATCTGGTTCACTCCATAAATGGCCACAACCATCAGGCCTGGCTAAGCTGAAGTCAGGAGCTAGGGACTCTGTCCAGGTCTCCCTCATAAATTACAGGTGCCAAACACTTGAACCATCTTCCCCCTGCTGCTTTCCCAGGTGCATTAGCAGGAAGCTGAGGATCAGCAGCACAGTAGCTGGAATGCTGCCCTCTGCCTTACAATGCCCACCTCTGGGGTAACTAACTTTGATTGCATCATCTTTCAACAAAACAGCAGCTAGAGAGTTGGAACCCTAGTAAACAAGTTTGTTGAATATTTGTATATTTAGAAAAAGCCCCTTCAGTAACCTCTTTGCTAGCCAATCTGTTATCCCTTATGTATGTTAAGATCTAATTGCTAAAGCTGAATTTATAAGTGGAATTTATGAGGATATTTGGATTCCTGTACCAAATATATTCCCAAAATCTTGTTAACAACAGAATTTAAAGGTGATGCTCATGCTAGTATTTGCATGATGAAATATGCTATAATATGCTATGAACCTGAACAAAAGATGAATATTAATGCATGATAGAAACATAACTTTCATAATACTATTTTGTTAAAAATGAGGAAGATACAATAAGGAATAAAATAATGGCAAAGCAAATATTCTTAATAAGAACAGAGAAATAAATACTATAAGGAGCTAAATGGGTAATAGGCAGTCAGGGTGGTCCCCTGGTAGAAATTTGGAATTTCAAGATGCCTGTCCCTCCCCCAAAAGGCTATCTTTAGCAGAACAAAGATCCTGCTTCCTTATGAGTCCTGTTTTCTTATGAATCTCTGCATTATCTTTAGCAGATCAAGGAATCCTGCTCCCTTAGGAATCTCCAAACTTACAAATTTACCAAGAAAATAGCAAGGAGGTGCAGATTCCTCCCCTGTCCTTTTGGGATTTTTTTTTTTTTTTTTAATCATAAACAAGCCAGAAAGTGTGGAGTATGGTAAATCCGGTCTTTTGTTGAGTTTGTTACCACCTCCTCATTGATTGACAGTTTGGTCACCATGATTGTACTTAAAAACTCCATTACCACTGACCCTTGGGGGTCTTCCTCTCTTAGAACCCCCCTCTTTACCGCTTTGACAAGAGGTTTCCAACCCAATAAATCCTACTTTACTTTCAGCGCAGTGTCCATGTGATAATTTTTCTTTTGCGCGAGACAAAGAACCGAGGCCATCTCTTTGCCACTATTTTCCCCTTACAATACCATCATTTTATATATATGCCAAAATTAAATTTATTCAATCTTCTGATAGCCTATTGTGAGTTTCTTTAAAATACCCTTTCCTTTCAAGGTTACACCAGAAATGCAGTGAAGCCTTTCAAGGTTAAATACTGCGCGTCTTGCATCTTAAGTTAAAAAAATAATATATAATCATTACTCAAAGTAAACATATACCACTGTTCTTAAAAGAAAATGAACGTATAATAAACAGAAACCCAGATAGTAAAAGCAAAGCCAAAGAAGTTCATCACTAAATTGAGTGTGCTAAACCTTAACTTGAAAAAATAGAGTAAAATATGTAGATAAATAGTTCTGAGTTTCCTCTAGCTCTTTCACTTACTACCTATTATTACCATGAACAAGTTGTATAAATTTTTTCAGCTTCTTCTTTAGTTAAATCAGGATGATAATAATAGCTCCTTCCCAAGAGAATTGTCTTAAGCAAGTTGAACTGTTAAACACATGAATGATGCAGAAAAAACTCACAAACATTCTCCTTCTGTTACCATCATCATAATCTCCAGTAAATTGTTATGACTGTTTGACAAACAAACTGGCAAAAGGCTGTGTTTTTGCCAGTGTGATGAAAAAAGACTTGTCAGGAATGTTCTTTGCAGAATAGTCTGAATGATCTGGGTAGTGATTTACAGGAAGGAATTAGGTACACCTGGAGCAAACATGGCACGTGTTTGAATAGAAAATAAATGCATGGGCAGATAAATTATCTTTTCATTACATTTGGCAGCAAGCCACTGAGATGGCCACCAATTATCTGTGCCCCCTGATATTTTCACCCTCGTGTAATCCTCTCCCACACTGTGCAAAGGCTGCTCTGTGTGGCCATTAGAATGTGGTGGACACAATGATTATCACTTTTCAATGTAGGTTTTCAAGATATTGCTGTCTCCTCCACTCTGCCACCCTCATCTCAAGTTGCTCTTTGGAAGTCATCTAGGGAGCATCTAGTGGAGAGGCCCACATGTCCCACAGGGGGACATGTACACAAACCAACCAGCCAGTCTACAGTTTGGTTGCAATCTCTTAGCCAGAAGGATCCAACCAAGTTGCCCCCAAATTCCTGATCCTCAGAAACCATGTGAGATACTGTTTGAAACTGTTAAGTTCTGAGTAACTGGTTTTCCAGAAGTAGATAACTAGTACTTGATAAGATGTTATCTGAATGTGAAACTAGATTGTCAGGACTTGTTTTTCCATTATCATCTTCATTGTCACATCCTGAGGTTCCTATTACTTCTGGGAGTGGGGTCCTTGCTGCCCACTTGGAAGACTTGGGTTGGCTTCCTAACTCCTGGTTTCAGCTGTGCCCCAACAACTGCAGGCATTTGAGGAGTGAACCAGTAAATAGTAAATGGGGTCCCTCTCTCTCTTTCTCCCTCCCTCTCTCCTTTCTCTGTCTTTCAGATAAATAAGTATGTAAGAATAAAAATCTCTCTCCTGCAAAATAGCCATCACATAATCGTTTCATTGTGTGTAAAATATAACTCAAGTGTTTGGAACCAGGAGACCATATTTGACTACTTAATGGTATTAAAAAAAAATTTGATTAGAAATAAGCTTTTCAAAGGCCAGTGCTGTGGCATAGTAGGCCCCTCTCTAAGGACACCGGTTTGTTTCCCGGCTGCTCCTCTTCCCATCCAGCTCTCTGCTTATGGCCTGGCAAAGCGGTAGAGAAGGCCCAAGTACATGGGCCCCTACACCTGGGTGGGAGATCCAGAAGAATCTCCTGGGTCTCCTGGCTTCCGATCAGCCCAGCTCTGGCCATTGTGGCCATCTGGGGAGTGAACCAGCAGATGGAAGACCTTTCTCTCTGTCCTCTTTGTCTATAACTCTAACTCTCAAATAAATAAATAAATAAATCTTAAAAAGAAAGAAAGAAGTTTTTCAACCAAAATTTTAGGAGATGAATAACTGAATTAGAACTAGGTTCTAAAATTATACTCCATAAGAATTAACCTAAACGCATAGCACTCTCATATATTACAAAGTCTTTACAAATGTTTAGAAGATACAACTTGTGGGCCGGCGCCGCAGCTCACTAGGCTAATCCTCCGCCTTGCGGCGCCGGCACACCGGGTTCTAGTCCCGGTCGGGGCACCGATCCTGTCCCGGTTGCTCCTCTTCCAGGCCAGCTCTCTGCGTGGCCAGGGAGTGCAGTGGAGGATGGCCCAAGTCCTTGGGCCCTGCACCCCATGGGAGACCAGGAGAAGCACCTGGCTCCTGCCATCGGATCAGCGCGATGCGCAGGTCGCAGCGCCAGCCGCGGCGGCCATTGGAGGGTGAACCAACGGCAAAAGGAAGACCTTTCTCTCTCTCTCTCTCTCTCTCTCACTGTCCACTCTGCCTGTCAAAAAAAAAAAAAAAAGATACAACTTGCATATATTTGAGAATTTTTAAATTTATTGGTTTAAATTTTCTTAAGCCCTACCATGTTGAATATTTCCATTTTGACAACAAAATTACAAACATTTTAAATGTATACAGTCAATATGTCAGTATGAAAATAAAAACAAAAATGCAATTCTATCTTCCAAGCTCTCAATTTTTTGACTTTCATGCATTGCTGTTCAAAATTTGTTCATATATCAAAATTTACATTCTTGTAAGTGTATGTATTAATCAGCTTTTTGTCACAAGGAAATTCCTGAGAAAAATTGCTTTATAAAATGAAAAAGTTTGCTAACTTCACAGTTTTGGAAGTTTAAGTCCAAGATCCAGCAGCCCCAACATTTTGGCCTGTGCTGAGAGTGGCAGTGGTGGAGCATAGAGAGTGGGTACAACAAGGATCAGTGGTGAGCCAGGATGCAAAGGGAGTGGCTGGGCCCAACTCAGGCTTTGATAGCCAACACTGCACAAAAATTACCTTCTCACAGCATTCGCTCCATGACCTAAATACTTCCCACAAGGCCCCACCTTAATTGGATTGTGTTTACTCTCTTGGTACCATTATTTCATGACTGTGGTTTAAGTGTCTACATTAGTTCAAGAGTCAAGTCATGTTCACACCACAGCAGCATGTATTTATAATATTTATCCTGAACTTTGACATTTACAAACATTTAAATGTAAGTAGTATATCAAAGGTAATTTTAAAAACATCTCTAGAAATACTAGCTCAACAAGTTTCCATTATCAATAGTTTGGTAGCTATCCTCTGGACCTCTTTATTACCCCATCCCATCACTCATGTATAAAAACATACAAAAGACAGAATCCTAAGGCCCCTTAGGAATGGGTTTGGATAGAAGAGATAAAACAGGTGAAAAAAATCTGGATAAAATTCTTCATGACTTCAGGGAGCATGGAAGGAAATATCTGCAAAAGAAGTCACTCCAGGAAAATCAGAAAGAAAATATGTCAAATACGGTAAGCATTATACAAGAGTAAAATCATGATAGTTAATTTTTTTTTGTTTTTGTAAGATTTATTTATTAAAAAATCAGAGTTACAGGGTCAGAAAGAGTGGGGGAAAGAGAGGTCTTCTATCCACTGGTTCCTTCCATAGGTGGCCACAGTAGTCAGTTCTGTGCCAGGCCAAAGCCATGAACCAAGAGCTTCTTTTGGATCCCCCACATGGCTGAATTGGCCAAAATATTTGGGCCATCTCCTGCTGCTTTGCCCCAGACATTAGCAGGGAGCTGGATCCTAAGTGGAGCAGCTGGGTCAGGAACTGGTGCCCATATGAGATGTTGGCATTGCAGGTAGAAGCTTTATCTGCCACACTACATTGAAACCCCAATAGTTAATTATTCCTCCCTCTACAAATTCCTCAAACTTCACATCACTCTCCTTTCTCTCTATCATCTACTTTGACTCAATTTCCTCATCTTTCATTCTCTCTCTTTCCGTTTTGAAAGTACACAAAAACAAACCAAGAAATATGTAATACCTGGACTTTTGTGTAGTCATATTATAATATTGCAATATCTTGGTTTTTGAATCTTTCTCCTATTTGTTCTTTTGAAGACTTGGATATCATTATCCATTTGTTCCTATCTTCCTCTTTAAAGTCTTCATTTAGATCAATTTGTTTAGTTTTCACAACTGAGTGAGATTCTGAAGTATTTGTGGTTCTGGGTCTGCCTTTTCTCAATTAACCAAGTATCCTCAATGCTTATCTATGATATCCCAAATGACAAGATTCCATCCATTTTCAATGAAGATGTCACTGTGTGTTTATATATGCCACATTTTCTTTAAAGTCTTTTCATTTTATTCCTTGATGCTCTTCTGTTCTGGTTCCACCTTTCCCTGAGTTAAATCTCCTCTTTGGTTCTAATGCCTTGAATGTCTTTCCTTGGAATGTTGTTGACACAGGAACAGGGTTTAAAAAGAAAATAGTTGTTATTAAGTATACCTGTATAGAACGTGCATAAATCATACCTTTAATGCTTAATACATTTTTTGTAATTCAACACATTTTGTAATTAGCATACGTATCATATGCATCAAAAATTAGCACATCATAGGGCCAGCACCATGGTGCAGTGGGTTTATCTTCCTCCTGCAGTGCCGGCATTCCATATGGGTGCCAGTTCTAGTCCAGGCTGCTCCTCTTTCCATCCAGCTTTCTGGTATGGCTTGGGCAAGCGGTAGAGGATGGGAGACCGGGAGGAGGCGCCTGGTTCCTGGCTGCGGATCGACGCAGCTCCAACCGTTGCGGCTATTTGGGGAGTGAACTAATGGAAAGAAGACCTTTCTGTCTCTCCTTCTCACTGTCTGTAACTCTACATCTTAAATAAATGTAAATAAAATCTTTAAAACAAAAACAAAAATTAGAACATCACCTGTATCCCAGCCTTAATGTCTTTTTCAAGTCTTTTTTTTAAAGATTTATTCATTTATTTGAAAGTCAGAGTTACAGAGAGGCAGAGGCAGAGATAGGGAGAGAGAGAGAGACAGAGAAAGAGAGAGGTCTTCCATCTGCTGCTTCACTCTCCATATGACTACAACAGCCCAAGCTGCGCTGATCCGAAGCCAGGAGCCAAGAGCTTCTTCCAGGTCTCCCACACAGGTGCAGGGGCCCAAGGATTGGCCCTTTTCTTCTGCTTTCCCAGGTCATAGCAGAGAGCTGGATGGGAAGTAGAGCGGCCACGACTCAAATCCATGCCCATATGAGATGTCAGCGCTACAGGCTGCGGCTTTACCTGCTACACCACAGCACTGGCCCCTAGAATCATATTTTTAAAAACAAATTTTATTCTAAACTTGGAAGCACTAGCCTCTTACACATTGGTAATAATGGCCCTCTCATTAGCTTTGTAAATGGGAATATTAAAGGTTCTTTAACTTTCATAGGATTTTTAACTTTAAGGAAAAGCCCTATGAATATATTAGCTATGAGTGTAATATATCACATGCTTTGAAATTCAGGACAAAATGGTAGATGGGTGATTTTCATTAAAATGGTTTTCTATACCTGAACAATCTATGTTATTCATTTCTATATATCAAATTCTGATTGTGTTTTAAGCATTTTTGACCCTACAGCAAATGGATTTCATTAAAATTTATTATAACTTTATTAAATATGTGTGGCAATATAAAATACACCCAGACTAAACCACTTACGGCAGTTCTGGTGCCCATCTATTTAAAATAAAAGTAATGCCCTTATGGTAACTTACAAAAGCTTCAAGAAAGTTTCTTACAGGGGGTGCTATTCAGGCTAACTAATAAACTTTGGTAAACTAATAATTATTCCAAGACACAGTTTTCTGATTTGTAAAATAGAAACAAGGACTAACTTAGAATTGTTCATAAGCATTTTTCCAATAGCTCAGTACAAACATATGATATGCAAGGAGCATTCTGAGCAAATAGGCCTTTAATTGTGCCACAGATCTGCTCACAAGATCCACCTTTTTTTTTTTTTTTTTTTTTTTTTTTTTTAAGATTTAGTTTATTTACTTGAAAAACAGGGTTACAGAGAGAGGTAGAGCAGAAGAGAGGTTTTCCATCCACTGGCTCACTCTCCAAAGGGCCACAAGGACAGAGCTGAGCTGATCCAAAGCCAGGTGCTTCTTCCGGATCTCCTACATGGGTGCAGGGGCCCAAGCACTTGAGCCACCCTCCACTGCTTTTCCAGGCGCATTAAGAGAGAGCTGCACTGGAAATGGAGCAGCCGGGGCTCGAACCGGTGCCTATGTGGGATTCTGGCACTGCAGGCCTGTGGCTTTAACCTGGCCTCAAGATCCAGCATTCTTACTACCTGGCTTCCAACATATTGAGGAATGCTGTGGCCTTGCAACCACTCTAAATTGTTGGCTTCAGAATAGTATCTTTTGACCTAAACATAAAAACCCTTTGTCTCTTTGGGGTGGTGAGTGCTGATAACAAAACCAACACGCTTCATTGTAATGTGGACACTGTTGGCATTCTCCCAGCTTGGTAAATATTTAGCCATATGCCACAAGGGTGAAGGACAAGGACAAATGATATCTGAGGCCAGTAGAAAATTAGAACTTGAATGCCCAAGACTTGTAGTTATCTCATAGCTGTTTTCTTTATGGTCTGTGGAGAATAAACTTCAGGAACAGGTCCAGACCCTGTTTTGATCTCATTACATGGATAGAAAAGAAACAAGGGTTTTCAGTGTTTCACTGAAGACATTTTTATAAGAGCTTGACAGATATAAATAACCAAGTAATAATTAATAATATTTGAATAATTTGCGACTACAGAACAGAGAAATCTGGTAGTTATGGGGTTGTTAATTTTTCTGCATTTTTTAGGAATTCAGATTAGGCTGTTATCTTTCACTTGATTAACTTGAAACAGTTTCTAGAACAAAGGAGATTGCTGCAGATAGTAAAAAATCCCTTCTTTCCTGCTTCCATCCTAACCCAAAGAAGGAGGAGGTACACGTGAAAGATTGAGGAGTGAGGCGGAGGCATAGAAGAAGAGGAGAAAAAGAAAGAGAAAAATTAACAATGAGAGGGGAGGGATGAAGAAGGGAGGGAGGGAGAAGACATGTAAACCAAAAAAATCATAACTTTCTCTACTTTTCTTAAACAAGTTTTACTTAGACCTACTCACTCAATTTTTCTGTATGTCCCCAAATAAATGTGCATTTACAGGCAATATATTGTACTTTTTCACACTTGACTTCATTCTGGACACCTAGGACAAATTTTATAAGCATTTTTAATAATTTTCAGGAAAAGTTAGGATGACTAAAAGAAAAATGGTAAACAGAAAAGGTGGGGACACTTTTAGCTAAGAAATCTGAAAGCACAGTCATTGTTATTGACCAATGACATATTAACAGATGCTGAGATGTATAAAGCTATCAGAAAATTACAAATTCACTTGAAATGCACCTTTTCTGTTCAAACATGAGTGGGTAAGCAGAGTAATGAACTAACACTTAGGAGGAATATTCTAGGCAGAAGAAAATATCCTAGTTCCTTCATTCATTCAACAAATATTTACTGAGCATGAACCATTGACACATTCCCTTGGGAAATGGGTGAAAGTAAGCAAATGAGAGAGCGAAGAAGGCTAAGGTTGCTGGCTATGGAGAGGGCATGGGCTGGAGGTGGGCCAGTGAAGCCTAGGTAAGGTTCTCCAAGGGAATAATTTGGTCCAAGACCCAGCATCAGAAGAGATCCATCTATGTGAAGATATGAAGGAGGGGAAAAGCATTTTCGGGAGAGGGAGCAGGATGTACAAAGCCTTTGGAGAGAGTTGAGCATGGTCCAGGGAATACCAGTGACTTATAGCCATCTGTGTTCTCACAAACTCAGAAATGGTGTCATAAGTAACTTAGAAAGACCTTTATTTTACAAGCAGTAACAGCAAACAGGACTCACCTTGTGCTTCCAAGTCAAGATTTTGCACAGATTGCATTGAAACACAGCTATAGTCTATTGTTAATGTTCTGGTTTGGAGGGATTTGAATCATAGCTCTGCCAATTATTAACTTTCCAATTGCTAGTAAGTTCCTTATTCACTCGTCATCCTTTCCTCCACTTTCATAAAGTAGGGACAATAATGGCATGTTCTTCCTGTGATTGGTTTGAGAAATAAATAATAATAGTTAACATTAACTGAGTACTTACTAAGAATCAGTGCTTTCATGCAAATTCATTTTACCCTGCCAAGATGAGCCCTCATTGACCTAACCTGAGAGCACATGCTCTTTTTAGAAAGCATTTCCTAAATTCATTCAATGTGTTCCCAAGGAAAGTGCCTCAGGGAAATGTATGGTAAAAGTCAAAGACCTGATTTATTCCAACAATGGTCAATGATTATAAATATTGCATCATGGCTATTGGCATTTGTGTGTGAATGAGATAATCCCAAAATATTGTGAGAATTTTGAGAGGTAGATCTCTGCTCTGCCATACTATTGTCTATCTGATTATATGTGGGTCTTACCCACAGTTGGTTCATAATGAATGTTTGTTGAACGAATAAATAAGCCTTAGACTGTGCTGGTAGTGTCTTTAGTTGACTTGCTGCTTCTTTCCCCTCTTACATCTGTCAATAGAAACGTCTTTCCTTTGTACTTTCATTTTTGCTACTTCTGCTCCACTTCACCTTTGATTATTTTTTCCAGCAACATGTTCCACTGAACACTTCAGCAGTTGGGAATATCTAATTTTCTCTTTAAAGCCTTTTGTTTTCCCCTTCCCTTGAGTGCTTGTTTTACATCATTTTAAACATATCCTGCCACAAACACATCCTTAAAAGGGAGCTAAGCATCTTTTCGTTTGACTAGAGCTTTTACTTTGATTTCTTTCTCTTCTAAAGCATACACATATGTATATAATTCTATGGGTGTAAATACATTTTCTAGCTTTTAATACATTAATTTCAGCTAATTTTAATAGTAGCATAGATCAGATATAAACTCTGTTATTTCCTGTTCATGTGCCTCTTAATTCTGCTGAGCTGCTTCACGGTGTGTGTGTGTGTGTGTGTGTGTGAGAGAGAGAGAGAGAGAGAGCGAGAGCAAGAGAGAGAGCGAGCGAGCGAGAGCGAGAGAGAGAAATCTGTAATGTATTCCAAGCTATTTGTATTTATAGCCACATAAGCATCCTTCAAGTCTTACAGACTAAATTTAAGTATTTGGCCTCATGGGTCATTTTCTGTTCACTTCAGTCCTGTTTTATTTTTCCTAAAACACAATAAAAAATCTTGTCTAACAGACAAGTCTTTTGTATGCTGGGATGTTGTAAGAAGGTTCAATCATTTTTCTCCTTCTTATTTCTTACAGAGGTGGGCTACACCTCTACAAATCTAATCTTTGTTCAACTCCCTTCCTTGGCCAAACATCTTCATATTTAGATATTGCACATCTCCAAACATAGCCATCAATATCCTAAATTAAAGACCCTCGCTGTTTTCTTTTCCCTTCCTGGACGAGAGAAAGCACCCCAATTTTGCTCTTGATGTGAAATCAATTTCCTTCTTTGTATCAAGGCTTGTTTCTCTTGTACTAAGATTACATCTGGTCTTCCTCTCGCTGTCTGTATTCTTAATGCATTACATGGTTCTGCTGGAAGGCCTGCTTTCCCTGTATCTGTGCAATTTTAATTAGCCTTTTGAAGTTCTTTTGAAATCCTCTCTTTCTCTTTTGATTATTTACTGTCTACAGGTCTCCTTATCTCAGTCTCTATGTTAAATTCTTTTCCACATTATTATTTGTTCTGGAATTTTAATTCCAGATATGAGGGTGTTGTCTGCTTATTTTTTGTGTGCACATCTTGCTCACACACACACACACACAAATGCCTTTTCTTCCTTTTAACATTCTCCACCTTCCTCTTGGACACTCAATGAAACAGAAATAAGTCCCAATTGTTTCACTAGCACTCAAGATAGCTGTATCTCCGCCACTAAACAAATGTTCTCCAAACAATGAGGTAGATTCTGTGATGCAGAGATCTATAAAATAACTATATTTTAGCAAACTAGTTTTTGCAAGGAAAATGCCTTGAATTTTGTCTTAAAAATCGAATCTTTGCCAAAAAATGAATAAAAATGAAATGTTTTGGAGCTCATAACTTTAAATGCAGCTGCATCTTCAAAAAGAAAGTAACTCAGCCTCTCACAGATAAAAGCCAGCATGGCTACACACTCGCCATTTAAACCACACAGTAGAACTTCCATCAACATTTACTGGGGAAGAATTTCAGTCTACATTACTGGAAGCCATGATAAGACACCACCTCTGGTACTCAAATGAGAAAATTTTATTCGTTACTTTTCTATGTTACAAGATCTAGATACAGCTATAGATATCAATAAAACTGTCAGAATTTTCCCTACCTACTTTGCACTATTAGTTCCTAGATAGCCTAAGTCTACAAATCATTTCCTTTCTTGGCTTGGTGGCTTATTTTGGATCCAAATTGTAAGATCCACCATATCCCTTAAAATTGAATTGTTACTGACCTGTGATTTGTCAGCCAGGTTTCTTGATGGATTCATGAGAAATTAGAATAAATATGATGAAATTATATATCTACATGAAAAAAATTGGGGAAGAAGATTTTTAAACTGCTGGTCACAATGAAATTACACTGATTAATTATTGCAGTACAACTTTGCATATGATATATATGAAAAACT
The DNA here is from genome assembly GCF_033115175.1 of Lepus europaeus. NCBI lineage: Eukaryota > Metazoa > Chordata > Mammalia > Lagomorpha > Leporidae > Lepus > Lepus europaeus. Next base: position 34,194,317 of record NC_084828.1, read on the forward strand.
TGTTTATGCTGTCATTCAAAAGTGTTATAAATGATACATCTGCTATCTATGCAAATATTTATTAGATTTATTTTTCAGAATTCAGAAAGGGAATCTTTTATATCAATGTAAATGTTCAGAATTTTGCTCTAACTAAAGATTTAGTTCAAAATCCCACAGCAAATTCGTCCTCAGTTTCAGTGTTTTTAGCTCCTCCAGTGTTCTCTGTAACTGAACTATATAAATACCCTTTTAAAAATGCCTTTTCCATTTAAGGAAAATTTTCAATATTCTTCATTTATTGACAGGCCAATATGTGGAGGGACCCCTTGCAGGTATATTCATTGATAAGAACACCTACTAACAAATTTTATTAGCCACCTACTTTGAAACTTATTAACTAATTAAAAATTGGAAATTTCCTAATCATCTTTTAAATTCTAAGTGGTTCTTTAACTCTGTTACAAGTTTATTAGAGACATAGAATGAGTTTTGTATGTGTTGCTACTCTGTTAAATAACATTACGATGAACAATGTTAACAACAGATTGCCTACCATCAATCCTATTATAAAGAAGTATGCATGATGTTTTTAAAAAATCGCAGATATGGTTAAAAATTATTCAGTAAAAAGACACCAATTATATGTACTTTGAAGAGTTGTCACCTGCTTTAGCATAACCCAGTATATGAAAAAAACTAAAGAACTGGTCATATTATGATGAGGTTATGATCACTAAAAAGACTTCTATTACAAAATTAACCACTTACAACAACTTAAGATAATTAATGTCTAAAACTTTATCTTATCCTTTATTTTTATTTATTTGAAAGGCAGGGATATAGAGAGTAAGAGAGAGAGAGAGACAGATATAGGTAGAAAGAGAGAAGAATTCTATCTGCTGCTTCACTTGTCAAATGTGTACAACATCCAGGGCTGGACCAGGCCAGAGCCAGGAGCCAGGATCTCAGTCTGGGTCTCTTATGTGAGTGGCACCTATTCAACTACTTATCAAATCTCCTGATGTCTCCCAGAGTGCATCAGCAGGAAGCTGGAATTGTAAGCGGAGCTCAGATTAAAATCCAGGCATTCCAATCAGGATGTGGGCATCCCAAATTGTGCCTTAACCACTGTGCTAAATACTCATTTAAAGGACAACTATTATTTGGCAAGTCATTAAATTACTTGACAAAAACCATCTGATAGTTGAGCTACCTAAGTCCTAACATTACAGGCAGCTGTCCATAGAAAAGGCATAAAATGTGAAGAGAAAATGTATATGAAAGTATTACCTGAGTCACTCAAAATATTTATTTGAATGAAACTTTGCAAGATATGCTGAATACATAACACTACATATGATTATTATACAAAAGGATAGTGTGGGGGCTGGCACTGCAGCATGGTGAGATAGGCCTCCACCTGCCATGCCAGCATCTCATATGGACCCCAGTTCATGTCCCTTCTGCTCCTCTTCTGATCTAGCTCTCTGCTTATGGCCTGTTAAAGCAGTGGAAGATGGCCCAAGTGCTTAGGCCCCTGCACCCACATGGGAGACCTGGAGGAAGCTCCTGGCTCCTGACTTTGGATCAGCTCAGCTCTGGCTGTTGCAGCCATTTGGGGAATGAACCAGTGGACAGAGGACCTGTCTCTGTCTCTCCCTCTCTCTGTCTATAATTCTGCCTCTCAAACAAATAAAGAGAATCATAAAAAGGACAGTCTGGTCTTTTCCCTATTGTTCAGTTAAAAGCTATTTGTTGTAGTACTCCAGTTGCTCCGTCTTTACTGTGGGCATTCATAGCAGGACCCCTATCCTTAATTCAGTTGAAGATAAGTATTCCCAAAATTGAAACAATAAAAAATGAGTACATGAGATTGCATATGGCTTTATAGGTTTGATACTAAACAAGTCATACTCACAATAAGTGTTTCAAGTTTATTCAGCAAATACATTTTGAGTAGTTCCAGCAAATACATTTTTTTTAACTTTTATTTAATGAATATAAATTTCCAAAGTACAGCTTATGGATTACAATGACTTCCCCCTCCCATAACTTCCCTCCCACCCGCAACCCTCCCCTTTCCCGCTCTCTCTCCCCTTCCATTCACATCAAGATTCATTTTCAATTCTCTTCATATACAGAAGATCAGTTTAGTATACATTAAGTAAAGATTTCAACAGTTTGCTCCCATATAGCAACACAAAGTGAAAAAAATACTGTTGGAGTACTAGTTATAGCATTAACTAACAGTGTACAGCACATTAAAGACAGAGATCCTACATGATATTTTTTTTTAAATTGATTAATTTTCTATGCCATTTCCAATTTAACACCAGGTTTTTTTTTTCATTTTCAATTATCTTTATGTACAGAAGATTGATTCAGTATATACTAAGTAAAGATTTCATCAGTTTGCACCCACACAGAAACACAAAGTGTAAAAATACTGTTTTAGTACTAGTTATAGCATCACTTCACATTGGACAACACATTAAGGACAGATCCCATATGAGACATAAGTACACAGTGACTCCTGTTGTTGATTTAACAATTTGACACTCTTGTTTATGGTGTCAGTAATCTCCCTAGGCTCTAGTCATGAGTTGCCAAGGCTATGGAAGCCTTTAAGATTCGCCGACTTTAATCTTATTCCCATAGGGTCATAGTCAAAGTGGAAGTTCTCTCCTCCCTTCAGAGAAAGGTACCTCCTTCTTTGATGGCCCCATTCTTTCCACTGGGATCTCACTCGCAGAGATCTTTCATTTAGTTGTGGTTTTGTTTTTTTTTTTTTTTTTTTTTTTTTTTGCCAGAGTGTCTTGGCTTTCCATGCCTACAATACTCTCATGGGCTCTTCAGCCAGATCTGAATGCCTTTAGGGCTGATTCTGAGGCCAGAGTGCTATTTAGGACATCTGCCATTCTATGAGTCTCCAGCAAATACATTTTGATACTAAACAAGTCATACTCACAATAAGTGTTTCAAGTTGATTCAGCAAATCCATTTTGAGTAGCAGAACACTATTCTATCTGTTGGGGACCTACTAGTAAATTAACATAAAAATCCCTGTCTTTATGGGCCTTACATGGAGAAGACAAACATTAATAAAAGGAGATAGAAGGTAAAATCTGTAGGATTTTAGAATAAGCTTTGCTGACTAAGTGGAACTGACCACTGGGTTTTATAGCAATCTGAATGTTGATTAGGGTGAAACAGAATGCAGAGAACCATTCCCTCAAGAATGGTTATGAATGTCTAAGGCAGGGACGGATGACAGGTGGCCTGCAGTCTTAGAATCACATGCACAGAGGAGAGTAAATGGGTGATTGTGGTCTGAGGCATTTGTATTTGACAAGAAGAAAGGATGTGCTTGGGTAAAGACATTGGAATCAATGTTCACCATGTTGTCAGTGATGGATGGTGAACAAAATTAATGAAAGAATATGATAGGAAGACTAATGTGGAAGTTGTGACACTGCGGGTCAGCTGTGTGTTGGGAAAAAAAAAAAAAAACATTGATGTTAGTCGCATCCCAGGTGAGCTCCTGGCTCTCTGTTATCACCTTGTGAGAATAGAGAGTAACCGTCAAAAGTACAAGTTACTTCTAGGAAGTAAAATATTTGTTCAGTGAATTAACAAGTGATAGAATATTAGTTTCTTGGAATGCTTAATAAATAACATAAGAGCTTAAAACATTGTCCATTTATTATCTCACAGTGTCTGTGGGTCAGGAATCCACACAAGACATAGCTGGTCCCCTGCTCAAAGGTTTGCTGGGTTGCACTTTCATGCAAGCCTTAAATGAGGAAAAGTCTGCCTCACCCTTGCTCATGTTGTCAGAATTCACATCCTTGAGGTTTTCCGATCGAGGTCTCCATTTTCCTGCTGGCTGTTGTCCATGGTCCTGTTATCAGTTACTAGAGGATGCCAGTGTTCCCCATCAGGTGGGGTCCTCCAAGGGCTCTCTCACATTGCGGCAGATAACATCTTCACAGCAGCATGGAGGAAAAGTTCTCTCTTCTGTCTCTGGTGACAGAGTCTTATGGACACCAAAGCAGAATCAATGGCGTGATCGTACTCTGCATTTCTCCTTCATTAGATCAAGTCATAGGCTCCATCTGGATTCTAGAAGTGATGACATTTCAGTAGTACAACTCCAGGAGTCAGGAAATATTGAAATCATTTTAGGGTGTGCCCCATTGTAGTGCTTTTTAGAAAATCTGGAACAAAACTTGTGGGTCACCCTTAGCAATGATGTGCAACTTCTAGCCCAATTTGTGACTCCTTTAAATGATCCCACTTTTGCTTATCGTTTTTTCTGCATTTAAAAAATTGGTGGATAACACATTAAGATGATAAAGACTATGTAACAGTTAGGATATTTCTGATATTATGTCAGAAGGGGGCAATAAAATGCTAGATCATGGAGAAGGTGTTTGGTGTAGTGGTGGAGATATTGTCTGAGACAACTGGATCCACGTCAGGGTGCCTGTGTGTGAGTCCTGGGTCTGTTCCCAGTTCCAGCTTCCAGCTAATTTTTACCCTGGGAGGAATCACATAATGGTTCCAGTAGTTTCATTCTTGCAGCCTCTATGGGAGACTCGGATAGAGCTACCAGTTTTTGACTTCAGCTTGGTTGTGCCCTATTGGAGTCATTTGCAGAAGGAACCAGCATATGGGAGGAATGCACTCTCTTGCTCTCTCTCTCCTCTGCTCTCTCTCTCTCTTTCCCTCTCACTCTCCCTTTTTCTCTCCTTCCATCTCTCTCCCAACCTTGCAAATAAATTTCTTTTAAAAATTTTAAGTCTCAGAGAGGATACAATGGAACTAGGAAGGAAGGAAGGAAATTGAGAGAATATTTTTATACAAGAAACAAAGTATGATCTGCCAATAAATTTTGACTGGCAGAACTTAAAGTTCAAAATACCGGTAATTTTTAAGATGACTTCAAGGAGAGTGAAAGAATGAGGACACAAATCATAGAAACTACAAAGTTAGGAAGACCAAAAAAGGATGAAAAGATGACGTTCAGTTTTGATCATGAAATGACAGTATATTGGAGTGCAGAAGAATGTAAAAAAATTCTATTCTAATGTCTGTGTTATAGAAATAAGGAAACTGACAACGTGCAAAGGTATTCAGTTGACCCTAATGAAAATCCAACAGTCAGAAGCACACCCAGTACCTCACCCATAGCTTTTTAATTATTTGTAGTCCAATTTTTTGTAGTCCAATTTGTAGTCCAGCTTTTTAAAAAGGTTTATGTATTTGAAAGACAGAGGGGGAGAGAGAGAGAGAGAGAGAGAGAGAGAGAGAGAGAAATCTTCCTTCAGCTGTTTCACTTCACAAATAGCCATAACTGCCAGGGCTGGGCCAGATGGAAGCAGGGAGCCAGGAACATCGTCTGGGTCTCCCATGTCAGTGGCAGGGGACCAAAAACTTGGGCTTGCCACTGCTTTCTAAGGCACATTAGCAGGGAGCTGGATTGAAAGTGGAGCAGCCGGGATCCAAACCAGCGCACATATGGAATGCCTGGATTACAGGATGCAGCTCTACTCACTATACCACAATGCCAGACTTCTAACCTGACTTTTTAATGTGCCCTGGTTTATTTTCAATATTGATGTTTGGGTGAAAAAAGATGCAATAAACATATATAATAACATATATATATATATAATAAACATATAGGAGATAACACATGACATTTGGAAAGATAACTGCACTAGAGGAAAATATTTTGGTTAGAGATAAAGCATTTATAAGATTAGATATCCAAAAGAAAACAACAGAGGCGAAGGCACCTAGCTGTAAGATAAATTGAGGGGCTGGCATTGTGGAGTAGCGGGTAAAGCTGATGCCTGTAACACCAGCATCTAATATGGGCTCCAGTTAGAGACCCATCTGCTCTACTTCCAATCTTACTCCCCACTAATAGCCTGGGTAAAGGAGAAGAAGATGGCCCAAGTGCTAGGGCCCTTGCCACCTACATGAGAGACCCAGATGAAACTTTTGGCTCAGCCTTGGCCATTGTGGCCATGTGAGGAGTAAACCAAGAGCTAGAAGACCTCTCTCTCTCTCTCTCTCTCTTTCTCTCCCTCTCTCCCTCTCCCACTTCCTCTGTCTGTCTCTCCCTTTCTCTCTCTGTGAATTTCAAATAAAAAAAAATCCTAAAAAAAGATAAACTTAGGCAACATCCCTACTTTGGAGGTAGACAAAATAGCTATGACAAATACAATTTACCAGGACTTAAGAGTATTGAATATTTTCATTTTGGGAGGTGTTCAGCAGTTTCTAGATATAATATTTTGTGTAGTTTTATTCAATAATGGAGAAAAGTTCACCTGAGGATAAAAGTTATATAACTTATCTCTTATAATTGCATTTGTAAATTTAGTAATAGCTAACAATTTGAAATTAAGAAAGATATTATGAAATAGCCTCTTTGGAGAATACAGAGAAATGTTTCTTAGGCTAAACTATTTAATGACAGTTTGTGAGATGAAGATAATTTGGTTGTTTATTAATAAGATGCATCTTACTTCCCTAATGAATCATTTTAATCAGTGATCTATCAGTTAATCAGTGTTAATCAGCATTTCATTACTAAATAAGGACTCCATGATGAGGTGGACAAACTCATAGTATTGCATGACTAATAAGCAGGGATCAGGTTTTTTCAGAAGCATTTTCAGCATTAAGGCCTACAATTGCGAAAGTGTTGGAAAAGTCCATCTTAGGTGAGCAGGACCCAGTGGCTCAGTCTAGTGTTTACTCAGATGCTGAGCTAAACACAGTCATCGGTAACTGCACAGCAACTCCAGAACCATGGAGCAGGAGAAAATGGTGCTCTTGTTTATTTTAGGTAGAAAGACAGGTTAGTCCTAGAGAACTTTTCCTGCTGTTTACGCATGCCCCAATTTACTATCAACAAACAAAAATAGCTGATATCAGATCTTAAAAATGATGAGATTCTTGTCAGGGGAACATCAAATTTGGTTTTAGATGTGGTGCTTCACATACTGGGTAGGTGAGATGACATCTCATCCAGATTCCTGGTGATCAATTTACCCATATCTACTGGTTTTTGTGAATTATCATCCTATACACACTTTTAGCATCGGGCCTTGGGAGCTCAAATCTAGAAAACCAGTTATCAGTTCTTGTCACATTAACAAAGTTTCAAGGGGCTGGCATTATGGCGAGCTAGTTAAGCCATGCTTGGGATGCTGGCATCCCATTTGGGTCCCAGTTTGAGACCCAGCTGTTCTACTTCCAATCTAGCTCCCTGATAATGCATCTGGGAAAGCAGCAGAAGATGGTTCAAGTGCTTGAGTCCCTGCCTCCTACTTGGGAGACCTGGAGGAAGCTCCTGTCTCCTGGTTTCTGTCTGGCCCAGTCCTGGCCATTGTTACCATTTGGGGAGTGAACCAGGAGATGGAAGAGTCTCTCTCTCTCTCTCTCTGTCTCTTTTGCCCCCATAACTCCTTTCAAATAAATAAACAAATCTTAAAAAAAAAAGTTTTAAGAGGCAGGTTGTGTTGATATCTCACAATTGCATTTCTGTGTCTCTTTTCCAGGCTGCTTACCTGACTATCTGTGCTTCATTTTTGCTCATGTAGCCTGGTACAAGTCCAGGTGGTATTTGAAGTCTGTTTTGCCAAACTGTGAAATTTCATATTTGTTAAGTGATTTAAATTATTTCTATATTGAAACAAACAGACATATTGCAGACTTAAAAAAGAAGTCATGTATTGTAGAGATAAAAGATCTCTCAAAGAAATACGTTTGCAGTATTCACACCCAAAGACTATGGGCATTGAAGCATTTTAGCCTGACTTATCAGAGAGACTTCTAGGTCTCAAGGGGATTTTTAAGAGATTGGGGTCAAGCAGAAGACTTAGTACTGAATTTCAAAAAGGAAAACTTGAAAGAAAAAAATAGTAGAAAAAACAAATCGCTGTGAATTTTTTATACTTTTTATATAAAATAACCAATTCTTTGTGATGAAGATCTTTTTAGTATTTCTCTCTGAAAGTAAATGTTAAATTACACATAGAAACCAAATAATAGTTTTCAAATGATGATACTTAAAACAACAGAGTTCTCTAAAATGCACTCATAAAATATTAATAGATAACAAGTCAATGCTTTTTATGCATAAGAAGTGCAGCTGTGTTGGGGCTGAGGTAAAGACAACGCCTGCAATGCTGGCATTCCATGTGGGAACTGGTTCAAGTCCCAGCTGCTACATTTGCAATCCAGCTCCTTGCTAAACTGCCTGAGAAAGCAGAGGGAGATGACCCAAGTGCTTGAGCCCCTGTCTCCCACGTGTGAGACATGGAAGAAGCTTCTGGCTCCTGGTTTTGGTTTGGCCAGCCCTTGCTATGCTGCCATTTGGGTAGTGAACCAGAGGGTGGAAGATCTTTCTTTCTCTCTCTCTCTTTCTCTCTCTCTCTCTCTCTCTCTCTCTGTAGTTTTTTCCTTTTAAGTAAATAAGCAAATGAATCTTAAAAAAATGTAACTGTGAAATATGTAGAACAAAATTAGTGATGAAAGTTTCTTGCTAGTGTTATTAATGGCATGGTCAGAAATCCAATTAAATATTATCTGTTCCCCATAATAAGTGTCCTAGCATAGATGTATAATTGTTTTGCAAATGCCATATATTATTCAAATCAAAAAGACATTTTCTTAGGAGGCTCTTCAAAGAGCCAAATAAATAAATATAGCTCATTGTTTATACTGGCACTCTAACTGGGCAAACTTTAGAACTTGGAAGAATATTAAAACAATTCCTATCATGAAATTCAAATGAGCACAGCACACAGATTCTTTAAAGCATGGTCATACCTCATTAAGAAAACTGTGCCTGCAGCGCCTCTCCCCAAGTACATATGCATATGCAAGACTAAAATAATTTTATTTGAAGACATTTCCCCCATGTTTAGATAACATTACTTTCTTGAAAAGTTAACCTTCACTGATCCTTAGCCAAAGAATCTAAAGAGCCACAAAATTTTACTAATCTGTAGATAATATAAATTTGAGACTTAGGAAATATTTACTTAAGATTGCATTGCTTCCCTTAAATGTAATCACCAGATGATTTTGTCTGTAATTGTTTTGTTCATCCTTTCTGTCAAAACTTCACAGAATTTTCCTTTAAAATGATTCTGTGTGCAAACAAGAATAATCCCCTCCTTGTGAAAAGATGTTGCTTTTTGGCTTTAAGAAAGCTTTAAAATGTTGGAAAGTGACAAGTGAAGGTTTAGTCTATAATGAGTTTGTGCCTTTTCAGTGAAATGAGGTAGTCATTTCCTAACTAATGAAGTTAGTGAAGCTGATGTGATAGGAAAACGCATGTAAATACTCTAAAAAATTCCATACTCAACACTATAATACTATAGCCAGTTATTTATTATTAGGGCCATTTTACATTTAACTGTGTTACTCAGAGTCCCTGTATTTTGCATTCTCTGTATTGGATCATTGAAAAGGAAGGAGTGTTTTGTGATTTTGATAAAAAGTCTGCTTGTATTGATTGACAAACAGTGAAATACAACATGAACACATTTAAAAGATAAATGAGAAACTCAGGATTCTCGAAGTCATGAAGACTGGAGTTGGGATGCCTACATCCCATACCTGTGAAGTGTTTGCTTTTTGTCCTAGGCTGTGTTCTCAATTCCAGCAGCCTGGGAGTGCTCACCCTGGGAGATGGCAGACGATGGTTCAAGTAGCTTGGTCCCTGACACACACTTGAGAGCCCAGCCCTAGCTATTGTGGGTATTTAGGGGATGAATCAGCACATGGGAGATCTCTCTCTCTCTCTGCCTCTCTTGCTTTCCCTCTTTATGTTTTTGTCTTTTTTGCATTTCAAATAAATAAAATAATAATTTTTAAAATGTAACTGATTGAACTAACATAAAGTTTTTGATTATATATAAATCTTTTCGGCACATGATTTTTAAATGACCACATAATAGCAGCATAACGAAAGCACGAGAAAATTGTTTCCAAAAGAGATACAAATTCTTGGAAAGCACGAGAAAATTGTTTCCAAAAGAGATACAAATTCTTGGAAAACACAAATGATATTTAATCTCATTAGTAATCTGAAAATGACATTATTTTTAAAAACTATATTGACAAGTTAAAAACAAAGTATCCATCTGGTTAGTATCTGACATAATAAGCTTTTTCATGTAATGCTAAGGAAAGTGTCGATGCATTTAAATAAAAGTTACTGGCTGTCCTAACTCCGGCACTGCACCAAGGCTAGATGGCTATGGTGCTGGAGTAAGCCCTGAATTCTAACTTTGTGTCCAGAGAAGGGGTAGAAAATGCGGCAGAGATAAGTGGAAGGATAGCTTGAAGGAAACAAAGAGTTTGGTCCATCTGCTCTTTCCTCCTCACCTCTGTTGCCTCTACCAGCCCCAACAAGCAGAGTCTCAGCAGCTGTCCCTGGGAAGAGAAAATGTAGTGCATGTCAATATGTCCCATCCATTGGCAACATCCATTTCTGTAATGAGTTAAAACAAACCTCTTTCATTAATAAGAGGTAGCTAAATTTAATTTGCACAAAATGAATATGTTCTTTTAGTTAAATTAGTTGGAGCAACACAATATGTTAAAAGAAAAGTTTTTTTTTTCTCATGGATCAAACACTTATGCTGCAAAATATGCACTGAATATGTCTGAATCTATCTTATAATGAAAGGGGTGAGTTTAACCACTATGTCATTCAAGAATTAAAGAAGGAACTTTGATGTTTCACCTGGTAAACGTCTTCACAGTTGACTTATTCATACTGTGCCAAAAAAGGATGAGGGGTGAAGTGACATGGAAAAGAAGGAACTTTTAAAAGAGTTCACTAAAAGAAGGAACTAATAAAGGAGTTCACCATTTTGTGAGCCATTAAGTAAAAAATAATGATTTCTTTTTTTTTTAATTCTTTGCTGAGGCTCTCCTAGTGCTAAGAATTCAGCAGGAAAACACACACCACCTGCACTCCAGGAGTTTCTGGTCTTTACTTAAAACATTGAAACATGAATCTGTCTGTGGCTCTGAAATTAGAAATTGGAGGCAGAACAAAATAGACTACTTATTAAATTCTACACATTTCATAGGGTAACCAAGCTCCTGAACCTATTGCCTGATGAAACTGTTTACGCTGAAGAATTTTCATGCTCAAGAATCGTGTTATGCAAATTTTTATAAGAGATCCAGCAAGATTTTTTTTTTGACAGGCAGAGTTAGACAGTGATACAGAGAGACAGAGAGAAAGGTCTTTCTTCTGTTGGTTCACCCCCCAAATGGCCACTACAGCCGGCGCGCTGCACTGATCCGAAGCCAGGAGCTAGGTGCTTCCTCCTGATCTCCCATGCTGGTGCAGAGCCCAAGCACTTGGGCCATCCTCCACTGCCTTCCCGGGCCACAGCAGAGAGTTGGATTGGAAGAGGAGCAACCGGGACAGAATCCGGCACCCCAACCAGGACTAGAACCCAGGGTGCCGGCGCCACAAGCGGAGGATTAGCCAAGTGAGCCATCGTGCTGGCCAAGATTTTTTTTTTTTTTTTAAACACACAAATGTGGTCCAGCCTACAAAGAAGATGAAAACAGGGCAGACTCTTGGCATAGTGGTTAAGATACCTCTTGGGATACCCAAATCCCATATTATTGCTTGAGATGGTACCCTACACTGCTCACAATTCCAGCTCCCTGATAAATATGCACCCTGGAAAGCAGCAAGTAATAGCTCAAGTAGTTGGGTCCCTGCCACCCACATGGGAAAAACCATTGAGTTCTTGACTCCATGTGTAGATCCATCTGTTGCAGACATTTGGGAATTAGACCAGCAGATTCTCTCTCTCCCCCTCTCTCCCTCTCTCTCTCCCCCTCTCCATCTCTCTCTCCCACTGCTTCTCCTTCCCTCTCCCTCTCCTGTCCTTCTCTCTCTCTGCCTCTAATAAATGAAAAATTTTAAAGAACAATGAAATCACAATCACCTCTTCTCTGGTAAGAATGCAGACAATTTGAAAGTCATCAGCACTTATCTCTGTGGGATTTACATAAGTTATGACACAAAGTCTTTAATGCTCTTTACATCGCATTACTTTAATGTTAAATTTTAACAAATATTTAAATGTTTGCATGCTTTCTGTAGTTTACAGTGATAAATAATAACCACCAAATTGAAAAAGCATTAATAAAATCAAAAGCAAGGAGTTTACAACTTCTATAAACATTCTGGAGGTTATGCATGAGAAGCCTAAATAAAGTATGTTGTGTTTCCTACTTTCTGTGACTTCCTAAAACTGTAGTCACACACTATCTTGTTCTTCTCTTCCTGCCCCCACCCTCCTCCTTTTTTTTTTTTTTTTTTTTGTTCTGTCCCATTTTAAACAGAATTGTTCTTTAAGGGCGAGAGAAAATGGCCTATCTTCTAGGTAGTTAAATTACATGTCAAACATTTCAGAGCTTAGAAAGCAGCTAATGAGGGTGTAATATTAAAATGTCAAACATGTACATACCATTTTCTTCCTCTTCCTGTCTCTGAATCCCTCTAGTAACAACTATAATGATCTGTTTAGGCTTCGGTCCATTGTCCCTTTCTTCACTCATATTTAGTAATTACTTTGTCCTTAAGGCTACGCTTTCCTGAAGGAAAGTAGATTTCCAAAGTAGCGTTCAGTTTTGAACTAAATCCTGCTTCTATGACAGCAAAGAAACATTAGGGTGTGGATTCGCCAGCTTGTAGCCTCTCTCATTTATTTGCATCTCCAAAAAATACCTTACAAAATATTCAAGTGAATTTTTCTATGTTGCTGGAGTTTTCCCTTAGAAAACTTTCTCCCTGACTGCCTCTGGGAACTCCAGAGAAGATGCTAAACTTCCTGGTATGTGGTATCCGCTTTGCTACTCACACAGGGAATAAGAAGGGCAAAGGAGAGTATTTGGGTGAGCAAGTGCTGAGGAATTGAAAACAAAATCCCTAAGGTGGTGACAAGTCCATAATGTTTGAAGAGCAAATGTGGATTCAGAATTTTATTATCAGTGGCACTTGGAAGGAGCATGTTGTATGATGTAATACACTTTTAAAAACACATGCTAATTCTAATTTATGTTCAAAGTGGGAGTACAGGACCGAATGTTAGTGCCATGCCATGCAGCATTCAATAGGAGGAGGACAGAACCATCATCAGGAAATGCTTCATGAGCCCGTGGAATCACTGAGTGAGCCCAAGTCTGTGATTCAGAATCTCTCAGTGGCCATAATGGCTCTGCTGGTGTTTTTAAGTGCAAGGTCAGTCTAACATATGAGACAGTTATGATATTAACAACACTTTTGATGTGATCTTTGTCGTGCTCAAGTATGTGTGGCTAGCTCTAATGGCAGCCATTAACCTATTAAAAATAATTCAGAGCTATTGTCAGTGCTTGGAGTCTCCATTCACATAAACAAAGAATGGGAAGCAAGATGGCCCATTCATTAAAGTGGTAAAGTTTTTCATGGTATTATAGAGTGTGATCTATGAAATTGAGCGTTTTTCTGTTTCTTGGGGCATCATTAGGGTAATTGCAGTCTTAATGACAAAGCAAACTGAGAACAATGAGTTCAAAAAAGGGGGGAGGAAATTTTTATCTTTATTTTTTCTTCTAGTTTTTTTTTAATAAACATATAGTACATTAAAATTATCTATAGTCATCTTAGTGTGAAATAGAACTTCAGTAATTCTTGATCCTATCAAGCTATAACCTTGTATTCATCAATCAACTGATCACTGTTCCTCCTTCCTACTTCCCTCTCCAGCTTTTGGTAAACCCTCTTTATATTTTTGACATCTATTAATCACTTATTTCATAGACTACACATGTGAGTGAGATTGTGTGATGTTTGTCTTTCTTTTCTTTTTTTTAAGATTTATTTATTTATTTGAGAGATAGAGTTACAGACAGTGAGAGGGAGAGACAAAGGTCTTCCATTCACTGGTTCACTCCCCAGGTGGCTGCAATGGCCAGAGCTGCGCTGATCTGAAGCCAGGAGCCAGGTGCCTCCTCCCAGTCTCCCATGGGAGTGAAGGGGCCCAAGCACTTGGGCCATCTTCTACTGCTTTCCCAGGCCACAGCTGAGAATTGGACTGGAAGAGGAGCAACCGGGACTAGAACTGGCTCCCATATGGGATGCCGGCACCGCAGGCAGAGTATTAAACTAGTGTGCCGTGGTGCCACCCAGATATTTGTCTTTCTGTGCTTGGTTTATTTCACTTAACTAAATGACCTTCAGCTCTATCCATGTTGTTGCAAGTGAAGGATTTCAGCCTTTTCCACAACTGAGTAATATTCCAAAGTACATATGCACCACTTGTTCTTTATGCATTCATCAGGGGTTAGACACTTAAGTTGTTTCCATTTCTTGGCTATTGTGAATAATGCAGTTCATATAGGAGTGCAGATGTCTCTGACACACACACACACACACGCACACCTAGGGATGGCATTGCTGGATCATATGGTAGCTCTATTTTTAGTGTTTGGAGAAAAATCCATGTTTTCCACAATGTCTCTACTAGTTATCATTGCTACCAACAGTTTGCAAGGGTTCCCTTTTCTCCACACCTTGTCCAACACTTGTTAACTGCTGTTCTTTTGATAATAGCCAGTCTTGCTGGAGTGAGGTGATATCTCATTATGGTTTGATTTGCATTTGCCTGATGATTAATGATGTTGAGCATTTTTTATGCACCCACTGGCCATTTGTATGTGTTCCTTTGAGATACATCTGCTAGGTCTACTACCAATTTTCTAACTGGATTTTGTTTTGTTTGTTTTGCTATTGATTTGTTTGAGTCCTTTGTATATTCTGGATATTATCTCCTTGTCAGATATAAGCTTGCAAATCGTTGCAGTGCCTCCTGCTTTATTCTTTTTGCTCAAAAAATATTTTTGGCTATTTGATATCTTTAGTGGTTCCATACAGATTTTAGTAGTATTTTTTTCTAGTTCTATGAAAAATGAAATTGGGGTTTTATTGAGGGATTGCAGTGGATCTGCAAATCACTTTGGGTAGTAAGCACATTTTAACAGTATTGATTCTTCCATTCCAAGGACACAGGATCTCTTTCTATTTCTTTGTGTCTCCTTTGATTTCTTTCATCAATGACTTATGGTTTTCACCGTAGAGATCTTTTGCAAAAGGAAGGAAATTACTAAGAAACAATAAAGTTGACCCAGTATTACCTCTCCCACTTTAATCTGCCCAACTTAGAATTTCTACACGTAACCCTGGATAATATATAATGACTTTCACTGGCCTCAGTTTTTCATTAAAATATTTGAAGCACCTGTTATGATAAAGGCACTGAGGATTTGTGGTGGAATTTGATAAACACAATCCCGTACAAAACTAAATGAAAATGAATTAAGCAAAGGAGAAGTGGAAGTTGCTGCAAATATATAACCAAGGACTGAAGTGAGTCAGGGGGCTCATGGAAGAAATATCGGTCCAAATAATATTTAAGTTGATATCTGTAGAATAAGTAAGAGTTAGTAAAGGGAAGTAGTAAGTGGGCATTAAGTCAATGAGGCCATGAACAAATCTGCGGTCTTCTTGGATATTTTCTTCCAGACAAACATCTCTCTCATCATTTAAGCCGTGGGGCTTCTTCTGAGTGTTACGTTTCTCAACCATAGAGCTGTCCTTTGAGGGGTAACCAGAATTTCCAGATGCCTCTTCTTTCATCCCAAAGTCCTCACCATCTCTAAGATTGTGTAACCTAAGGAAGGGAGTAGAGTGTGTGATGGGGATCTCTGGGCAGCCAGCAACATAGAAGACAACGTAGGCCTTCTGCAGTTGTCAGAGGCAGCATTTTATGTTGGAATTTTTGTGATTATTTTTAAACATCTAGGCTAGAAAAACAATATGAGAAAATGTTACTATACATTAATTAGCTGACTTTAATTTCATAAATAATCATCCAAAGTTTGTAACCACCAAAAGGAAATAATCTAATATACTTTTAATTTGGGGTACTATTAAGAACAATAGCATGGGCTATTGTACTATATAGCTTCACTGCCGTGTGAGTCTGCATTGGGAAAATGAGGATAAATACTGGCTTTGGTTCAATAGAAATTTTTAAACAAGTCAATCTCTATTCTGTCTGTCTGATGACTCTATTTTTCTGTGTGTTCGAATCAAAGACATAACTCACTTTCACTCAAACAAAATGTTCCACCAGGTAAATCATGAGCGACAGCCTGACTTGAGTTCAATCCTGGTTCAATATAGTCCTGCTAACATGTCAGTTATTGGAGAAGGCCTGGTGATCCATTTGTTTCATGTACACATTACTTTCATTCACAGTGATTTTAAGCATCAGATTTTCAAGTGCAATTATATGTTGTTTAAATCAACACCTCTAGTGTTCTCAATCACTTGCTTTCTTTCATTACCATACACATATACACACACACACAACACATACACACACACACCTTTCTTATTATAAGAGACATTAATACAAAACTTCCCTCTTATGATGTTCATTTTCAAAAGGAAATTATTTTTCCACTTAAATCAATATGAAACAAAAAATCTTTTAATAGACATAAAAGTCCATTGTATATATAGTAGTGAGACCTAAACTTGTTCACTTACCGTTTATATTAATGAATTTAAATACAACACATAATCTTATTTTCTTAGGATTATACTTAATTTTGGTCCATCAAAGTATGGGCAGTAAAGAGGAGTGATAGTACTGCTGTATTCCAATTTTTCTTTAAATATATAAAGATGGAACTTTTTAGCCAATGGAAGAGAATTACACAAAATGATAATAATAGCTTGGCCTGAACCAAATTATACAAGGAAATGCCAATGAGTAATAGACAACATTCCGTATACTAATGTTCTTTGAAACTGGTATCCTTTGAAGTGGGTTGAAGTATAAGAGTCTAAAAATATTCAGTTACTGTTTATAATATGTAGTGTAGTGTGGATGCTTGTGAATCAGTTTCCTTAGGGATCATTATCACCTAGTAGATGCTATTGGAGATTAATAAACATCCCTACTATGTAAAAATGTTTTGATTTTCTATCTCTTACAATACACAGAAGGATATTTCCTGAGTTCCAGAAATGATAATGAATATGTTCACAGGAATATGTAAAGAATAAATGACAGCTGACTTACAAGAATGGACATTTGAAAGCTAGTGAAAAGTTCAAGTTAAGTGCACCGAAGTCAGCCTGAGATATTTCAATTGTTTATTTGACAGTGGAATTATATTAATATATCCTGTCATCATTTTGAAAGCTCAGAGAATAATCTTTTGTGTATTGTCAAAACAATCCAAATAATAAATGCTGCTATATAGTCAAGTGTAATGTGGTTTCTATGTATTGATATTATTTTGTTTTGTTCTTGGGTGTTGGACAGAATCTATACCCAAAATAAAAATGACTGTTTCATTTTAATCATTTCATTAACACCGCTCTTTTATAATTTCATCAAGCCTATGGATTTTTACATTTCCTTTACACACTCAACAATGCAAAAATATTTGTTTTGCAGATAAGAATTCAATTAGCATTTCAAACAGGTCAAATTAATTCCCTCTCTAGCAGTTGCGGTTATTTTCATCTATAAAGTATAACCCAATTCTGTAGTACAAAACAATTTTTTAACTTTGTTCAGAGAGAAAGCACATTAGCTCTTTTTAACTGAATAGTTTTTGAATTAACATTCTGAAATTCATATCAATGTTAGACTTAATATTTGGGAAGAGCTTTGGACCATGCCTGGTAAAAATGTACTGGAAGCATAATAAGATACTGCAATGCAAATGAATCATTATTTTCTATAGTAGTTTTGCTTGCATGATTCCAAAATCATTACCCAAAATGAGAAGACTACCAAAGGGATGAGTCGTTCAAGGGCTCTGCTCTAGGTCCTGTCAATAGAAACAGGAACTCATAAAAAATGAGTCTGTTTTCAAACTATTACTTTACACTGAAAATTCTAAGCAATGTCATTAAAAAGTCATTTCCCATTAAACCAACCCCTCCAAAAGCCCTGTCTCATCTAATATGCCGTTTTGTAGAAAAATAATGATAAAAGACCAATATTCTGAAATGATAAAACCCTGCATTTATGCTCCCTAAATAGACAACAAATGCACTTACTGGTCAATATTTGGTGTCATCTGCCAGATAAATCATTTCCCAGACATATTTAAAGACTTTATGACCAATATCCTAATGCTATGTGTCAATAAATTGGAATTAATAACCAAGTATTAATTGGTTTTTCAATGGGTGTTCTTTCTCAAAATAACTCATCTAGCTACTTATTTAATATCTGTCTTTCCCACTGGACTGCAAGATCCATGAAGGCAGAAACAATGTCTATCTTGTTTGATGATAAATTCCTGCTTCCTGGCACACACAATGCATATTCAATAACTGTTTCTTGATTGTAGGAGTTAATTATTAACAAAAGTGATCAGAAATCTTGTGTACATGTGTCTCTAATAGTAATAGTAATGAAATTTCATCTGCTTCGTATAACACTGAGAAAACTTCCAAGTTTTATTTTTTGGCTCATATGCTTTGCTATGTAGAATACAAAGGATTGGTAGCTACAATATCTAAGATGATTGAATATTTACTATGTCTAAAGCAGTATTCTATGCACATTACTTGTCTAAACTCATTTAATCCTTATACCTCTTATCCCTAACAATCAGAAAAGATTTTTCATGATGTGTGATCATTTTCATCCATAAGACTTTACAAATAAGAGGCGCTTCAAAAAGTTCATGGAGAAATGGAGGTAAAAGGTGACACAAATTGTCCATGAAATGTTTGTAAAGCCCCTTCATCTAAGAGATGGGCAGAACAATGCCTTATGCCAAATAAAAAGCCTACGAGTATATGGATTTGAAAAAGAGATAAACAAGTATGGACTAAAGACAAAAGAGGGAACCTTTGCAAATTTTCATGGACTCTTAAAGAATAACAGGATAGAATGCAGATTTTCTGTTCTGCTTCTTTTCTTCTGCATTTTTGGTCTTTGTTGTATTGTCCCCAAAAGTAGCAAGTGCTATTATTTCCTAGAATAAAACAAAGGAAAAGTATTTCTTCTTGTGACTGCACTCATCCTATAAAACTATGGAAAACAGTCAATAAAAGGAAAATTATAAACTGCAAGACCTTGGGCAACTTATTTATCTTCTCTGAGCCTGCCTCAACTTTCCTTATCTATGAATCAGTTATAAAAATGAATATTTGTGTGCATTACAACTTGTGCTTTTTTGATTCTTTAATTGTCCTATGTTTCTTTCTTGAGAGCCTCTTCAGGATGGTTTCATTTGATATATTGCTACTAATATCTGGTGACTTCTTTGCCTTTTGGTATGACAGTATCTATACTCAACCTTTGAATTTCTCCTATACAATGATTCAGCTATTTCTCCAAGGAAACAAACCTCTTTTTCATGGAGAAGACATTTTCAAACAGCAAAATTTGTAATATTTTCTTTGTTTGAAGCACAAGACTAGATTTTAAGAAACCTTAAGATGACTACCTTATTTTCAAATAATTTATATTCTGTTTTATAGGATTCAAATTAAATAAAGATTACCTTATAAAACACATGTGTAACTAAGTGTTTCAGATAGGAGGGATTTCATTTGGATGTCGATCTTTGGCCTGTGATTTGTTCAGAAAATAATCACACTCATTATTAGAAAATGTGGAAGTTACTTTAAGTCCAGCTGATTTTTTAAAAATGAGAGAATTATGAATGAGATGAAACAGCTCTCAAAAGTTAGGAACTGTTCAAAATGGCAGCAATAGAAAGGGTAAAATTTTCAGGTGTATCAAAACGGCAGGGGTGATCAAGGTCATGTTCTAGTCATCAGAAATCTGTTTTTTTTTTTTTAATTGAGCAGACATTTGGATATGTAAAGAGCAGAATAATAATTTAAAGTGCACAATTATAACTAGATAATAACATCTAAGTTGAACGGAGACATCAGACAAAAGAATGATAGTGACTTTCCCTGATTATCAGTTCTGTCAGAGCAAAATTGATCTTACGTAACAAAAAGAACTTAAGAGTGTTTACAAAATGTAAAACTGGCTTAGGAAACAGGTGAGCAGTGCAGGTTGTAGGGTGGCTTTGCCTTGCTTCTAATCCTGTTCAAGAACGTGTTTCCTTCCAAGTCATTGCTCCTTAGGGCACTGTTTTCAACTGCATGGTCACAGCTGGGCTATTGGAACCACATGTGGGTTCCATTCAGAAAGGAGGAAGTCAAGGGCAGGGAGGCATACATAATCTCTCGAGTCTCAGGGAAGGTTACGGTATATGCCACTGCCACTGGTACTCTGCTGGTGAGAACTTTCTTGTATGGTTGCACATCACTGCAAGGGAGGCATCTGGGCAGTCATATGCCTGGTCCTACTCCTGTTACTGTCAAAGACAAAAAGGCAAATTTTCAGAAAGGATAAATAATTGCCACCACGTCAGTATTTCCTCTTTCATACCTTTCTCTCTTACGTGATTTAATATTTTTCCAAACTTTTTTTTTCCCCTACTTTCTGCTGCTCCATCCAATTCCTTTATTAAAAGGTTTCATTATGTCTCCTGTCCTGAATATTTTAACTGAATTTATCAATCAGAATCCAATCAGGAGGAGAAGCTCAGCATTAGTTTGAACATAGAAAGTTGTTATAATTATTAACTAGTAAAAGGGATATTAAACCCTAAAGGCTAATGGAAACTCCAAAGCATTCAAAAATAGCAGATATAGAGAATGCTTACTATTTTTAGAGCTAAGACAGAATAGCCAATGAAGAAAGAAACTTGGAGGAGCCGCCAATGCCCACCTCATCCCCTGTCCCCCAGTGCTGCGATTCAGATTTTATTGGAGAGAGTGTAACTGCAGCCATCTAATGGTAGAGCTTGCTCAGGTTGCAGACCTGGGCTTCACTTGTGCTGGTTTCGCACTGATACTAATGGAAAGTTGCTTGCATAGGAACTCATGGGACACACTAGGAAGCTTCTCATAGGGAGTGCTGTAGAACTTGTTGGACGATGAGCACCACAGGTGCTTTCCATTACGATGATCATACCCTAGGAGTAGGAATTTTAAATCATACCAGAACCAAGGAGAGAAGCCCTTCCTACTGTTATGTCCCCCAACACATCCTACTGATAGTGTTTAACATCTGGCCAGCTGGCACAGGAGCTGTGTTTACTAATCCAGCTTTGTATCATTAAACAAGGCAACAACAGAGCATGTGTTTGAGGCTGACAGGCAATAAACTGATGCCTGCCTCACTGGACATGTTGTGAGATTACGGTGTGATGTGATATATTTCTTATGGTGCACAATAAGTTTTCTCTTTTTAGATCTGAATGGGATGAAAAATATCATAGGATTTCCTCTTAATATAAGCAAAAGATTCACCACCCCCAAAATAAGACTGCTTTTAATTCATGCATGAAATCCGCCAATTACCCCTCATGTGTCCCCCAGTGCTTCAATGACCCTCAACAAATTCTTCACCCCTCTGTAGAGTAAGTATGGCAGGAACTGTTGTTTGTTGACTGAATAATAAGGGAAGTCCAGTATTTTATAGTGCCAGCTAAGGAAATTCTTTGGATTCATTTTTGTCCATGTTTCCGCGCAAGGCGGTGGCTGTTTCATTGGATTGCTTGTGAGCATCTTCTTAATGACCTCGTCATTGTGAGTGTGAGTAGCAGGAAAAAGAAAACCAATGCTGTGAATGTGTTCTTCCAGCCATCTGGCTCTTTGGAAGGTAATTTGCTTACCCAAAAATAATCATATGCACATGGACTTCCCCCTCCCTGAATGTAGCATATTCTTAAAACTGTTAGCATTCATTCCCATACACTTAACAAAAAAGGGGGGGGGGGGCATTCCTCCTCCCATGCATACTGTTCTTTTGTTAAGACTCATATGTGGTATCTGAGGAAAAGAAGCAACTCTCACACATTCTAGGAAACAGGAAAATCTGTTGATGAGATTTTTTTTAACAATCATAAGCATTGTTTCAGGCACATAAATCAGTGAGTTTGTGTTTTCTCTTTAAAGTAGCTGTAATAAGGCCGGCGCCGTGGCTCACTAGGCTAATCCTCCACTTGCGGCGCCGGCACCCTGAGGTTCTAGTCCCAGTTGGGGCGCCGGTCTGTCCTGGTTGCTCCTCTTCCAGTCCAGATCTCTGCTGTGGCCCGGGAGGGCAGTGGAGGATGGCCCAATTGCTTGGGCCCTACACCTGCATGGGAGACCAGGAGGAAGCACCTGGCTCCTGGCTTCCAATCAGTGTGGTGCACCAGCTGTAGCAGCCATTTGGGGGGTGAACCAACGGAAGGAAGACCTTTCTCTCTGTCTCTCTCTCTCAATGTCTAGCTCTGCCTTTCAAAAAAAATAATAAAGTAGCTGTAATAGTGTCACATTTTGAAGTGGCAATTTAGAGTTTGGTTCCAAGCTAATTTCTTCAAATGCAGAGTTCTAAAAGGTAGATTTCCAGTAGACTGTAATCATCTGTGAAAAGTTCTATCTTTAAATAAACCACCATCTTTGCAATTCTGAATTCCTCAAGCATAGTTCTTACAATCCAGCAGATAGAGAATAATTGAAGGCATGCATTAAGGCTGTCATCCATTATCAACGTGAGATTTGATTAAATAATAATAAAGACAATTTAAAGTTCTATGTGTAAAACGGTCCACTGAGGCAGAGACAAGGCTGTTACAACCATCTTACCCCAGAATTCAATGAATGAGTTCTTTATGACATTGTAACACCAAATATGTTGATGAAGCATGCACAGATAGTGTCCATGGGTACCAGCAAGTGGATTTCTGCTAGTGGTGGGCTTGGTTAAAACCGCTCCTTAGTAACACAAGCATGCTTTGTAAGGTTCAGTGTATTTTGGACTACCCATGGTAGAGCTGAATCTTTTTTTTTAAGTAAAAATCTTGAGAATTTTTTTTTTGTTTTTTTTTGTTGTTATTGTTCATACCTTCTTCAAACATGTTATTTTGTATTAATTCCTTTTTTTCTGAAGAAACCTTTTAAGTAATTAATACAAATTTCATGCATTTCATAAGTACAACTTTATGAGCATAGTGATTATTCCTACCATACTTGCTCTCCCATCCACTCACACACCCCTCCACTTCCTCCCTCTCCTATCCCCAGTCCCATTCTCCACAAGATCCATTTTTGATCAACTTTATACACAGAAGACCAACTCAATACTAAAGTTCAACAATTTGCATGAAAAAAGACAAAAACAACAACAACAAAAAACTGTTCCTCAACAGTCAAGACAAGAGCTCTTCAAAGTCATTGCATCTTGAAGTTAATTTCACTTCTTTTTTATTTTTAGAATCTTACTTAACTTTAAAGAAGCACCCAGGAATGATACATCTTTTGCAAACACTTAGATATAATTATAATATAACTGTTTGAGGACAGAGCTCCTGTATGGGAAGTTAGTGCATAGTATCTTATTTGTAATTTAAAAATTAACACTCTTACGTATGATGTAAGTGATCACTGGAGGCTCTTGACATGAGCTGCCTAGGCTATAGAAGCCTTTTGATTCCACAGAGTCAGTCAGTATTTAGACAAGGCCATAAGCAAAATGGAAGTTCTCTCCTCCCTTCGGAGAAAAGTACCTCCTTTGATGACCACGTCTTTCCGTTGGGGTCTCCCCACTGAGGTCCTTTATGTAGGACATTTTTTGCCACATTGTCTTGGCTTTCCATGCCTGAAATGCTCTCTTAGGCTTTTTGTGCTGAATCATAATAGTAAACACATATGACACATTACATATCTATGACATGGCTGTATTGAAAAGTACAAGTGCTATGTTAATAAAATTGGTTTAGAAAGGTAACTATTGATTTTATGTTAGTCTCTATAATTTCACCTTTCTCATATCCTAAATTATAAAGAGGTTGCACTTTTATATTTTTAGCTTGTCAAAGTGTTTCCAAATAGCCTAGAAGTCAGAGCAAAGTAGAAAAACAGCTGTCCTTTGTTATTTTGTTTCCTGAATACAAATAGTCTTAAATTGCTGTAAATGGAAAGGCTGGAATGAATTCAAACACTGCTTGTTCAAATACACTCAGCCTGATGTTTGTGTGTTGGAACCTTCGGAAAGGGCAGCACTAGAAAACATTACACATTAACTTGTCGTGCATGACAATATATGGTTATGGCTTCCTTTTTCTTTGGTAGGTAGAGTTACATTGGTATCATTCAGAAATTTTGGTGACAATAAATCACTAGAGATTTGAACTAAGATAGCTGTACAGCAGCTTTAAATCCTGTGTCACTTAGTGTGATTTTTAAAAATTCTAACTCCTCTTAGAAAAACAAAAGCTCTTTGGGACATCTGTAGTTAGCTGAGTTCAGGCAGATATTTCAGATTTTAATAGTGTGTCAGGGAGGAATGAACATCTAGTCTTTTCTCTTTGCTTTGGAGACCTCTGAATGCTTCCTATTTGAGAAGTCTGTCTATATGAAAAGGACAAAAGAAGGTGATTCATTTATTTTCCCAACAGAACCCATTAGTTTAAGGTAAGCTCTCTCCTCAGATGTTCATAAATAGGGCTTTAGCCAACATCTTCATTAAAAATATGGGATTCTAATGATACCTACAACCCCCTTTTATATTTGAGGAAATAGCAATACAGAAAGTTTAAGAAACTTAATGAAGGTCTCAGGCTCATGTGTGGTGAACCAGTCATCACTAAGTCCCTGGTGTTAGGCTTACCGCCCAGTGCTTTTATCATTAAGTCATTACAACATATGCTCAGTTCAAGGATTCTCTCTGGCTGCTGTGCTATCCCAGGCAGAGTAAGTCACAGAACAACTTCCTCCAGATTTCATTATTATTCTGTGGCATAATGCTGTAGATTATTTTCCTGGTTGACTCACCCACAAACTCATTGCTTAGCACATAGTGTGGGAACTTGGAAAGAAAGTTGCTCTGCTCAGCCTTTGGAAGTTAGAACTGCTGAGATTTTACAACCTCATAGATTCCTTTAAGATTATAAAGTGTCAGTACCAACCAAGCAGAAAGGAAGTGAAAACCTGAGTGCCTTTAAGAAATCAGACTTATTTATTGGGCAAAGTAATAATAAACTGTGAGTTAAAGTTCTTAAAGAGTCACAAAGTGAAGATAATCATTATGTTCTTAGAATCGTATCTACAAAGCACGTTGAATTTGTTATAACTAATTAAAAATTAAAATAAAAATGATTGTTTACAGCCCTTGTCTCTTTTGTTGAGGAACAGTGTGTTTTTTCATCATACTATTTGTTGATCTCTTTTACTTAGTGTAGGGCTAACCTTATGATCATCAAGTAAATTGAAAGTAGATCTTTGTAAAAATTAAGAGTGGGAATTGGAGAGAGAGAGGGAAGAAGTGTTGGAGCGTGGGTGGGAGAGACAGAAGTATCTGTATATTCCTAAATGTGTATATATAAAATGCATGGAACTTGTAGAACTTAAATAAACTTCTAAGGAATTAAAATTAAGAAATCAAAAATTTTAAAGTATCTAGACAAGGAAACGAAGTAAATCATGTCATTTTCAGTGATCACAGATTACATATAAAGCAATACCCTGTGTGCAATATTGAGAAACCTAAGTTCAGGCCTTGTACTTGCTTTGTGACATTGGACAAGTCAGTGAACCACTACTTCACCGTATGGCAATGATCATTAAATAAGCTATAAATACCCTTTCTAGCGAAGAGTGCCATGTAGGATACGCTAATAAGTGGTTTTCTTTTTATTTTACCTGCATTATGTAATTATTTGAGTTAATGTATTATTTTAAATTTATTAATATCTTACTCTCCAATCTTGGCAGAGACAATTGATTTTTTTCATTTATTCGTAACACAAGCTCAGTGCTCATTGTACAGCATGAAAGATGTATGAGCCAAAATTAGAACATAAGTTGTCAAATTAGAACATGTTCGTCAAAGGCACTGGCCACGTTTGAAAATTCATTTATAAATTTGGTTCTTAGAGGCATCGTCCTCTTATTAGGTAGGAATTTTCTGGACTCTTATAAACACCATAAAATATTCACTTTCAATGTAAAAATCCACACTCTGTAGTCATTTTTTTTATATATAACTGATGTGGTATGTCTAAGGTTATCTGATCACCCTCCCTGTGCTATATCAGAATCCTGTTTGGTCCAACAGCTTTCTAATAAATCGTCCACTGCCCTCTGTGTCAAAAGGCAGCCCTTTTTGTACTTCTTCTCAAAGAGAAACAAAAGCCATCTTTCTCTTTCGAAAATTATTTTCCTTCTTGAGAGCTCGCTACCCTTTAGCACATCCCTCTCAGCTTCATCTGGTCTACCTTCCATTTTAAGATTGTGTCTTTAAACCACACTTGGAGCTCAGGATCTTCCCTTTCTCTTTGCCCTCAGCCCACAAAAATCTCGAGTCCTCTCCATCCCTATACAGTCCTCTCCATCCCTCTTGAAGGCGGCTTCCTCTAAGTCACCTGCTCTGTTTTCTTCCTCTAACAACCACAGCCCACTGAGTCGGTACTTGCTGGTTCTTGTTCACCTTTCATCAGCAGCCTGATCAAAACGTGCTTTCCTCAGTACGATACTGAAAATGTCCTCTCAAAACCCCTGCTAACAGCTAAACTCAGTCATTTTCAAGCTCCCTCTTAGGCGATTCCCCCTCAGCAAGTCATGACCTCTCTTCCTTGTGGAACTCCCAACACTTGTTCTCTGTTGTCCTCTGGCCTCTAATTCCTTTCTTGGTTTCATAAACACTCACCTTTCACCATCACTTGGATGCGTTTTTTTTTTTTTTTCCAAACATCCTCTTCAAGTACCCTTCTGTTTGTCTAACCTCACTTTCAGAGCCAAGATTTATTTTCTTTATTTGAAAGAGTTACAGAGAGAGGCAGAGACAGAGAGAGAGAGGTCTTCCATCCACTGGTTGACTCCCCAGATGGCCACCACAGATGGAGCTTTACCAATCCAAAGCCAGGAGCCAGGAGCTTCTTCCAGGTCTCCCACATGGGTGCAGGGGCCCAAGGACTTGGACCATCTTCCCCTGCTTTCCATGCCATAACAGAGAGCGGGATCAGAAGTGGAGCAGCCAGAACTAGAACCAGTGCCCATATGGGATGCTGGCGCATCATGGCAGGGCTTTAACCCACTGTGCCACAGAGCCAGCCCCAACATTCTTTTTTCTCATCCCCATCCCTGCTGCCGTCCAGGTCCTATCCGTGTTTCCTCAGAAACAGCAATTACATATGTCCCACTGGTTCCATTTTTGCTGATTTCAAGTGCCTTTAAAGAACCTTCTTCATTTTTTAGTTATTTCCTTCTTTCCCAACCCAGCTTTCATAACCACACAATGCATCCTCTCCCAAGCAAAAGTCTAATCTCATCTCCTCCCTAAAAGCACATTTGTTTCCTCCTTACTGCTTTATTTTATTTTATTTTATTTTATTTTATTTTTAAGATTCATTTATTTATTTGAAAGTCAGTTATACAGAGAGAGAGGAGAGGCAAAGAGAGAGAGAGAGAGAGAGAGAGAGAGAGAGAGAGAGAGAGGTCTTCCATCCGATGGTTCACTCCCCAATTGGCCGCAACGGCCAGAATTGCACTGATCCGAAGCCAGGAGCCAAGATCCTCTTTCAGGTCTCCCACAGAGGTACAGGGGTCCAAGCACTTGGGGCATCCTCCACTGCATTCCCAGGCCACAGCAGATTGCCAGATCAAAAGTGGAGCAGCCAGGTCTCGAACCAGTGCCCATATGGGATGCCAGCGTTTCAGGCCAGGGTGTTAACCTGCTGAGCCACAGCGCCAGCCCCAACTCCTTACTGCTTACATAATAAAACATAAACTCTTACCATTGTCAACAACTTCAACTTCATCACATCCCACATCTTCCAGGCAGTTCAAGAATTTTCTAGAACTCTCTCTCCTCTATGACTTTGCTCGATTTCTTCTCTTCACTTGTGTATACTATTCATACTCAGAGCTACAGATCAAAAGTCATGCCTTGGGCCGCCCCAAACAGAATTACTCCCGTTATCTTCATTCTTCTTGCTAGGCTGCCTGACTCTGCTTCAGTAGATTCCAATTTCAGTTAAAGGGTATGTGCATTTGTTTTATTTTTTAACTGTAAGCTTTGTCTCATACTATTTTGGTATGTAACAAAATCAGTATTTTCAAATCAAAATGTGCAGTTTCATACTATGGTCAGCTCAATTATCTATTTATAGAACTTTAGAAATACATTTGTTGGGCCGGTGCCATGGCTCACTAGGTTAATCCTCTGCCTGCGGTGCCGGCATCCCATATGGGCGCTGGTTCTAGTCCCGGTTGCTCCTCTTCCAGTCCAGCTCTCTGGTGTGGCCTGGGATAGCAGTGGAAGATGGCCCAAGTGCTTGGGCCCCTGCGCCCTCATGGGAGACCAGGAGGAGGCACCTGGCTCCTGGCTTCAGATTGGCGCAGTTCCGGCCGTTGGGGCAATTTGGGGAGTGAACCAACAGAAGGAAGACCTTTCTCTCTGTCCATCTCTCTCTCACTGTCTATAACTCTGCTGTCAAATAAATAAATAAAATCTTTTAAAAAATTAAAAATTAAAAAATGAAATATATTGATTTTAGCAAATCTCTGAGGCAGACTTAGCACATAAATAATATATGGATCACTATGAAAAATCAACTAGATTATATAAAAATCTGAATGTGTATAGGGTTATGATTTTAGGCATAATATTACATAAATTATTTTTCCTAAAGAAAAAAATGAGGCCTGGCTTTTCAGGTCCATCAAAATTATGTGTAATATGATTGCATAGAATTTTCTTCAAGATTCAACTACTAAGAAGCCATTGCAGCCACTTGTGACTAGTTTTACGTTTATGAATCTGTGTTATCTATTTTAATCTCTTTTTTCTTATGTGCACATATTTCTATGTGAGATCAAAATTCTTAATGGTTTCTCAATCTGTTTTCTTAAAACATCACAAACAAGAGAAACTATTATTTGGAAGTTTTTATTTATATTTAATAGAAATTCCCACTCAATAGTCTTAAACATTTTACACACTTTTTGTTTCATATACCTAAAAAGGAAAGGATTTCTGTTGGCAAAATTAGCTGAACTTTGTGTTGCATAGGTCAATGTAGAAGCAGCTTTGTGGCCAGGGGAATACCATGAGCTGACTGGTTCAGGCCAGAATTACTGGAATATACCAGAATAAAATAGTACTACTTCTTTAAATCACCCAAATCAATCCACGAAATGGAGGGGAAGGGTGAGATCAACCTCTTCCAAGTTACATGATTGGTATACATGGGGGAAGGATAAAGTGGATAAAATGAATGTTGGGAAGACAAGCACAATGACTACCAATAAGATTAATTAATAACTTTGACTTCGTTTAATGCTTTCACTCTGAAATGTTCCACATAAGACTGTGAAGAAATTTAACACAAATCAATGAATTAATTAAAGTACTTCCATGTTATATCCAAAGAAAGTAAAGACTTATTGAACTAATTTTCAATTTAATGTATCTCTAAATAAGCATAGAATTTAAGGACTGTTGGATATTATGCCAGACTATTTCCTGCTCTCTGTTAAAATCAATATGAAGTTATAGCTCACTTATTAATGACAAGGATTATAGAATTTATATGAGCGTTGGTCTTTGCCCTCAAGAAATTAACAACTATGGTTGTGGAGACAACACCTAAACACATAAAACAATTGATGAATGACACCATTTAATGCACCATAAAGTGCTATAGATGATCGAATCATGAAACAAGATAAATACTCCCCAAGAAAAGGGAGTTTCTTTGTTGACCAGAGTTAATAGGGATAGAATTCTAGAAACAGGTGGGAATTGGCATGCCCCTTGAAAGGTGGTATAATTTGGATGAATAGGAAAAGGCAGAAAATCCACTTGGGGTTAGGAAAATTAATAGTCCAAACAGTCTGGAAGTCATACATTGCAGGTGAGTACGTGTGGGAGTCAGGGAACTTGGGACCCACAGGTGGCACAAAACAGTTTAGATGGCCTCCCTGGAAAGAAAGTACTTGCTTAAGGTCAGTGTTAGAAGTACTTTGTTGTCAAGCTGAGAGTATATTCTACATAAAATTTTTGCTTGAAAGCAGATTTCAGAAGTATAAAAAGTGAGCATTCTTCATCTGAGGGAAAAATATAAAGCAACAGTCTTTGAAATGTATCTGCCTTAGACTCATAAAAGCCCGGGCACAGTAGATTAACAGTTAATTTTATGAAGAATGAACCTGTATCCTAAATCCATAGTGACAGAAAAGGGTGAATGCATGAGTCTTATCCAAAATCAGTTTCTAGCTTGGGTTAACACAGAAATGAAATTAGGACCTTTTAACAACTATGCAGTTTAGGGCCTTGAATAAGTAGTTTTACCTCATAGATTCCAGTGCCCTCATTTTTTTAAAATCAAGGAGATTTCAAATCCCCATTTTTTAAAAAAAATATTTATTTCTATAAAGAGAACAAATTTCATGTATTTCATATATCGAGACTAAAGAGCATAATGATGCTTCCCACCCTACTGTCCCCCCCCCCCTCACTCCCACCCTGCCTTCTCCATTAGGCTGGCATATATAGTCATCAGACAGCAAAACTGTCAACACAATTTCTTGTATCATTCACTTTTGCTCACTATGTGACAAAGGTTAGTGAGATCACACATGGGGCCAAAACTGCAAATAGTGTTTAGTAATATATGATGACTGCCAGGTGTCGGTTCAGCAAAAGTATAGCATTTTGAGAGAGATTCAAGTTTGTGCAATAGGGTTGTCTCTAAGAAAACTGAAGAAATATAGTACTTAAAAGACAACTTAAGAAACACATGTGTGTGTAAGACAAGTCCATAGATTTTATTTAGATCTTGATTGGTGTTGTATAGATATTTATAAGAGAGAAGAAAACTGGCTGGTAGGAATGTACTAACAGCTCCAATCATGAATTATCCATGTTCCACCCCTGTGTAAAACACCTTCCTCCAAACACTCCTTTATTGTCATCTTACTCCCTCATCCTGTTCTGCTGTCCCTTCCCCATCTTCCATCTCTCTCTCCTCTTTCCCTGTACACTTGCAAGTGCACACACAGACATGCCATTCCCAAGCACACATAAGCGTCTCAACCTTACTTCTTTCAGATCAAAATAATAGGACTAAGTGTCAAAGGGATTACATAAGTAAGATCAGTGTCTGAAAATAATTGATAGAATTAAAAAGGAGAGAATGATCCTACATGGGAAGCAGGATACACAGCAAACTCATAGAATGGCAAAAGCCCTAAACAGCACTCTGGCCTCAGAATCAGCCCTTAAGGCATTCGGATCTGGCTGAAGAGCCCATGAGAGTTTCGCAGGCATGGAAGGCCAAGACACTGTGGTAAAAAAAAAAAAAAAAAAAAAAAAAAAAAAAGACCTAAATGAAAGATCTCTGTGAGTGAGATCCCAGCAGAAAGAACAGGCCATCAAAGAAGGAGGTATCTTCCTCTGAAGGGAGGAGAGAACTTCCACTTTGAATATGGCCTTGTCTAAACAAGATTGGAGTTGGTGAACTCAAGAGTCCTCCATAGCCTTGGCAGCTCATGACAAGAGCCTCAGGTGGCTACTGAGTGTCAGTTGTTAAATAAGAGTGTCAGTTGTTAAATCAACAGGAATCACTGTGCACCTGCTCCCCATGTAGGACCTCTGCCTTTAATGTGTTGTACTATGAGAATTAATGGTAAAACTACTACTCAAACAGTACTCTATACTTTGTGTGTCTGTGTGTGTGCACTCTGTTGAAATCTTTACTTAGTATATACTAAGTTGATCTTCTGTATATAAAGAGAATTGAAAATGAATCTTGAAGAATGGGATGGGAGAGGGAGTGAGAAATGGGATGGTTGCAGGTGGGAGGGAGATTATGGGAGGAAAAGCTGCTATAATTCAAAAGTTGTACTTTGGAAATTTATATATATTGGATAAAAGTTGAAAAGAAAAAAAAGTCAGTGAAAATTAACTAAAAGTGTTATGTCCTCATGCTGAGTGGACGTAGGTGTCCAAGGATAATATTATTATCTCAGGATACATTCTTGAGAGATACAAAATCTCACTGACTACTTTGTCATGTTTTTCATCAAGATTACATATTAGGGGCCAGCTCCATGGTGCACTAGGTTAATCCTCTGCCTGTGGAGCCAGCATCCCATGTGGGCAGGCACTGGGTTCTAGTCCTGGTGCTCCTCTTCCAGTCCAGCTCTCTGCTGTGGCCCGGGAAAGCAGTGGAGGATGGTCCAGGTGCTTGGGCCCCTGCACAGGCACGGGAGACTAGGAAGAGGTACCTGCTTCCTGGCTTTGGATTGGCGTAGCTCCAGCTGTTGCAGCCATTTGGGGGGTGAACCATCAGATGGAAGACCTTTCTCTCTGTCTCTCCCTCTCTCACTGTCTGCAACTCTACATGTCAAATAAAAAAAAAGAAAAGAAAAGAAAAAGAAAAAGATTACGTACTATTCTCTGGTGATATGACCTTCCCTAATGAAAAAATGTGTATTTATATGTAAACACATGTAATCTCTTCATTGAACAGAGCATTCCATTCTTTTCTTTTTACAACATTTTTTCATGGCTGGCACCTTGGCTCATTAGGCTAATCCTCTGCCTGCAGCGCCGGCACCCTGGGTTCTAGTCCCGGTTGGGGTGCCATTTCTGTCCTGGTTGCTCCTCTTCTGGTCCAGCTCTCTGCTGTGGCCCGGGAAAGCAGTGGAGGATGGCCCAGGTCCTTGGGTCCTGCACCCGCATGGGAGACCAGGAGAAGCACCTGGCTCCTGGCTTCAGATTGGCACAGTGCTGGCCATGGTGGCCATTTGGGGAGTGAACCAACAGAAGGAAGACCTTTCTCTCTGTCTCTCTCTCTCCTGTCTAACTCTGCATGTCAAAAAAAGTATTTATTTATTTGAAAGGCAGAGGTAAAGAAAGAGGGGGGTGGGGAGAGGGAGGGAGGGAGGGAGAGAGAGAGAGAGAGAATTCCATCCACTGGTTCACTCTCCAAATGGCCTCAACTACTGGAGCTGGGCCAACCCCAAGTTAGGAGCCAGGAACAATCTGAGTCTCTCACATGGGCAGAAGGAATCCAAAGACTTGGGCCATCCTCTGCTGCTTTTCCAGGAACATTAGCAAGGAACTTGAATCCAAACTGGAGCAGCCATGTGCTGCAGGCTTTCACTCTGAATATTCTACATAAGACTGTGGAATGCTGGAAGGCTTAACCTTCTATGCCACAGCACTGACACCCAAAGCATTCCAAACTTAAAAATTCTTGAGGCAATCCCAATTGTTGGATACGTACAACATCTTGTTCAGGAGATTAATAGTCCTCTTTGCAGAGGTCTTGTGAACCAAAAAGTGGAAAATATATTTCATATTTGTTTTTTTTTCTTATACAATTACTTATTTTTCTTTTTTTTTTTTTTACTTTTATTTAATGAATATAAATTTCCAAAGTATAGCCCATGGGTTACAATGGCTTCCCCCCTCCCATAACTTCCCTCCCGCCCGCAATCCTCCCCCTTCCCGCTCCCTTTCCCCTTCCATTCATGTAAAGATTCATTTTCAATTCTCTTTGTATACAGAAGATCAGTTTAGTATATATTAGGTAAAGATTTCAACATTTTGCCCATATAGCAACACAAAGTGAAAAAACTACCATTGGATTACTAATTATAGCATTAAATAGCAATGTACAGCACATTAAAGACAGAGATCCTACATAATTTTTTTTTCAAATTAATTAATTTTCTATGCCATTTCCATTTTAACACCAGGTTGTTTTTTTTTTTCATTTCCAATTCTCTTTATATACAGAAGATCAATTCAGTATATAATTAGTAAAGACCTCATCAGTTTGTGCCCACACAGAAACGCAAAGTATAAAAATACTGTTTCAGTACTAGTTATAGCATCACTTCGCTTTAGACAACACATTAGGGACAGATCCCACATGGGGTGTAAGTACACAGTGACTCCTGTTGCTGATTTAACAATTTGACACTCCTGTTCATGGCGTCAGTAATCTCCCTAGGCTCTAGTCATGAGTTGCCAGGGCTATGGAAGCCTTTAGAGTTCGCTGACTTTGGTCTTATTCCGATAGGGTCATAGTCAAAGTGGAAGTTCTCTCCTCCCTTCGGAGAAGGGTACCTCTTTCTTTGATGGCCCCGTTCTTTCCACTGGGATCTCACTCACAGAGATCATTCATTTAGGTCTTTTTTTTTTTTTTCCATGATATCTTGGCTTTCCATGCCTGCTATACTCTCATGGGCTCTTCAGCCAGATCTGAATGCCTTGAGGGCTGATTCTGAGGCCAGAGTGTTGTTTAGGACATCTGCCATCCTATGAGTCTGCTGTGTATCCCACTTCCCATGTTGGATCTTTCTCTCCCTTTTTGATTCTATCAGTTAGTATTAGCAGATACTTGTCTTGTTTGTATGATCTCTTTGACTCTTAGACCTATCAGAACTATCAATTGTGAGCTGAAATTGATCACTTGGACTAGTGCGATGGCATTGGTACATGCCATCTTGATGGGATTGTGTTGGAATCCCCTGGCACATTTCTAACTCCACCATTTGCGGCCAGTCCGATTGAGCATGTTCCAAATTGTTCATCTCCTCCCTCTCTTTTTCCACTCTTAGATTTAACAGGGATCACTTTTCAGTTAAAATTTAAACACCTAAGAATAATTGTGTGTTAATTACTGAGTTCAACCAATAGTACTAGAACAACAACAACAACAACAAATACTAAAAAGGATAAAGTATTACATTGTACATCTAAAGTCAGGACAGGAGCTGATCAGTTCATTGTTGCTTATAGTGTCCATTTCACTTAACAGGTTTCCCCTTTGGCGCTCAGTTGTCACCGATCAGGGAAAACAAATGATATTTTTCTCTTTGGGACTGGCTTAATTCACTCAGCATGATGTTTTCCAGATTGCTCCATCTTGTTGCAAATGACTGGGTTTCGTTGTTTCTTACTGCTGTATAGTATTCTATGGAGTACATGTCCCATAATTTCTTTATCCAGTCTACTGTTGATGGGCATTTGGGTTGGTTCCAGGTCTTAGCTATTGTGAATTGAGCTGCAATAAACATTAATGTGCAGATGGCTTTTTTATTTGCCAAATTAATTTCCTTTGGGTAAATTCCAAGGAGTGGAATGGCTGGGTTGTATGGTAGGGTTATGTTCAGGTTTCTGAGGAATCTCCAGACTGACTTCCATAGTGGCTTAACCAGTTTGCATTCCCACCAACAGTGGGTTAGTGTCCCTTTTTCCCCACATCCTCTCCAGCATCTGTTGTTGGTAGATTTCTGAATGTGAGCCATTCTCACCGGGGTGAGATGGAACCTCATTGTGGTTTTGATTTGCATTTCTCTGATTGCCAGTGATTTTGAACATTTTTTCATGTGTCTGTTGGCCATTTGGATTTCCTCTTTCGAAAAATGTCTATTGAGGTCCTTGGCCCATCTCTTAAGTGGGTTGTTTGTTTTGTTGTTGTGGATTTTCTTGATTTCTTTGTAGATTCTGGTTATCAATCCTTTATCTGTAGTATAGTTTGCGAATATTTTTTCCCATTCTGTTGGTTGCCTCTTCACTTTCCTGACTGTTTCTTTTGAAGTACAGAAACTTCTCAATTTGATGCAATCCCAAATGTTAATTTTGGTTTTGACTGCCTGTGCTGTTGGAGTATTTTCCAGGAAGTCTTTGCCTGTGCCTATATCTTGCAGGGTTTCTCCAATGCTCTCTAATAATTTGATGGTTTCGGGTCGTAGATTTAAGTCTTTAATCCATGTTGAGTGAATTTTTGTGTAAGGTGATAGGTATGGGTCTTGCTTCAAGCTTCTGCACGTGGAAATCCAATTTTCCCAGCACCATTTATTGAATAGACTGTCTTTATTCCAGGGATTAGATTTGGATCTTTGGTCAAATATAAGTTGGCTGTAGATGTTTGGATTGATTTCTGGTGTTTCTATTCTGTTCCATTGGTCTATCCATCTGTTTCTATACCAGTACCATGCTGTTTTGATAACAACTGCTTGTAGTATGTCCTAAAATCAGGTATTGTGATGCCTCCGGCTTTGTTTTTGTTGTACAGGATTGCTTTGGCTATTCGAGGTCTTCTGTGTCTCCATATGAATTTCAGCATCATTTTTTCCAGATCTGAGAAGAAGGTCTTCGGGATCTTGATGGGTATTGCATTGAATGTATAAATTGCTTTTGGGAGAATAGACATTTTGATGATATTGATTCTTCCAATCCATGAGCATGGAAGATTTCTCCATTTTTTGGTATCCTCTTCTATTTCTTTCTGTAAGGTTTTGTAGTTTTCATCGTAGAGATCTTTAACGTCTTTGGTTAAGTTTATTCCAAGGTATTTGATTGTTTTTGTAGCTATTGTGAATGGGATTGATTTTAGAAGTTCTTCCTCAGCCGTGGCATTGCCTGTGTATACAAAGGCTGTTGATTTTTGTGCATTGATTTTATATCCTGCTACTTTGCCAAACTCTTCGATGAGTTCCAGCAGTCTCTTAGTAGAGTTCTTTGGGTCCCCTAAATAAAGAATCATATCATCTGCAAAGAGGGATAGTTTGAGTTCGTCCTTCCCAATTTGTATCCCTTTAATTTCTTTTTCTTGCCTAATAGCTCTGGCCAAAACTTCCAGAACTATATCGAATAGCAGTGGTGAGAGAGGGCATCCCTGTCTGGTACCAGATTTCAGTGGAAATGCTTCCAACTTTTCCCCATTCAATAGGATGTTGGCCGTGGGTTTTTCATATATTGCTTTGATTGTATTAAGGAATGTTCCTTCCATACCCAGTTTGCTTAGAGTTTTCATCATGAAAGGGTGTTGTATTTTATCAAATGCTTTCTCTGCGTCTATTGAGAGAATCATATGGTTTTTCTTCTGCAGTCTGTTAATGTAGTGTATTACGTTGATTGTTTTGCGAATGTTGAACCATCCCTGCATACCGGGGATGAATCCCACTTGGTCTGGGTGGATGATCTTTCTGATGTGTTGTTGCAATCTATTGGCCAGAATTTTATTGAGGATTTTTGCATCTATGTTCATCAGGGATATTGGTCTGTAATTCTCTTTCAATGTTGCATCTCTTTCTGGCTTAGGAATTAAGGTGATGGTGGCTTCATAGAAAGAATTTGGGAGGATTCCCTCTTTTTCGATTGCTCTGAATAGTTTGAGAAGAATTGGAGTTAGTTCTTCTCTAAATGTCTGGTAGAACTCAGCAGTGAATCCATCTGGCCCTGGGCTTTTCTTTGTTGGGAGGGCCTTTATTACTGTTTCAATTTCTGTGTCAGTTATTGGTCTGTTTAGGTTTTCTATGTCTTCCTGGCTCAATTTAGGGAGGTTGTATGTGTCCAAGAATCTGTCCATTTCTGATAGATTTCCCTGTTTGCTGGCATACAAGTCCTTGTAGTAATTTCTGATGATTCTTTTTATTTCTGTGGCGTCTGTTGTTACGTTTCCCATTTCATCTCTGATCCTATTGATTTGGGTCTTTTCTCTTCTTTTTTTAGTTAGTTGGGCCAATGGGGTGTCAATTTTGTTTATTTTTTCAAAAAACCAGCTCCTCGTTTGGCTGATTTTTTGTAATGTTTTTTTGGATTCAATCCTGTTGATTTCTTCTCTGATTTTAATTATTTCTCTTCTCCTACTGGGTTTGGGTTTGGTTTGCTGCAGATTTTCTAGATCCTTGAGATGACTTGAAAGCTCATCTATTTGGTGCCTCTCCAATTTCTTGATGTAGGCACCTATTGATATAAACTTTCCTCTTAACACTGCTTTTGTTGTATCCCATAGGTTTTGGTATGTTGTGCTGTTATCCTCATTTACTTCCAGAAAATTTTTGATTTCTCTTTTAATTTCTTCTATGACCCATTGTTCATTCAGGAGCATGTTGTTCAATCTCCATGTGTTTGCACGTGCTCTAGGGATTCCTGGGTTGCCAATTTCCAATTTCATTCCTTTGTGGTCTGAGAAGCTGCATGGTATGATTCTAATTCTTTTGAATTTGCTGAGACTTGCTTTATGGCCTAGTATGTGGTCAATCCTAGAGAGGGTTCCATGTACTGCTGAGAAGAATGTAAAGTCCTTAGATGTAGGATGAAATGTTCTGTAGATATCTGTTAGATCCATTTGGGCTATAGTGTCGTTTAAATCTACTGTCTCCTTGTTGATCTTCTGTCCTGTTGATCTGTCTATCTCTGAGAGTGGAGTATTGAAGTCCCCCAGTACTATTGTATTGGGGTCTAAGTCTCCCTTTAAGTCCCTTAACAAGTCTTTTAAATAAGCTGGTGCCCTGTAATTAGGTGCATATACGTTGATAATCGTTATATCTTCCTGTTGAATGGATCCCTTAATCATTAAATAGTGCCCCTCTTTGTCTCTCCTAACAGTTTTTGTGGTAAAGTTTATGTTGTCCGATATTAAGATGGCTACGCCCGCTCTCTTTTCATTTCTGTTGGTGTGGTATATCTTTTTCCAGCCTTTCACTCTCAGCCTGTATGGATCATTGTTGGATAGATGGGTTTCTTGTAAGCAGCAAAAGGATGGGTTTTGTTCCTTAACCCAATCAGCCAATCGGTGTCTTTTAACTGGACAGTTCAAGCCATTAACATTCAATGTGACTATTGAGAAGGAGTAACTTTGCCCTGCCATTAGCCAAAGATACTTTCTAATATATGGATTGAGATTCCTGTGATCTTTTGGTGTGAGGTTTCCTACCTTTACCTTCTTTCATATTGGTGACCGTGTTTCTGTGTTTCTGTGTGTAAGACATCTTTAAGCATCTTTTGCA
This sequence comes from Lepus europaeus, assembly GCF_033115175.1. NCBI lineage: Eukaryota > Metazoa > Chordata > Mammalia > Lagomorpha > Leporidae > Lepus > Lepus europaeus. The sequence continues at coordinate 34,233,267 of NC_084828.1, forward strand.
GGGCTGGACGAGTGGCGACAAATTCTTTCAGTTTCTGTTTGCTTTGAAAGGTCTTTATTTCACCTTCATTCATAAATGAGAGCTTTGCAGGATATAATATTCTGGGCTGGCAGTTTTTCTCTCTTAGCACCTGGGCTATGTCTCGCCATTCTCTCCTAGCTTGCAGGGTTTCTGAAGAGAAGTCAGCTGTGAGTCTAATTGGAGATCCTCTGAGAGTAATCTGGCGTTTCTCTCTTGCACATTTTAGGATCTTTTCTTTGTGTTTCACTGTGGTGAGTTTGATTACGACGTGTCGTGGTGAGGATCTCTTTTGGTCATGTTTATTAGGGGTTCTATGAGCTTCCTGTATTAGGATGTCTCTGTCTTTCTCCAAACCTGGGAAATTTTCTGCTAGTATCTCACTAAAAAGGCCTTCTAATCCTTTCTCTCTCTCCATGCCTTCAGGTACTCCTAGCACCCGAATGTTGGGTTTTTTAAGAGTATCCTGTAGATTCCTGACAGTATTTTTTAGATTTCTGATTTCTTCTTCTTTTCTTTGATTTGATTGTTTCCTTTCCTGTTCTCTGTCTTCTAAGTCTGATATTCTCTCTTCTGCTTCGTCCATTCTGTTTTTAAGACTCTCTAATGTGTTTGTCATTTGATCTATTGAATTCTTCATTTCATTATGATTTCTCATCACTATCACCATTTCTTGTTCCACTAGTTGTTTCAATTCATTTTGATTCCTCCTTAATATTTCATTTTCACGAGAGAGATTTTCTATCTTGTCCATGAAGGATTTCTGTAGTTCAAGAATTTGTTTTTGAGAACTTCTTAATGTTCTTAGCAATTTTTTGAGATCTGCTTCTTGCATTTCTTCAATCTCCTCATCTTCATAATCTTGAATTTGGGTGTCTTTTTCATTTGGGGGCGTCATAGTGTCTTCCTTATTCTTGTTAGCTTGGTTTTTGTGTTTGTTGTTTGGCATGTTGGAGATATTTGGTTTCTTCACTGTGGTGTTTTTTCTTGTTACACTATGGCTCTATATTAAGTGGACTGTCTGCTTTCAGTGGAGCCTTAGAGGCTTGAGATGAGTGTGGACTGAGAGCTGTGTTTGGTTCCTCAGGGCTGAGGGTGTGTCAAAGATGACACTCCCAGGTTAGGTGTGGTAAATCTCTCTCTTTTTTGATTCAAAAGGGAAGTAATTCCGCACAGCTGAACGTAATTGGAGGTAGTTAGCAGGCAAATGATATACCCACAGGAGCCAGAGATCGGAAGCTCTTTCCCAAGGACCACACAGGGAATCTCTGCTGCCCTCAGTGTGGGCTCCAATTCTCCTGCAATCTCCCACTGGGTTGCCAAGTTAGATGCTAATCTCCTGTTATTTCACCCCTCCCCCCAGAGTCAGGTTTTTCTGCTTGGCTCAGGGCCAGTGCAGACCTGAGGTCGCCCAGCTTATGACTTATGTCCAAAATGGCGCCTGCTCTGTCTTGCTCGCCTTTGAGAGGTGAGCGGAGAGAGAGAAACTTGTGTCCGTATCAGTCACTTTTTTTATTTTTATTTTTTCTCTCTCTTCTAGTTAGCCTGGTGAACTTTTCCCCACGGAGTTTCAAGCCTCGTTCCCTCTAGCCTCCTCTTTCCGCTTGCCTGCTGGTATCTCGGGCTATGGAGGTTCGGCTCACCTCGCGTTCCAGCGCTGGTGTGTTGATTCTGCCGCTGGTGTCCCGAACTTGGGCTCCCACGCTCTCCACGCAGGTCCACTGTGAATCACTAGTTCCGGAAGAGTTTCCTCTGCTGTTTCATCCCCTACTCTTCCTTGACCCTGCAGTATCTCCACTTATATTAAACTTTCTCTCCCCCCGGACTAAGTGTGCTTCTGCCTATTCCGCCATCTTGCCCGGAACCCTATATTTCATATTTGTTAGAAAAATTCAAGTCAATCTAGGCTTTCACAATTTTACACAAGCAAAAGGAATTATATTTTGTAAATAATGAATAATTTTTCTAAATTTATTTGGCAGGTAGAGTAATAGACAGTGAGAGAGACAGAGAGAAAGGTCTTCCTTCCGTTGGTTCACCCCCCAAAATGGCCGCCACAGCCGGCGCAGTGCTGATCTGAAACCAGGAGCCAGGTTCCTCCTGGTCTCCCATGCAGGTGCAGGGCCTAAGCACTTAGGCCATCCTCCACTGCCTTCTTGGGCCACAGCAGAGAGCTGGACTGGAAGAGGAGCAACCAGGACTAGAATCCGGCACCCATATGGGATGCTGGTGCCACAGGCAGAGGATTAACCAAGTGAGCCACGGCGCTGGCCCCAAATAATGAATAATTTTTCAAATCACTGTCAATATAGAATGCAAGATTTTGGCATAAAAGAATACTCAATAAGCATATAATTGAATCAACCACCATAAAATGCTTTCTTGCAAATAAAAAGTCCTTTAAATGATCTCTTTTAAATATTTAAAACTGACACAAAATAATGAAAATTGAGAGTTTTTATGATAAAAAAACTGAAACTCAAAGTTTTTTCCCATAGTGCTATGCTATTGGCGAATGTTAGTGAATTGCCATATATGTATGTCCACACACATACATACACATACATAGAAATACATGTAGGCACAAATGTCACAAATTTATGCTCCAAAATAAATTTCTTACTTTAGCTTTTAAAAATGCATTTCTTAATCCCATTTTCATTTATTACAAAGGGTCATTGATGTTTGTCAAATACCGCATGGAGTCTTAATTGTAATTTCTCCCAAAATCTCATGATTTGCATCCAACCTGTTAGTATTCATTTTCCCTGACCTGTGTCTGCATTCAACGCAGGATTTTTCATATTATCAGTCCTTTTTCAAGTGGGCTAATATATTTTTTAAACAGAGCTCTTTTGTTTTTGTCATTCCCACTTTGTTCATTTAAAGTAGTTTCTGAAAATTCATGGTTCCTAATTTAAAGAATAAATTATGTTTCATCTGGAGTTTACATTCAACAACCCTGTGCCACATGTAATACACATAACACACACAGCATTTTGTGTGTCTGCTTATGAGAATTCTTATTGCAATGGGATAAATAGACATGTTAGATTGCTGATTTTAATACTAAAGTGTGTATGCAATTTAGGACCATGTTTTAGCTCTATCCCCACTGACAGATGGGTTCTGGGAAGAATCCAATTACACACTATACTTTGTAATGATGATACCATAGGAAGATTTGTATTAAATTATTAGCTGTGTATGATATTTATTTGAATAGAGCTTCTGGTCACTCAAAATGTATTTGTTATATTCACAAATGAATGTGTGAATTTGAAGATATAATAATTAATAAATTACTTAAGAACAGGTATTGATGAATTATAGAACTATACTTCAGGTCTACCTAGTCTACAGTTTGATAACTACTGTTTTTTTTTGTTCTAATATGTTCTTTTTTAAAGAAGATCTTATTTATTTATTTGCGAGGTAGAGTTACAGACAGAGAAGGGGAGAGACAGAGAGAAAGGTCTTCCATCCGCTGGTTCACTCCCCAAATGGTCACAATGACCAAAGCTAGGCTGATCTGAAGCCAGGAGCCTGGAAATTCTTCTGGGTCTCCCACATGGGTGCAGGGGCTCAAACACTTGGGCCATCTTCCACTGCTTTCCCAGGCCATAGCAAAGAGCTAAATGGTAAGTGGAGCAGCCGGGAATCAAACCAGTGCTCACATGAGATGCTGGAGTGGCAGGCAGAGGCTTAACCTACTCCGCCACAGTGTCATCCCCTTTAATACATTCTTATAAGTTGAATATTTTATAGAATTCCTCTATGTGTAAGAAATTGAATTTATTTCCAGTGCCTTATTCAATTAAAATTAACATTCTTAATTTGGGTCATTTTATAAGTGAATTCTTATCCTCTTAACTGACTGTTTTGCTCATTACTTCCCAAATATGGGTTCCTTTTTGGTTGTTTTATATCTTGAAATAAAAAGAAATTGAGAGAAGGGGATAATAATTGACTTTTAAACATAGCTTTATTTTGTTAAGCTATTTACTTCTGTGCTCTGTTTTCATTTTTACTCAGCCTATACACTTCCTAAGTTCTTCTTGAGAGTCCAAATACTTTCTAATTTCTCCCTTTGATTTTATTTCACACAGATGTTTAGAAATGTATTATTTGATTTCCAAATATTTGAGATGTTCTAAACGTCTTTCTCTTGTTTGTTTCTAATTTAATTTAATTATGGTTGGAAAAGTATGTTGTAAGTCTTGAATCTTTTTAAATGTATTCAGTCTTACTTGAGGGTGCAGGATACATTCTTTCTGAATAAATGGTTCTTGTGCACTTGAAATGAACTGTATTCTGCTGTTGAATGGAATGTTCTACAGATTCCAATTAGCTCTATTTAGTCGATAGTGTTATTCAAATAATCCATATCCTTAGTCATTTTCTATCAATTATGAATTATGAATTATTACAAAAGGGGTGTTGAACTCTCTAATTTGAATTGTACATTACAAATGATTTTATGCTATTTTTGTTATGCTGCTTTATATATACTTTTTATATTTTTATTTTATTTCATGCTTTTCCATGTTATGACATTTGCATATTAATGCTACCATCTATATATATATTGTATTTTCATATTGATTTTTTACAATGTTTTCCTATAGATTGTCATGATATAGCTTGCAATTGAAGCAATTTTACAGAACCAAGGAAAAGTGAGTTGAAAAATATGGACGATGTTTTACACTAAATATTTCATTTGCTACATAATTCAACTATTTTAGATTTATAGAATATTTAAGGCATTACATAATGCACACACTGAAAATCATTCACTAATGTGCTAACCCACTTCAAATTAAACATTAAGGAATTTATAAGGAAATGCCACAATAATCAACTGACTATGTAATATAGGTATTTTATTAATATAAGTGAAGTGTTTTTATGTATTAAAGAAATTGCACTTTTAAACAATTTCCTATTTCTCATAGTTGAACCATTTTTTACAACTATAACTTAACTATTTAAAGTTTTAAAAGCTTCCAAACTTATAGGAAGTTTACAATAGTGTTGAGAGCTCACATTCAACTTTAGCTTGGATTCATAGGTTAACATTGACCATATTTTTTATAGTATCCTAGGATCTAACTCTATCCTTTGAAGTGATTTCAGGTACAACAGCTCTTTCTATTATGATTAATATTATTATTAATATTACTATTGCTGTTTACTCTTTTGCAAACTGCAGACACAGCATATCCCCTGGTATAGGGAACTCGGTGTCTATCTCCTAAGACTAAATGTAATCTTTTTTCATAACCACAGAGTAGTTATCAAATTCAGTGGTTTGCTATATATGCCATACTATCTAATATACAGTCCATACCTAGAATTTACAAGTTTTCCAAATAGCATTTGGAATGCTATTTGGAATGGCATTTTATTTTCATGTAGAATCCACTTGGGGATCAGATTGGATTTGGTGGTCTTGTCTCTTCAATGTTTAATTTGTAGCCTTTTGTTAACTTCTATATGCAATGGTCTAAAAGCTAAAGAGGCAACACTATGAAGTCTAATATTTATGTGCTTGGGATACTGTCTGAAAAGGAAGAGTTTAGTGGGGTCCTTAGTATTTGATCATGGACCTGCATTTGTGTCTTAGGAGAAGTCAGACTTTCTAACTCCTTTCAAAGTTATTTGGTATAGGTAAACACATAAACTAATGTTTTTATGGAGTCATTAAGGGTAATAGTAGCTTTATTTCATGATGTATTTTTAAAAAAATTTCTTTGTGTTCTGTATTTATAAACTGCAACACTGCTACCATGATATTGACATTCCATTTTGGAACACTGGAGATAAAACTCTGGTTTATAGCCTCTTCTATCAATTGGAGATATGAATAGGCTCTTCAAATTCAATTTCATTGTCTTCATCAGTAAAATATGGTGAATAAACATAGTACCTTCCAAGAAGGATGCTGTGAGAATGTAATGGGGTCATTGCATTTAATCCATATGAAACTAATAGACTCTTTTCGGCACTTGTATGTGCTTAATAAAAATTAACTACTGTTGGTCGTAAAAGTACCAAGGTGTGGTCATTTCTTAAATATCTGAATAGTCTTTATCACAAGTGGAAGTCACCAATTAAACGCTTTAGGTGTTTCTCAAAATAAAACCTTTTATGAAGGCAAGCAACATCAGTACAGAGATGACCAAGCAAAGGAAAGAAGTCATTCAAATGATTACTTTCTACAATAGAAGAAGGAAAAAGACTCACAGCAAGAATTCTTCAAAAATAAGAAGAAATTAGTATTGAGACACAAGATGCAAATTTAGTAATTAAAATATTTCATAAGGCCAGTGCCGCGGCTCACTAGGCTAATTCTCCGCCTGTGGCGCCGGCACCCCAGGTTCTAGTCCCGGTCAGGGCGCCACATTCTGTTCCGGTTGCTCCTCTTCCAGTCCAGCTCTCTGCTGTGGCCCGGGAGGGCAGTGGGAGATGGCCCAAGTGCTTGGGCCCTGCACCCACATGAGAGACCAGGAGGAAGCACCTGGCTCCTGGTTTAGGATCGGTGCAGCGTGCTGGCCGTGGCAGCCATTTGGGGGGTAAACCAACAGAAGGAAGACCTTTCTCTCTGTCTCTCACTCTCTCATTGTCTAACTCTGCCTGTCAAAAAAAAATATTTCATAAGATAACATGTTAAGCACTGGAGGAGTTCAATAAGATATGTGCCATCAACCCAACCACAATAGTTTCAAATACAGTTGGTGAAGGAGGCAAACAAGAAAATACATAAAAAAAATGCATTGAATTCACAATGCTCAGAATCCTATTGAATATTAGGACTACAAAGTAATAATTATCAAAGCTCAAAGAGGAGATACCATCATAGGTTAGTATTGAATAAAAAAAGACCCTGCAAGAGACTTGGAAAATTGGCTTGGGCATTGAAAATAGTTTAAGATTCGAATTAGCAGAGAAAGAGGTAGTTTAGGCTGGCACAGGGTCTGTGTGTTCCATTCAGGTGAGTAAAGATAAGTCAACACACACACACACACACACATACATACACACACGGAAGCATTCACGAATGTGTTAGTTCAGCTTGAGGAATATGTTTGCTTGGATAAAACACCTGGCAATATTGCAGAGTAGAAATGATCCAGATTCTAAGGAGTTGATATTCCATTCTGTAGACAATTGCTCTAATTATAAACCTCAAAGTAAGTGCATGTTATCATGTAGAGTTTTTTAGTTGCAAATACCCAAAGTTTTTGTTAAACTCTTACTAAACTAAGTGGAGGAAAAATATTGTAATTATAGCCAGAGCTCAAATATGCAAAGGGAAGCCAGGATAGAAGTGGCAGGATTTGGGCAGCCCCAGGAAAAGGAAGGGAAGAATTTGTGAGAGAGGGCTCATGGGAAAAATGCTCTAGATGGGGCTCTCCTTTTACTGGGAACCTCTAAAGAAGAAGAAAAACTATTTCTCCAACACTTGGGACACTCCTTCAAGATTCTTAGGTCCTCAAAGGAATGTCTTAAGGGGTTAATTATAAACCACATGTCCCCTCCCTGACTTGGTCTGGGTGGTGAGTGGAAGGCTCTTCTGAGCTTTTCCATTGTTGCAATAAATGTAAATACCTGGATATCCACAATACCAAGAGTATACACTGAGGCAGAGCTTATTCTCCCGGCAGAAATAGGAGTGCATTTAGGAATACAGGCCTAGAATATGCTGAAAAAATCCATCATTTTAAAGAACTAAAATTGGAAGCTAGTAGCACTATACCAGAGCCGTTGAGTTAGAGAGGCACCACAATTGCATCATTAGTCTTGTAGCATCCCAGGTAGGTGTCCATACTTTCTGGTCTCCAGGATAGATGTGGTCAGGAGACCACTGACAGAGCTTCTGACTTCCATAGATGGAGTGTTAGCGTTCCAGTGCTGCAGCTGAATAGAAGCCTCTGCTCTTTCCAACGACCCCAATATTTGGTTTATAGAATTCGTATAAGCTAAAACCACAAATATAAAAGAGGATACAAGATGAAGATATACAATGCATAGTGCTAGAAACACTTTGTACTGAACCGGCCAGCCTTTGTGGAATTTGCTTGGGTGAGGGCTGATAAGTCGCATTTTAGTTTGGGAAAGAGGCAGACAGCATTAGCTTGCCTTCTCTTTTTTGATGTACACATAGTGAATCAAATTTCATCAACTCTAAAGCTTTTAATAAAAGATAAACAGCAGACTTATAAAAATCACCAGTATTAGTAACCTACTACAGAAAGGGCCATTGGTGTTTTCCTCATGCCATCCAATTCAACACCTACGAGAAAAAAGGGGAAATATTAATTAGACATTTCTAAATACTCCAAGAAGGACAGACATCTTTCATATCTCAGTCTAAAAATACTCTCTCAAGGAGAATTGAAAGTACCATTTAATACAGATTTGCGTCTGGCAGCTCGCTGGAGCAGAAGTTGTCTATTTGCAGCAGCTGACGCCTATCAGACTCCCAAGACGCGCTGTGTACCAGCTGAAGTCTGTCAACAGGGAGATCAGTGTAAGGGCAACACGATAGTCAAAACAGGATGAGGCCACAGTCTAAACAAGATGACATGAGCATTTGTGCAATTAACAGCATCAGCAAAAGCAAAGTTGCGTTTGGAATGCTCCGCCTGGAATCCGGAAAAAAAAAGGCAGAATGCTTATTTTGCCACAATAGTGTCATGTTATAGTCAGCTAAATAGAATCAATGGCATGATGGAAGACACCACACAGACACTATTAATGGATGGAGTAGAAGCTGGTGACAAAGTCATCAGATTGAAAGCCTCACCATGGCCGCTGCAGTTAAGCAGAGCCTACCCTGAGTCCAGTATTCAATTTTATACCCACCCATGTATGCATTCGGGAACTGTCGTCAATTAACTTCGTGCAAGGCATTGGGCTGACTTTTTATTACTCATTATTTGCTTTAATTTTCAAAATAAGAGTGTTTGGGCCACAGTATTAATCCCATGTCACAGATGACAGAAACACAAAGAGAATTTCTAATTGCCTTATAGTAGCAAAACTAAATACTGTAAGGTTAGACAAATCTAAACTGAAATACAGTTCTGTTCTTTATAAACTTGTAGAGACCTTAGGCAAGTAACATATATTTTTTCATCTTGATTATTATAGAAGGTGTAAACTTCAGACATGTCTGATGATTCAGTGAGATTATTCACTGCTTATTACATGATGCTTGGCATAAATTTAATAAAGGGCAGATTCAATATGCCTATCAGCATTCTCAGGAGTTACATGGTGAGTGTTATTTGGTACGTATTTTATTATTTATGTGACTTTTACTGTAATTCAAATTACTTAGTTTCAGCTAATGATTACTGGCTGCTAACCAGAGGCAGGCCCTATTCATTTCCATTCATTTCCCTATTCATTTCATTCATCACCCAGTTCTACACCAGTTGGGATCCTCATTTCTCCCCTCACAAAACAGAGGCTTATCAAGGTTTCGATCACACGGGTAATCATTGTACTTCAGAACTTCGTTTCCAAATCTGATGCCACTTCACTGTTTCTTATAGAAGCAAGAATTTTTAAGTCTCATTGTGTATTAACAGCCCAAGAAGCAGAAGGTGGATCAATCTTTTCATTAGTGCTTTATAGATCTTATAATTAGTGTTATTTGTTCTTTGAATGCCATCAATCACAGCATCTGCTCACAATTTAGTCCTTTAGGATGGTTGGTTTTCTAAACATAATAGGATTTTATTTTAAAATATATTGAGTATAATTATATAAAATAAAAATTATATAATTGATATATATCAATAACAAAATCAAAATCTGTCCCTTGAGGTAGGTTTGAAAGGATCATGTAATTAAAGATAGAATACTAGTGAATGTATAGTACATTACATTTTTGGTAATATTTTACCAAAATATTGGTCATATTTTATGACCGTGATGAGAAATTTACAGGATTACTGCCTTTTGACAAGAATGCAGGGTGCTATCTTTTGTGATTGGTGCCATTTTCATTAATTTTCCTCAGCTACTTCTTCATGGTATCCTCAATGAGTTGTCATAATGTGCACTACACTATATTTATTACTTCGTCGAGCTATTAGATTTGCATGATTTCACATCAAAATTTTGGTGGTAATTTAAGTATTTGGTGACATAGCCCTTCTCAGTGTTTTCCAGGACCTTAGAGTAGTAGAAGGGTTGTTACCCAGTGACTTATATGGAAATCTGGGGCTCCCCCACCAGACCTGCTTAAATAGATCTGCAGTTTTACAAGATCTCCAGGTGACTTGCTTATCATTAATTTTGTATTAAAAAGCTAAGATTTTGCTGGACATAGCACCTATTTCTAGTGAGAACAAAAGATGAAGATTATTCTAATCTCATGGGAAGCAAATTGGAATCACAGCAGCCAAAAAGTAAATAAAAGCTGATTTTTTTTTAGATGTAGAAAATAAGGTGTAATTTTTTTTTAACTTTTATTTAATGAATATAAATTTCCAGTGTACAGCTTATGGATTACAATGGCTTCCCCCCCCCCATAACTTCCCTCCCACCCGCAACCCTCCCCTCTCCCGCTCCCTCTCCCCTTCCATTTGCATCAAGATTCATTTTCAATTCTCTTTATATACAGAAGATCAATTTAGTATAAAGATTTCAACAGTTTGCACCCACATAGAAACACAAAGTGAAACATACTGTTTGAGTACTAGTTATAGCATTAAATCACAATGGACAGCACATTAAGGACAGAGATCCCACATGAGGAGCAAGTGCACAGTGGCTCCTGTTGTTGACCCAACAAATTGACACTCTAGTTTATGGCGCCAGTAACCATCCTAGGCTGTTGTCATGAGTTGCCAAGGCTATGGAAGCCTTCCAAGTTTGCCGACTCTGATCATATTTAGACAAGGTCATAAAAGACAGAGTGAGGATAGTAACCAATGATCCTAAGAGTGGCATTTACCAGGTTTGAACAATTATACAGCATTAAGTGGGGAAGAGGACCATCAGTACACACAGGTTGGGAGTAGAGCCATTGGTGGTAGAGTAGAGGTTATGATTACAAAGAAATGAGGCCCAAGTGCACTAGACAGGGCCTAGAACAGAGTCATTATTAGAGGAGCTAAGAAAGGTGCTGTCTAAGCTACAATGAAGTTTTCTGATTGAGAGGCAAATAGAACCTGATAGAAGGGGCTTGATAATAATCTGGTGGGCTTTAGGCCTTGTAAATTCAGAGGCCCAGACCTATCTATCTCTTCACATGGGGTATATCCTAAGGGAGGTGTGAACCTCCTAGGGGAAGGCACTCTGTTGACTTTCATTACTTGGCTGGCCTGGGAGGAGAGCTGGCCAGGTAAAGGCAGGTGGCATCTCTAACAAGAAATTTACAGTTCTGCCTGCAATGTTGCTGACCCTACTTGACCATCCCCTCAGCTGCAGTGGTCACTTTGGAAGTTGGGCTGAGTGAAGGGCTTTTCAGCTTAGAGCCAATAAGATCTGTGGCTCTGACCTGGGCATCCTTCGACTCCAGGGCAGGTCCATTTCCAGTGATCCAACTCTTGGCAGAGCTGCCAGGGCTCTTCACAAGCTGACTTCTGCTGAAGCCCAGGCTTACCACATTGAAAGCCACTGCAGTGGACTGGCCTGTTGGGTCTCCTTGAGGGCAGATCACTGTACAGATCAGCCATTAATAGGCCTGCCACCCATTGCTTCTGATGCCGAGCTTTCTTTTCCTCCTGGTTTGTGTTAAAGCAGACCAGAGGATGCAAGTCAAGGGAGTGCCCGTTTCCCATCTCTAATCTTCGGTGGCCTGAACTACAAGTCTAGAGTCACAGGCATGTTCTGTAGTAGTTTTTCTAAGGTAGACAATGCCCATGAGGAAAATTATATTCTCACTTTAAAACTTTCTTTCCCTTTGGTCTGAAAGGGAGGTTTTTTCTACTTACTGTATACTTCGCTGATGGCGAAGTGAATCTAGCTATGAGATTATTATTAGCACATATTTAAATAACCCATAGCTCTTAATAAAAGTTCAGCTGTTTTTGAACAATTAGAATTTAACAGATATCAAGAGAACATAATAGATTACTTTAACACATTGCTTTAACAGAGCATCAGAGTTTAATTCTATGTCAAAGAGAAATTGAGCTTCCTGTGATCTTTTGCTGTGAGGTTTCCTTCCTTTACCTTCTTTCATATTGGTGACCATGTTTCTGTGTTTCTGTGTGTAAGACATCTTTAAGCATCTTTTGCAGGGCAGGATGAGTGGCAACAAATTCTTTCAGTTTCTGTTTGCTATGAAAAGTCTTAATTTCACCTTCATTCATAAATGAGAGCTTTGCAGGATATAGTATTCTGGGCTGGCAGTTTTTCTCTCTTAGTACCTGGGCTATGTCTCGCCATTCCCTTCTAGCTTGTAGGGTTTCTGATGAGAAGTCTGCTGTGAGTCTAATTGGAGATCCTCTAAGAGTGATCTGACGTTTCTCTCTTGCACCTTTTAGGATCTTTTCTTTATGTTTCACTGTGGTGAGTTTGATTACAACATGTCGTGGTGAGGATCTCTTTTGGTCATGTTTATTAGGGGTTCTATAAGCTTCCTGTACTAAGATGCCTCTGTCCTTCTCCAAACCTGGGAAATTTTCTGCTAGTATCTCACTGAAAATGCCTTCTAATCCTTTCTCCCTCTCCATGCCTTCAGGAACTCCTAGAACCCGAATGTTGGGTTTTTTAAGAGTATCCTGTAGATTCCTGACAGTATTTTTTAGATTTCTGATTTCTTCTTCTTTTCTTTGATTTGATTGTTTCCTTTCCTGTTCTCTGTCTTCTAAGTCTGATATTCTCTCTTCTGCTTCGCCCATTCTGTTTTTAAGGCTCTCTAATGTGTTTGTCATTTGATCTATTGAACTCTTCATTTCATTATGATTTCTAGTCACTATCAGAGTTTCTTGTTCCACTAGTTGTTTCATTTCATTTTGATTCCTCCTTAATATTTCACTTTCACGAGAGAGATTTTCTATCTTGTCCATGAAGGATTTCTGTAGTTCAAGAATTTGTTTTTGAGAACTTCTTAATATTCTTATCAATTTTTTGAGATCTGCTTCTTGCATTTCTTCGATCTCATCATCTTCATAATCTTGAATTTGGGTGTCTTTTTCATTTGGGGGCGTCATAGTTTCTTCCTTGTTCTTGTTAGCTTGGTTTTTGCGTTTGTTGTTTGGCATGTTGGAGATATTTGGTTTCTTCACTGTGGTGCTTTTTCTTGTTACACTATGGCTCTATATTAAGTGGACTGTCTGCTTTCAGTGGAGCCTTAGAGGCTTGAGATGAGTGTGGACTGAGAGCTGTGTTTGGTTCCTCGGGGTTGAGGGTGTGTCAAAGATGACACTCCCAGGTTAGGTGTGGTAAATCTCTCTTTCTTTTTTTGATTTAAAAGGGAAGTAATTCCGCACAGCTGAACGTAATTGGAGGTAGTTAGCAGGCAAATGATATACCCACAGGAGCCAGAGATCGGAAGCTCTTTCCCAAGGACCACACAGGGAATCTCTGCTGCCCTCAGTGTGGGCTCCAATTCTCCTGCAGTCTCCCACTGGGTTGCCAAGTTAGATGCTAATCTCCTGTTATTTCACCCCTCCCCCCAGAGTCAGGTTTTTCTGCTAGGCTCAGGGCCGGTGCAGACCTGAGGTCGCCCAGCTTATGACTTATGTCCAAAATGGCGCCTGCTCTGTCTTGCTCGCCTTTGAGAGGTGAGCGGAGAGAGAGAAACTTGTGTCCGTATCAGTCACTTTTTTTATTTTTTTTCTCTCTTCTAGTTAGCCTGGTGAACTTTTCCCCACGGAGTTTCAAGCCTCGTTCCCTCTAGCCTCCTCTTTCCGCTTGCCTGCTGGTATCTCGGGCTATGGAGGTTTGGCTCACCTCGCGTTCCAGCGCTGGTGCGTTGAGTCTGCCGCTGGTGTCCCGAACTTGGGCTCCCACGCTCTCCACGCAGGTCCACTGTGAATCACTAGTTCCGGAAGAGTTTCCTCTGCTGTTTCATCCCCTACTCTTCCTTGACCCTGCAGTATCTCCACTTATATTATACTTTCTCTCGCCCCGGACTAAGTGTGCTCCCTGCCTATTCCGCCATCTTGCCGCCTTCCCATGGTAGAATCAAAAATAAGGTGTAATTTTGAAATTATATCATCATTAAATACCTGTGTTCTAACTGTAATGTATCTAGGTTATTTTAGTGATGTAAGGGATGTCAGTCTCCTTAGAAGCATTTTGGTTCCTTGTTGCTAAGGGACTTTGGCATCAGTTCTTTTGTTTCCCCAACACTTACATTATTTGACTAAATAGAATGTTTATTTGGGGTTAAGATGCAAAGAGTTGGTTTTCAGGCACCTGTTACAAATAATGGTATATAGAGAATAGAACATGATTTTCCAATCATCCTGGACAAATTTCACATTACTAGCCAATCTTAAAACAAATTGCTCTGGATCAGTGAGGACTTCTTAATCAATTAGAATAAAAAGAACTATATTTGTAGCAAATCACACATTCTAATTAAATTATTGCATCAGAAGTGTTTTTTCAGATCATGGAGCCTAGTAGATGAATACCTTGACCAGTTTGTTTTACAGTACTTTTGATCCACAAAGAAAAATGTAATGGACAGGCTGAAGGAGAGCCTTAATTCTACATTTGGAGTTCAATCACAAATAGTATTTTAGAGAAAATACCATTTTAAATATTGTATGCTTGAGCTCTTGCATTCACCTCCATGATTCTCACCTCTCCCAGCCTCATTTCTACCCTAACCCCATCAAAGCATAATTCCAGGGCCATTGTTGTGGCAGAGCAGGTATAGCTGCCTCTTGCCATGCCAGTATCCCATATCAGAACTGGTTTGTGCCCTGGCTGCTCCACTTCTGATCCAACTCCCTGCTAATAGCCTTGGAGAAGCATCATAAGATGGCCCAGTACCTGGACCTCTGCACCCATGTGGGAAACCCAGATGAAGGTCCTGGTTCCTGGCTTTGGCCAGTCCCTGCTCTTGTGGCCATCTGGGGAGTGAACCAGCAAATGAGGATCTCTGCCTCTCCCTCTCTCACTGTAACTCTGAGTTTCAAAATAAACAAAGTAAATCTGTAAGAAGTAAAAAATAAAAGAAAGGCTTAATTCCATAAATGCTGTATTCAAATACAATTTTGTGTGCATAGTTTCTATACTTTCAAAGTTCTCTGTTTCTATGGGAAGCAGAAATAGCCATAGATTTGTGTAGGATTCTGTTTTCCTATTCTAGAGGTTGATCTGGAAGTTTTCCTTTCAATTCCTGTTTCTATCTAAGGCCAAAAGGAGTAAAAACTCAAGTCTTTATAAGATAGAGAAATAAAAATCAACAAAGTAGTAGAGACTTCAGATTAGTAAAATAAACAATTGAGGTTTCGTGGCTAGCAAATTTAACAGGGAAAAAAAGGACCCAGTAAATCAAGGATGCCCTCTTCAAGATGTTTTGGTCAATATTACCTAAACTATTTTTATCCTGGACCTTATTTGAACACTCTCAGATCAAAATGTGGTTATACTTCTCTTTTTGAGAATTAAAGGTGGGAGTTTGGCACAATGGTTAAGATGCCATTTGACAGCTGTGTTTTTGTTTTTGTTTTTTTAGATTTATTTACTAAGAGGTAGAGTTACAGAGAGAGGGAGACAGAGAGTGAGGTCTTCTATCTGCTGGTTCACTCTCCAAATGGCCACAATGGCCAGAGCTGGGCTGACCCAAAGCCAGGAGCTAGGAGTTTCTTCCAGGTCTCCCACAATGTTCCCCAGCTGAATCAGAAGCAGAGAGCTGGATCAGAAGAGGAGCGTCTGGGACTTCACCCAGCATTCATATGGAATGCTGGCGCTGCTGGTAGCAGCTTTATCCACTACACCACAGCGCCAGCCCCCAACCACTTGGCATCACACACTGGGATGATATCCCTGTTCTTCCAATTCCAGCTTCCTGCTAATGTGTACCCTGGGAGGCAGCAGATGATGGCTCAGCAGTTGGGTTCTTGCCATCCATGTAGGAAAGCTGGATTGAGTTCCTGGTCTCTGGCTTTGGCCTAGACCAGCCCCAGCTCTTACAAGTATTTGGGGAGTGAACCAGCCAGTAAAAGACATATGTGTGTCTGTCTCTGCCTCTCTCTCTGCTTCTCAAAGAAAATGAGAATAACTGATTTTTTAGCAAATTAAAAAGATTTCACAAACTCCTAGAACCTTCAGTTTTTGGATTAAATCAAGATTTTTTTTTTTTATTTGACAGAGTTAGACAGTGAGAGAGAGATAGAGAGAAAGGTCTTCCTTCCGTCGGTTCACTCCTCAAGTGGCTGCTACAGCTGGTGCTGCGCCGTTCCAAAGCCAGGAGCCAGGTGCTTCCTCCTGGTCTCCCATGCGGGTGCAGGGGTCCAAGCACGTGGGCCATCCTCCACTGCCTTCCTGGGCCACAGCAGAGAGCTGGACAGGAAGAGGAGCAGCGAGAACTAGAACCGGCTCCCATATGGGATGCCAGCACCGCAAGCATGGGATTAACCAAGATTTAAATCTCAAAATACCATAGTTATATGGCTTATAGTTATATTTGCTATATGTACATATAATTTTAGATTAATGAGGGATTTTTAAATGCTTCCTTCCCATTCATATTCTAGTAATGTGTTCTTCCTACTTTATGGTTAATAAATTTTAAAAAAATTGATATGATTTAACATCTTCTATGAGATGTCGCCCATGTCCTTTGTATTGTTTTTAAACTCTTAACACACATTTTGAAATGAGAATAAATTATGTGTAAATTGAAACTCATCAGATTTTAAAAGTTATTTTCAATGGCTCTCACAACTTTAGTGATTTAAGATTCACTGTATATTTTGATATAAGCTACCCCCATTATTTTTATTCAGTTGACTTGGGAGCTCCACCTTTCCAGAGAAACAGAGAATGAGTGTGATTAAGCCCAAGTCTCAAGGTTGGGAAGAAAGGAACATGATTTTAGTCATAGGCCTCCTGTTCCGAAGGCATTGTTTATGACGCCACACTATCATGAACTCATTCCAGTAACTCGGACTCTGTCTGTCTGCAGGCCTAGCAGGACATTTTGTGCCCATATTTGACTTCTCTGCCCCTCTCTCTGTAATGCTTCCCATTTTCTTACATCGTGATCACAGCATTTTCCCAGTTTTATACTCCCTTTTTTTAAATAATTAGCATGGCAACCTTCATTTGTCCTTCTTAAATTTAATCATAATTAAGACCAACAATTTGTGGAATATTTGAAGCTTGTTTTATATTCTCATTCTTTTCCTCTGGGGTGCTGGCATGTCACTCTCCACAACTTATTTGCAAAATTAATGATCATGTTCACAATTCAATCATCAAAGTCCCTGATTAAAATGCTCAACAATAGGTCTGGAACTAACCGCTGTGGAACATTACTTATGTCACCTGAACTTGGCAGTGGCCCATCAAATACAAGTCATTCTATAATCCTGTGCCTCTGTGCTACACCCTAATGGTGGCTGAAACAAAGCAATACATCCCAATTTATTGATGACTTTTGGCATGCGGTAGAGAACCAAAATCTGTGTGAAATAAAACCGTATTGGGTCTATTGCTTTTCCCTCAATTTGTCATGTCTGTCATTTGATCATAAATGTAATTGATCATAAAGGATATATATGTGACTTAGTGGTAATTAACAAAGTAGTTACCCTTCTGCACTGATAATTAGCAGAAGAGTTATTCTTCTTTGCATATATATCCTAGTCTTTGAAAGATATTGTAGATACTTGCAGTGAAATAAAATATTCTGCCAAAATTTCATTATGTAGACAGTGTTATCAATTATAATAACTGAATTATGTTCACAATGTGCATATGATAAACATCAAAATATTTAAGTAATCTAAAAACCTAGAAGATGAGTGGATTTCTTATTTTCCTACCTTTGTATATGTAAAGGATAGTTTTCATGTTAATAATTGTTGATACATTGTTATTCTTCATATTTAATACTTGTTGTCTAAGTTAGAAACAAGAGGAACTTCCCTCTTTTTCATTTGTATCAATTTGCTGGCTTTTCAGAGTTCACATAAGCTAAAATAGCTATGATTCCTTATCCTTGTCTAAAAATATTTTAATTGAGAAATCCAAAGTTGTGCACATTTTCATTTATCAGTAATAGGTGACAAAGAGAGTTAATCTATATGAGTATTAAGCACTCATTGATCATTGTAGTCTGCTTTTTGACCAATATGGGTCTATTTCTATAATTCAGTTCAGATGCTGGCTGACCTTGTGATTCACATCTTTCCTGGAACTTAATTAGATAATTGAACAACAATCAACTTATTCACTCTCATAGCCCTTCAAGCTGGAAATGTCAATAACAATCCCCTCTTACAGAAGCAAACTCTGAGTTGATTTAGAGCTATTGGTCTGCTTTGTTAAATATGCCAAATGCACAGAGCCTACTTTGTTGATTTGCTACTGTACAAGAGTTTTACAGGTTTTTTTGCTCATACATTTTGATTAGAAGGTAAGGTGACATAACACTGCCAATGCTACATTTTTATAAGTAGAAAAACACATTTAAATATATTTGAAACAATATTGCAGAAGTAGTTATATAAAACTTAATATCTAGTCTCATTTTAGAAGATGTATGCAATGTTCAAACCAATTGAAATGATATTTGTTAAAAATTGATAGGACATGGAATAATGTTTATCCTCAAGCTGCTGTCAGAGAAGTTTTAATCAGGTCAGGCCGAAACTAGTTTAGTTGTCTCTGGGACCTTTTGTTTATTTGCTCATTCTGGAACTATGCTATCAATAGCTAGGAATTACCATGATAAGTGAAATATACAGGAAGCTAATTGGTAAGTCGGAGTGGCACATTATTAATTTTAATGAGTGGCAACTAGTAAGAAAACCACATCCTTGTGTTTGAAGATCAGCATATATTCTTTTGAGAAAAGTAATATTGAAAAAAAGAACTCTTGAAAGACATTTACTCATGATCATGGAGAAGGAAGCCAAGAATTTAGATAATCTGAAAAAGTCAGCCTCAGCTAAAAGAGCAGTAGATACTCTACAGCCTTTGCCAGAATCACTGGATGTTCTCCACTCCCTCAGCACTGCAGAGAGGAAATTATTACTTTTTCTCGGTACATGCTTCTGTCTTCTTCTAACGATTTCTTTGTTAAGAAAAGCTAATGTAGCATCTGTTCAGCAGATCCAAGGTGCCTGTCCAGCTGGTGGCAAAGCTTTTACTGAGCCACTATAAAATGGTGATGTAAGGATGTAGATTTTTATTTCCTAGAAAGGACTGTAATTTTTTTCTGAGATTTAGTAATTTTAGAGGGTTCAAATATTCTTAGTCATGAAATTAAGATAAGAAGAGATGAGAAAAATATGTTAAGGATTTTATCATCAAAATAAAATTAGAAACATTTAGATGACCCTGAAAGTAAAAGAAACGTTTTAGTTGCAATTAAAAAAAAAAAAAAAAAAACCTCAGGATGGAAATTGTCAGTCTTTATCAGTGCTTTCTCATAAGGCAGATCAAGTGTTTGTGTAAAATGCCACCTCATCTAATCGTGCTGTTTGTTCTAGAAACAATTAGTCTGCTGATTGCAATATATTTCATAGGTAATGTGCTTTCATAACTAAATCTTGAATTAAATGAATTGTAAGTTCCAGGATTTCTCATACTCTTTTCTATACTGGAACAGTGATAATTGATGCTGATAAATGTTTAGCAAGAGGGTAGAGGAACAACTTGTTTCGTAACGTTTCTGATCTCTGTGTTATAAATACTCATGCACTGATGGATTTCTAGCCATCAACATGAAATTTCTTCTGAGCTTTGGGATAGTGCTGAATGTAGACATTCCATTGAACAGACCAAGCTGATCCAAGCTTTGGCCATCCACTACCCCACTATATCTTTCTACTTGTCTTAATCCATCCAGGCTTCAATAACAAAATCCCATACACCAGGTAGCTTATAAGCACTAGCAATTCGCTGATTACAGTTCTGAAGGCTGAGAGGTCTGAGATCAAGGTGCCAGCAGACCCAGAGCCTAGTGGGGATTGATGTTCTGGTTGGTGGTTCATAGATGGTAACTTCTTGCTCTGTCTTCACATGGTGAAAGGGGGAAGGTAGCTCTCCCAGGTCACTTTTATAAGAAGAACAATGTCATTCATGAAGCCCTGCCCTCCTGACCCAGTCACCTCCCACTATTGCAACCTCCTAATACCCTCACATGGGGGGTTAGGTTTGAAGAAGAATACAAACATTCACAACATTGTGCTACATTAGCTTTATTAGAAGCATGTCATGCCCTACAAAAAAAACCCACAAATTTCTTTATTTGTTAATGTGTTTTATGATGGACGTCCACAAATGAATGTAAATTAACTGTAAGAAAATTATAGAAAGTGATTTGAATGGCTACATTAGAAAATGTTTTTGCCCAAGTTTCACCTTATCTGTTTTCTAATGCTTCTATACTTAAGGCCATAGAATTGACGAAGATACTTGCAGTTTTGCTCCTTTCTGATTAGTCTCACTAAACTATAATGTAGACATTAGATATGCTCTATGTAACATTAAATCTTAAGGGTTCATTTTTATTTATTCCAAAGGCAGAGTTACAGAGAGATAGAAAGAGAGAAAGAGAGAAAGAGAGAGAGAGAGAGAAAGAGAGAAAGAGAGAAAGAGAGAAGTGGTGGTGGCAGTGGAGGTAGAGGTAGATTTAGAGGTAGAGGTAGAGGTAGAGGTAGAGGTAGAGGTAGAGGTAGAGGTAGAGAAATGCTCCATCCACTGGTTTACTTCCCAAATGGCTATAACATCCAGGGCTGCAACTGGCTGATGCCTGGAGCCAAGAACTTCATCTGGGTCTCCCATATAGGGGAGAGGAGTCCAAGCACTTGGGCCATCCTCTACTGGCTTTCCAGGTGCCTTAGCAGGGAGCTGGATTGGAAGTAGAGTAGCTGGCACTAGAACCTGCATGCATATGAGATGCCAGGACCACAGGTGGCAGCTTAAGCTGCAGCACCTGAACACCAGCCCCACATTAGTTTTTCATAGGGAAATAACTTAGAAACCTTTTCTAAAGCCAAAGAAACAAGTTCTCTTACACAGTGCATGTAATACAGCTAAATAAAAAATGATTCCAGGGGCCAGCACTGTGGCATATCAGGTAAAGCCGCTGTCTGCAGTGATGGCATCCCATATGGGCACTGGTTCGAGTCCTGGCTGCTCCACTTCCGATCCGACTCTCTGCTATGGCCTAAGAAAGCAGTAGAAGATGGCCCACCCGAGTCCTTGGGCCCCTGCACCTGTGTGGGAGACCCAGAAGAAGCTCCTGGCTCCTGGCTTCAAATCAGCACAGTCCTGAGCATTGCAGCCATCTGGGGAATGAGCCAGTGGATGAAAGATCTCTCTCTCTCTCTCTCTCTGCCTCTGCTTCTCTGTAACTCTGCCTTCAAATAAATAAATAAATAAATAAATCTTTTTTAAAAAAAGATTTGGATATAAATGATCTCTCAATTACAAATAATACATTAAATTATAAATGCTAATTTATAAATATCATAATTCTTTATGTCTTTTTCCCAAAGAAAACTGAAAAAACAACTTTTTCTGCTTTGATTTAGTGTGATTTTATGGTAACAAGTAGTTCACAGAGTGTAGTAGTATAATGAGGAATAATGTGAACATATTTAGAAGCAGATAATTGACCCTCGATTCGTATGTATTGCTAAGAGGAATAGGATTAGCACACTATCAAACCAATATGTACTTTATTCTACCGTCTTGAGACGATTGTATTAGATTTATGTTTTGAAATTTTCTCATTCTGTGCTAGGCATTGTGCTATCTTCTGGAATACAGAGATAAATAAGGATTTTAAATAAAGTGCTGAATCTAATACCCTGAGCCGTTAAAACCTAAGTCCTGACCCCTTGGTAGCAGAGATTCTCCATGGATGAGGGATCTCAGTATTTTCTAGCTCCATGGTAATTATGTTGATTTGCCCAAAGGAGTGCCCTTGAAATCATGATGTCACCTCAACTGTAATAGATGTAATAGATGCTTGAGGGTGGCTGAATATTTAATTTGTCAGAAGGGGTCAAAGAGAAGAGATGGTGTGCTACTTTTCAAATGTTTTAAGTGAAAGATAATTAGACGCTCAAACAATCACATAAAAATAACAGGAAACTCACAGATACACAACCCCAATCTGAAAGGAGAACAGCATTTTCATGTTAAGGATGATATATATATAAGGCAAAGAAACATCTTTCACCATTTTGTAGTATATGAAATTTACATTAGCACATACATTGTCCATGCATGCTAACTTCTCAGCAGTTGATATTGTATTCGCTACTATTTTTAACATTATGACAATTATTGTAAATATAGTAAAAAAGAGAAAATTTATATACATTTACATGAAAGCATTATCAAACATCTTCTAGGAAAATATATATATATATATAATTGTTTTTAGGAATTGAATACAAAGACATGTTATGTAAGTGACTACTCTTATGGGTGATATTGTCTAATTTTTAATGGATATATGTTGAGATTTACAACATAAAGTAGCATCAGGCTTTATTACACACCTGGAATAAGTATTAAGTAGTTTTCTAAAGCATGTAATCCTGATACTGTTCCAATTTAACTCTTGGATTATAACCGAGATTTCCTTATACTTCTTTTTTAACCCACAGGCTAATATTTTTTTTCAAAAAAATACATTCCAGTGATGATGGAAATGCTGCCAAAATACAAAATAATTAAGCAGGAGTTGGTACAATTGCCACTTGGGATTCTTAATGTATTGCTTTTCCAAGAGTTACTCAGGCTTAGAAAATAATCACAAATTTCAATCTAGCACATGTATTTATTTTAAAAGTCCTGTTCAAAGTGATGATTAAGAGTTTTTCTTCATACATGGTTTAAGGTTGAGAATGAATGGTTATTTAGTTTCTACATTTATGTCACAATATAAATCATATTTTTTATTCTGAGATTCAGGGAACACTAGGGATCCCTGGATGACCTTGGACTGTATGGAATAAATGAGACTCCTGGGTTTATTGCAAATCTGTGGGCCTGTGTGTGTGTGTGCCGTGGGGAAAACCTCTGAACTTCATCAACATTTGAAAGTGTGGCATTGGACCCACAATTTTAAAACATAGATGAAGCACAGATGATTGCATAAGCCACAAACAATTTCAAAGACCACCAGAAGAACATTCTCTAACTGTGCCTAGGATATATAATCTTTAAGCCATGGTCATTTATTCTATGTCTATATTAACCCATAATTTTCATAAAGTAGCATAATTTTGAAACAGTTATTTACAATTAAAATTTCATTTATAGAGTTTCTTCATATGATATAATTCATAAAAAATAAAAATGGCTTAAAATGAAAAGTGTGCTGTGTTCTTAGCCCAGTCTTCTGGCAAATGTCATCACTGTTTTTTCTCTTTCTGTTCCTCTGGACAGATGCATAGATGAATGGATAATGAGAAATATAGATTGTAGACTCTCTCTCTCTCTCCTTCATTGTCTCTCATATCAAAATTATAGAATGCTGTCTTGCTTTTTAAATTGAGTATGGTCAATTAAAAAAAAAGTTTGAGCAAGCAACGAAAACATTTAAAGATCATTCCACATCAGTACATATAGAAATATTATACCTCACTCATAATATCTCCAAGTAATCTATTATAGGGATGAACCATGATGAACTTACTCTCTTAATAGACCTTTAAAGTGCTTTCAGTAATTTGGTCTACAGTGATGCAATGAATACTTTTGAACATGGTGAAATTATGAAGGTTCAACTCCTAAAGGTAGAATTGGTGGTTTAAATGGTACGTGCATTTTTATTTTCATAGATACTTGCAAATGAACTTGTATAAGCAACACCAAGTTACACTTCCAGTGAATGGTGATGTAAATGTAAGTGATTATGTAAATTTTTGAGTACTCACTATTGCTTACTTTAGTTTGTCACTATGACTCAATGGGTAGGGGGTATATTTAGATAAATCTTCTGATTTAACTTGTGGGCATGAATGAGGAGCAGTTAGTTCCTTGTTTCTGACTTCTGAAAACCTCCTCCAATTTTGTTGTAAAAAATAATGCATACATTGCCAAGTATACAGTTGAAGTCTTAAGATTGTTGAGTGTAATTAAACCCTAATTATAGGGCCGGCGCCGTGGTTCACTTGACTAATCCTCCGCCTGTGGCGCCGGCATCCCATATGGAAGCGGTTCTAGTGCCGGTTCCTCCTCTTCCAGTCCAGCTCTCTGCTATGGCCCGGGAAGGCAGTCGAAGACCAGGAAGAAGCACCTGTCTCCTGGCTTCGGATCGGTGCAGCACTGGCTGTGGCGGCCATTTGTGGGGTGAACCAATGGAAGGAAGACCTTTCTCTCTCTCTCTTGCATGTCTGTAACTCTACCTGTCAAATAAATTAGAAAAAAAAAAAAAACCTAATTATTCTTGGCCTAACAGTTCCACTACTATATCACTCAATTAGATAGCATAGAAATGTTCATTATTATTTAATATGTATTTACTTGAACTATACTTTAAAAGAGGAAACTCCTATACCTATTTAAAAGAACAAAGATAATACCTATTGTTGAAGTCTAAAATGTAAGCCAAAAAGATCTGAATCAAACCAGAAGCATATTGTATTCACATATGTGAGAATAATCAAGTATTATAAGTGTAGTTTTTGTTTTTTAGATTTATTTATTTATTTATTTGAAAGGTAGAGTTACAGAGAGGCAGAGAGAGAGAGAGGTCTTCCATCCACTGATTCACTTCCCAAATCGCCATAACAGCCAGAGCTGGGCCAATCCAAAGCCAGGAGCCTCTTCTGGATCCCCCATGCATGTGCAGGGGCCCAAGAATTATGACCATCTGCCACTGTTTTTCTAGGCCAAAGGAGAGAGCTGGATCAGAAGTGGAGCATCCGGGACTCGAACAGGCGCCCATACGGGATGGCAGCACTGCAGGTGGCAGCTTTACCTGCTACACAGCATAAGGCCCCATAAGAGTAGTTTTTATTGCTTTTGTGCATTTTTCCCTTGCCTATAAACTAAAATGCTGAACTGCTGCAGGAAATGTTTCTGTAGCATTCCAATCCTAGTAGTAATCAGGAAGCACTAAGAATTATTGCTCGTGAAAGCCATTTTCCTTTTGCACAAAATGAAGTTCAGAGATGGATAGACAAGTAGCCTATCATGCCTGAGTGAACATTCTGCATGGCTTCTCATGACTACATCTTCAGAGCATATCTGTTGGAGCAGTTTTTTACCCATTCAAATTATACCCTCACATCTAAACACATATTTTTGTTAGGGAAATAGTCCAATGTGGATGTTGATATAAGTGATGCGTAAGGAGTGGGGCAGACCTTTCCCTTATTACTCTTAATGAGTTTCCTTACAGGTGGCTTTACCATTGACAAGGTGATAGATATCTGGTTATCTGACCTCCATACCCATGCTACTGGTTGCTGAGTTCAAATTTCCGATCTTTGCAATCTGCATGCCTGAAACAAATGTTTTCACAATATAAAGGAAATGGTTCTTTTTTGGTAAAGTTGCATAATTCCAAGATCAGCATCCATCTGTGTATATACTTTTTCTTTTAGCTTATGTTAATGGCTTTATTTGGCAACTTAATGTTTTCCTTTTTCCTCCTAACAGCAGGTGAAAAATTCATAAATCTGCCATGAACAGTTGCCAATGAATATTCATATCTAGAATGTCTGATTGCAGCAGTTTGACATTTTTATTTGATTTCCATCAAGAAATAGAAATGCTTTGTTTCTTAATTCATAATGAATTCTAATTGGTTTCTGCACATTATATGACTGTTAAGTTATTGCAATTGTCATTATCAAACAACTAATTTTATAAACTAAGAATATTTGGTATTATCTTAAAAAAACACAACTAAGATTTAGTCTCATAAGCTCATTAAAATCTTTGTGTTCTGTTGCAGAATTTGTAAAAACTAAAAATAATCCACACACAGCACCTTTATTTCCTGTCCCAAATGTGTGGTGCTGATTCTATGGTATGTGATGGATGTTGGATGAGCTGATCAGGTTCCTGCAGATGCAGAAACTTCATGAACAGAAAACATAAGCTTCCTGGGATAGATTTCCAATAGATAAGTTACATGAAAAAGATCTAAGTAGTTCAGCCATAATCAACATAGGTTCAGCACAATTTTAGTGGATATTTGTTGTTATTTGTCCAATGTCCAAGGCATTCACAGCAGCAAAATTAACTCTTCATGCATGAAAATCTACCTTTAGATTCTTTTGCCTTTTGATTGGTCATTTACTATGTTCTTCTTAAATTAGGGATACATAAAAATCAGCTGCAAAGCTTCTAAAATTCAGACTCTTGGGCCACATACCCACAGAGTCCCATTCAGTATTGTTTGAAGTAGGTCCTAACAATTTTCATTTGTAGTAAGTTCCTAGGTAGAGATGCGGTTGCTCTGTCACACTATACTACATTGTGCAGACTATCTATAGAAGACCTTCTATAAAATATATACAAATCTAGATGAAAATGGCTTGGAAAATCATTAAGAAACTGATACTGTTAGACAAATTGCAAGAATTATATAGGGAGGAGGGGATTCAGTACAGTATACACATTCAATGAAATGCAACAATAAGTATTTTCTCTAACCCTATTTCTAAACAAGTTATATGAATGATATGAATTAGATCATTATGATATGAATTATATGACTTTTTCCTCCATTTTCTCATACCTTATTCACTCTTTCAAATAATTTATCTGTTTATTTATTTATCTACCTATTTATTTATGTATAGATTATGTGAAAAGTAGAGACAAAGCCAGTGAGAGAGCTCTTCCTTCTGAAAGGAGCTGAAAACTAACCAAGAATGTATGTTTTTTTTAATCCTCTTATGAAGTAAAATCAGCATATCTTAGCTTCACCGTTTCTATTTAACAACTAAACATAACATAAAGGTGAATTCATGCATTTCTATTTTTAATCACATATAAGCAAATACTGAAGAAAAATATATAACAGATTAGAAAATCATTGGAACTAAAGGTCATTTTCCTAATCTGTTCCTGAATTCAAAACATTTACTTTTAGCAACTATTTATGAAATGCTGATTTCCATGTTCTTGCAGAGTGAGCACATATTTTCCTTAAATATTTTGTATTTTAATATATTTGCATGAGCAAAAACAATGTTGATGACTCCTTGGGCTTGTGGTGGTGATGCTCAGAGATGCTTTTCAGCAGTAACTGCTCTTCTAACTCCTTGTGAGTGACCAAACATTTCCTAACTTGTTTCCTCTACTTCACACTTACTCCCTTCCAAGCATTTTCAGTTTTGCTGCCAGGCATCTTTCTGAAACACCAATATGATCATGCAGCTCATTATCTTAATTAAAATATTTCTACAACTTCCCAATATGTTTAGCCTAAAACAAGCATTTCTTAGTCGTGTTCACAAACCGCTTCATTATCTGACCCTAGACTACCCTTTAGCTTTACAGCTATCTATCGTTTTTACTCCAGTCAGTAAAATGCCTTCATTCCTACCTTTCTTAGTGAATTAATTCCATTTTACCCTTCAAGAATCAGCTCCTTCTTACCTTTCTTTTGGAAATTCTTCCAGTGGCCCTGGTCTCTTTTAAATTCTTCTTCTCTACATCCCAATTGTACACCTTACATAGCTTAGCTCTAGCTACACTATTCATCTGCCTCTCCAGTAAGTCACAGGTTCCTAGAGGATAGGATTGTGCCATTTATGTTTATATTTAGCACAGTGCCAACGCATCCTAGGAACTCAATAAGTAAATTTTTAAAATTCAAATGTGAATTCAATAAGTTACTACTTAAAAATTACTTTACTAAATATGTCTTGGGTAATGCGTGGGAAGATTTGCTAAGTCCAGTTATAAAAGATTTGCTAAAACAAAGAGGGGGGGAACTTGATTTTTAACATGTTGAGTAGAAAACTTTTGTGATGGATTGATTGGATGAGAAAATGACACAAGGGAACGGTTCAGGAAAATTAGGCAAATATCTCCAAGCTGTCACAAGTGTTCTGGTATGGAGTAAAGAAGACCTTCATGTGTGTTCTGTCAATGTTGATAGAGCAGTGAGAGAGATGTTGAATGTGGGCCTTGATCCCTCTAAGACTGCTATTCTGAGTTGAAAACAGCGTGATGAGAAGGTGAGCTATTGTCATAGGAAGGGTGACAGGAATATTGTAAGATCATTTTAGGTAAAGGTCAGCAGAAAATAAAAACCTGCAAGCAATTAACACAAGAGTCCATCCTGTACTGGGGTTATGGGGCCGGCATTTTGCATGTGGGTTTTGGTAGAGTAAACGTGAAGGTTGACTTTCTGAATGCCCAATATCCACTTTGTCCGAGAGAGAACCAGAGCAGGAGTCGGGGGGGGGGGGGGGAGTGTGACAGAGAAGGAATGTAAGTGAGAGGAGGCGTGGCTTCAAAGAGAGGAATGGTCAAGAGTACCAACGCAGGAGCTAATCCAAAGCCTCTGCACCTCTAGTCATGCAGAAGGGAACTATCGCTGTGAACCGGCCACAGGGTCACCGCGGAGGATGGGGTATTGAATGATTTGTCAGTTGTTCTATCTGGGCTTTCCATCAAGTCTGCCAGCCCGGGAGCAGCATGTGCGGCAGCATCCTCTGATGACCAGCTTCTGTCTCCATCTCTGTCCCTTGTTTCAGACCTTGTCCTTGTCCTCTTCATCTTTCTGTCTGCCTCCCACCTCTGCTCATCGCCTTCCATCTCTCCCTGAGAACCCCAGCCTAGAGGACCGTGAGAATGTGGTGAGACCACACCAGGAGAGCAAAAGATTTCCCATAACTAGACTGCACCTCCTCTGCCACAACCTCCAGCAACATCTTTTCCTCCTCCGGCCAGTGGTGGCCACAACTCATCTCTGCGGGAGAGCACATGACAGTGAACCATTCTCTTCCCACCAAAGTCATGCTCCCCCTAGGCGTCTTCCATTGTTCATAGGACTGCCTTGCTGTTTAAGATTAAGTGTGACTCACAGGAACACTAGGGAAACCAGATGTGACATCTGGAGCAAGTGTACCTCTCTCCACTGCTGAGCAATTCGACCATGAATGCTGTTCCTTACCTGTTGGTGCTGTTATTATCGTCAGTTGCAAATGATATTTCATGATGCCCAAAAGAATTTCTTGTCTTTGTGTCATGATTTGCATTATAAAATGGTTTCATATAAGTCATTTAGTGTGACCCTTAAAGGAGTCTTTGATCTAAGGACAATTAGCGTCATTTTACAAAGGAAGTGATAAAGATTCAGGACAAACTGAGTGATTTACAACAAGTGACAGGGCACAGTTGACTCATGTCTGATACAATTCCCACTGCACGACATGATGGCTTTCAGCTTCTTCAAGTTTCTTCGGATAATGATAAATTCATGGAACAAACCCTTTTCTCAAAGACCTTTTTATCTCCATTTTGTCACCAAAAAATATTGTTTCAACAGGGCCCTTTGCACACAAAAGTAAAAATATTGGCATTCTAAAGAATACACTTTCTCTCAACTAATTTGTGGCAGACCTGATAGTAGGAGTCAGCCTGTGTGCCAATTATTTCCGTATCAGTCTTCGAGCAAATGCTCTTTTATGATCCTTTTGTTTTTGTTTCTTTTCTTTGCTCTCAGATGATACAGGCGAGTGCATGGCTTTCGAATTTTCTTTATTTTACACTAATTTCTACTAAAACGTGAGGAAATCTGCCTTCCTTTGTGGTTGCCATCACCGGCCAGCTTTTCTTGTAATTTTGCCCAGCAATTTTAGGTTGCCTTCTTGTATTTGCACACAGTACATTTATTGTCTTCTTCATTACAGTATGTGATAAATTGCACCTATAGCTAACTACAAACAAAACACTCTTACGTATGTCCCTAGGTGCTTCACAAGCTTACACATTTTATTCACAAACAATATAATTTTTCCTCCACTTCCTCATACCTTATTTACTTTTTCAAATAATTTATCTATTTATTTATTTATCTACTAGTTATTTATTTGTGGATTATGTGAAAGGTAGAGAGATAAAGCCAGAGAGGGAGTTCTTCCTTCTGCTACTTTTTCCCCCAAGAAACCTGCAACAACTGGGGCTGGGTCAGGCTGAAGCCAGGAGCCTGGAACTCAATCTTGTGTCTCCCACATGGATGACATGTACTCAAGTACTTTGAGCCATCACTGCTGCCTCCCAGGGTGCACATTAGTAGGAAGCTAGAAATGGAGGAGGAGGAGGAGGAAGGGGAGGAGGAGGAGGAGGAGGAAAGGAGAGTGGGGAAGAGATTAAGGAAGGGAGGGAGGGACAGAGGGAAGGAGGAAACACGTCTCTGTCTTGCAGATAGGAGCGCTTTCCTAAAGCTACTATACAATGCACTTTATTTTACATTTTATTAAGCAGAAAATAATCGATCATATGGTGACAAATAACTGCAAAGACTGGAAAATGACTTCATCATTCCGAACCTCTTTTCTCATCTCAAAATTGCAGGAGAGGAAAAGATCTTTCTCCACCCTTTCCGGATGCCTAACTGATTCTGAAAAGAAAGGTTACAATGACAAATTAACAGGAGAAAAGAACACAAATACATTTAGCAAGTATTTTTTGATAGGAGAAATTTCATAAAGAAATGGCCACCCAAATAAAAACAGTTAAATTTGTGAGTTTTATCTAGATTTGATGAAGAGCCAGATAGGTTTGTTTTGTTTGGAAAGTATGACTGGGCAAAGGGGTGAGGTCTAATGGCAGCAAACGGGGAAGGGGAGTTAACAAGGCCTGTGTTTCTTCTGAGTTCCTTTGTCTTCAGAGATGAAGGTACTGAATTCCTTCTGGTAAAGCAAATGCAGTCTTCTGACCGGTTTAAGGGAAAGTCAGAAAACTTCCTAATTTTTGTGATCTGCTACAGGGGCGATGTTTGGAGAATTCTTTCTATGTTTTATAACCTGCTTCAAGGAAGAAAGGGCCAAGGAAGGAGAAAGTGAATTTCCTGATTCTGCTGTTTTCTCAATTGCCAAGGTGCCAAATTATGTGCTAGTGTTTCCTGGACTTCATCAAAATCACTATAGATGAAGACAATATTTTAGGGAATTTAATAATTGGTTTCTAATATCTATTATTAATTCTAATGTTCTCAATTTCACATCCTTTTCCTCTTATTCATTGTCATTGGCCACTATTAGTTTAATGTGCTGTATGTAATTCCAAAAGCAAACGCAAAGAAACTCTTCATATTGCTGATAAAGAACAAATACCGGATTATTTAACTTCTCGCATTATAATTCTTTCTTAATGCTCCCATCCTGTACTATCACCGATTCTTGGTGTAACACAGAGAGCAATAATTATATAGCACTAACTCCCAACAGCATCTTTGTTTGTTGTCTTCCAGCCACATCAAATTCTAGGCGATTTCTTGAAGTCGTTGTTCACTTCTTTGTCCTTGTGGATTTGTATGTGCCATCACCTTTGCTTGAAGTATTTTCCATCCTTTTCAATCTGATGAATTCTTATACATCTTTCAAGAACCATTTCAGAATAAATATTATCCTGTTCAGTGTTTGTTTCTGTTTATGTTCATTGGCTTTTGTTGATCACTTGTTCCTTGACACCCCCATAGAATACTGTATCATATATACATCATACATTCCAGAATATTCTGTGGTCCTGTAAGTAGAATTTTATTTATCTGTCTTTTCTATGAATGCCATGGGAGCTTGTTGGACAAATCTGTTTCTCTTCAGTACAGATAGAAATAGTGTAAATTAATGTCTAACATTCAATCAGTGTTCATTGAATTGCTAACTATATGAAATTAAATATTTAACCTATGTATGAATTGATATGAGAATTAGTACTATAAAGACACTACAGCTAATAGTCAATATATTATAAAATAGAAGTCTTGGGACTAGCATTGTGTCATAGTGGGTAAAGCTGCCACCTACAATGTCAGTATCCCATATGGATTCTGTTTCCAGTCCCAGCTGCTCCACTTCTGGTCCAGCTTCCTGCTTGTGGGGCTGAGAAAACAGTG
Source organism: Lepus europaeus (assembly GCF_033115175.1). NCBI lineage: Eukaryota > Metazoa > Chordata > Mammalia > Lagomorpha > Leporidae > Lepus > Lepus europaeus. The sequence continues at coordinate 34,265,497 of NC_084828.1, forward strand.
GAAGATGCCCAATTGCTTGGGCTTCTGTACCCACATGGGAGACCCAGAAGAAGCTCTTGGCTCCTGGCCTTGGCCTGGCACAGCCTTGGCAGTTGCAGCCATTCGCAGAATGAATCAGAGGATGGAAGACCTCTCTCTGTCTCTGTCTCTCTCTCTCTCTCTCTCTCTCTCTCTAAATATCTGCCTTTCAAATAAATAAGTCTTTAAAAATAAAGAAATAAATAAACAAAATACTAAAATTTATAGAATGTGTAAGTTAATCTAAAATTCCAGAGTATAAGTTATCTAATTTATCTTCAATTTCCTAAATAATTGCCTTTTCTTAGTTCTTAACAAGATGTTTTTCTTTAAATACTGACAATCCTGATGAGAATTAAGGGATTTTACTGCCATGAAATATAAAGTTTTCTTATTAAAACACAATAGCACCATTTTTGGTGAGTGAGCATTTCTCAGAGGCAGCCCCATGTAGTCCTGCAGCCATCTGCTACTAAGTCAAACATGGTCCTACTCCAGGATCACTTCTCTTGTTTAATAGGACCTGGGAGGTAGGTTTTTCAAGAGAATTAAACTCTTATAATTCCTAAAGTGTTTTTCTTAAATTCATATACCTCTATAGATTTGTTGAAAATCTAATTTTTACAATGATGATATTTTCCTCAGTTTGTATTGTCAGTAAAATATTCAACCCTATATGCAAGAAAGTGGGTTGAATAATTTCTCACTTCATTTCATTTTGTTGCAGAATATCAGTTCAGGTACCACTTCCTTCACTTTTCTTGATGAATAGGAAGATTATTCCATAGACATCACAGAACTAATCATGAGAAACCTTCAGTTTCTGAATTGCATATCCCATGTTCAGTTTTTCCTCAACCGTTAAGTCTCTAGGGTAGAATTGCCAGAAACTCAAGTTGACATCATGGCATTTCTTGCTGCAAGTATGAGATTTTATTTTGACATTCATCAAAAAACTTTGTCACTGTTTGTCTGTTGGTATATGGAGGTCTTTTTGGATGAGCATCAATTTGTCATAAAGAAAAAGTGTTTTATCCATCCCTTGATAGCAGTTGTGTTTAAATATGACATCTGCAGCCAGAAAGATAATGCTTTGTTGTCTAACAATTAGTTGAATAGATTATCAGTGGTTTGTGTATGTGGGATACAAACAACTAAATAAAATCTTTATGATGATTTAAATGTCAGAAACACTATTTTCCAGTTGTAAAAGTGAGATAAGAATAGATTTGTAGTAACATAATTAAAAACAACAAATGACACATTGTGGGACTACGCAGTTTTTTGAAGGTCAAGACAAATTTCAATAATGCTCAATCATACTTGTCTAACTTGCAGATTTAGTGTTGCTAAATTGAAAGCTCTGTTAAAATGGAAGAAAATAAGAATTTAAATTATTGAGCAATAAAGTTGCCATTAAAAATGTCAAGCATGAAGTTTATTTTCCCTTGGGACATCTCAGGGAATAGTCTAGTTTCACCTTATGTCTTTTCTTTATGCTGTGTTTCACATATCCAAAAGAGTATGCAAGCCCATCACATATCTATTGGTTATCAAACTACCAGTGGTGAAGGATTATGTTTTAGTTTGTAATTTCATCTTTCATTCACATTATATTGTGGCCCAATAATTTTTTATAAAATACAGGAAAATGAATTACTAGAAAAATAAAAAGCCATACAAGATTAGGAAGTTTGATAATTATTATTGGATTTAACAGCATTAACTAACTGTCCAATTGTTCGTAATGCTTACTCTCCTGTTTCGTTCTTAGCACTGCGTAGACAGGTAGCAAGTGATTTGTGGATGAGCACTCAACTCTGCACCACACTTTGAGTAGTATGGCCTTACACTGTCACTAGTGCAGAACACATCTTTCTGGCCTGTACCAGAAAACATTTTTAGGCAGTCTTTATTCTCCCACAGTCCAGGTTGACTTAAAAGTGAAGATCACCAAGGCATAGCTAGATTTGTTGCACTAACCTCACCATTCACTCCAGGTTGTAAAGCTAGATTTACCGCCCTATGTGTCACTAACGATATTGGTTGGCCTGGCCACATGGTGGGCAAACAAAACCCTCTTTAATTATAGGTATTGAGTGAAGTTTTAAGAGCTGGGAGGAATATACTGCTTTAACCACCGAGATTCTATTAAAAGAGCTGATCGCCCCCATTCTCTGTTGAAATGCTGTATTGGATTTTGAATGGCACATTTCATTTCTGCAGATAGAGTTTTAGGATCAATTATATCTGGCTGCTATTTTAGTAGGTACTTCAGCGTGATTATATTCACTTAAACATAAAAATCGGGCTACTTAGGCAGGACTTGAAATACGAGAGAGCTCCTCAATCGTTCCTTAGTTTAAGCCTTACCAACCAAATTATAGGGTAATTGCTTTTATTTGATCTTTTCCTATCTAAAAACCGCCTAGAGGGTGCATGTTTCAGTCCATTTAATTTGATCAAAGAAAGAGAAGTCCATGAGTTTTTCAAAGAACTTCCAGATTTGAAGTGCCAAAGAATATACTATGTATTTTTACTACCCCACTAGACAAGTAACACAAACTGGTTTTAAAGGAAAGAAAGGAAGAGAAGAAAAGAAAGTGCATAATGATAAGATTTGCAATAGTTGTTTTTGTATCCTAAAGAGAAAACATAATATTTGGAACAATACCACTTACATTTGTCATGGCTCTGTTATTATCAACCACTTAGAGAATTTACCTTATGACTTAGTCTATCTATAAAAATACCATCTTTGTTCCTATTTTTATTCTAGACCTATTATTTTGAAATTGTATTGCTTTCAAATTATATATTAGTTATTTGGTTTTATTAATTTATGTGAAAACAAAATCAATCTATTTGAAAACTAATACTGATAACTGTAACACTGTTTAAGACTCCAAGCTCAGAGACATACACACTTATGCCTCCTTTTGTAAATTAATTATTCTAAGTACATCCTCTACAATAGTTCTTTACATTTAATTTTCAAAAATTGTTTTTAAGTGTTTAAGCTCCAAATCAGCATTCCTTTTCTTTGGTGCTATAAATCTGTCATTGTATGTATTTTATTTTATATTATTTTATTTCATTATTTCGTCTCTGGCAAAGAAGAAGCAAGTGGAAAACCAGGATGACTGTTTACACGTAATCAGGTTGGCTAAGAGAAGAGTAGGATAATTTTCGTAATCCACACCAGCTGTAAGTAGTCACACCTGCACATCTCAACCACTACTTCCCAGTGCCCTGGGATTTTTCTCAAGGGTCTGCTCTTACTCATTTAATAACCTACATGTTAATTGTTCAGCCATTTCTAGTGTAGGGTGAAATCACTGAGTGACATGGAATATATTAGTAAGCTGTCTCATGACCAGATAGTAGCTACATTTTAACTCAAAAGCATTAACATCACTTATTTTTGAGCAAACAAAGGGGAGGGCTTTGGTTCAAGTTAGTGGCATTTATTAAATGCTGCATGTTGTAGAGTATTAACAATAGCCTAGATCACTATTATTTTCTAGGACAGGATAAAATGGCATATAATGAAGTGACAACTTGAACTTTGTTCTCCAAGGAAGTCTTAAATAATAATAATAATAAAAAAAACCTATTTACTTATTTATTTGAAAGTCGAGTTACACAGAGAGAGATGCAGAGGCAGAGAGGGAGAGAGGAGAGGTCTTCCATCAGCTGCTTCACTCCCCAAATGGCCACAAGGTCTGGGGCTTTGCCGATCTGAAGCCAGGATCCAGGAGATTCTTCCATGTCTCCCATGTGGGTGCAGGGGCCCAAGGACTTGGGCCATGTTCTGCTGCTTTCCCAGGCCACAGAAGAGAGCTGGATCAGAAGTGGAGTAGCTGGGGCACCAGCCGGTGCCCATATGGGATGCCAGCACGACAGGTGGCAGCTTTACCTGCTACACCAGAGCACTGGTTCCTCCAAGGAAGTCATTCCATGAAAAACTTGTCATCTAGGCTCTGATACCCACTTATTCTTTTAGTAAGGAATATAGGTTAATTGAGCCTTTATATATTATATAGTCACCAGTCTTGGTCTCGATCTTGTGCAATTGAAGTGTGCATACTCAGGGATCATCTTCAAGATAATATTATGTGTGTAAATATATGTGTATATTTATATATATGCCTTAAACTTAAACACAGTCCAGGTCTCTGCGTGGGAGGCAGGATCACAATTACTTGAGCCATCACTGCTGTCTCCTGAGGTCAGCTTATCAGGAAGCTGGACACAGAAAACCAGAGCTGGAGCTGAACCCAAACATTCCAATGTAGGATGCAGACATGTTAATTGCTAATCTAAATTCCTTCTCCCAATAAGACTATTTTATGTTTATATGATGCTTTCTGTGATGTTGTACACTAATTTTCCTTGTATTTTTTATTTATTTTAATTGCCAAAGCTTAGATTACAAAAAATAGCCCATAGAAATTTTTACCTCAAAAGGCCACTATTACTAAAATTGAGTTTGAGGGTACATTGACTTAACACTCCTCAATGGGAAAAAAAGACATCTAAGATGAACTCTAGTATATAGATTTCCTTAATAGAACATGTTAGCATCATTTGCCAATGGACTCCATCAGCAGGTTCATTCTTGTATGCAAACTGTTTCAATTCAGAAAAGATTTCCAAAATTAAATGTTTCTTTAGGGAAAATGCTATTTCTGTTCTCCAAAACCATTCTGTTTTTGTTGGGAAATTCTAACTCATTGCATGAGTCTCGGAATGGTAAATGTACAAGTGCTTTCTACATCATTTGTTCTATAGAATCTTGGATGCGGCAGCAGGGCTGCGGGTAATTCTTGAGGCTAATGATCAAGATACCAGTTGTGCATTTCATACTAGGGCCTCTGCTAAACATGCCCCCAATGGTTTATGATGTCTCATGACCCTAGAGGCGTGATAATATCATCCCTTGTTCTCTAATATGAAATCATTTTTTCATTATAAGTCATCCAATGACATACATTAGTCCCATTTCATTTTTGGAATGTCCTGGGCAAATACAATAGTCCACATTTCATAGTCAATGGGAAGAATTTTTGGAATTAAGACCTTTTTCAGACATGATAAATGCGCACCTGCCTCAGTGTTGTAAGTTATAATTAATTTTTTATGAAATATTCTACTCAGCCTCCTGCTTAATTTCAAAAATTTTCCTGCTTCCCGTAAACACATATAGTTCTTCTGGAGTTTTACATTACAAATTTACAGTCTGTCTATTCAAGAACTCTGGTTTTCTAAGTAGTTGTTTCTATTCCTCTGGTTTTCGAGTTCTTTCTTTGTTTGTCTTGATTCCTTGCTCCTAAAGGAACAAAAACTGGCCAAATAGTTCATTGGAGATACAGCACCATGATCAAGTATGCATTTATTACATTCATTAATGCACTGAAATTTATACACAGTCATCTCTTTAAACAATCTCACAGATTTCCGTATTAAAATAGCATAAATTGCATCTGTATGTTTTTGATGGCGTCTTATCAAACTATATTAGACTTTGATCAGATGGTACTCTAAGTTGTTTCTGTTGATAAAAATCACTTACATATCAGTAAGTAAATTGAATATAAATTAACCATAAAATCACCTTGTAAAGTGAATGTAAAATCACTAAGTAAATTGATTACAATAAGGAATCATTGGAATTAAAGTATATTTTGTAACAATAAATAAACAATCACAATACAAGAATAAAGAGAAAGTACTTAGATTCTCTTTAAATGTAATATTATTATTAAGAGACAGCTAAAATTACTCACTGATTTTGCATCACAGAGTAGTAGGAACTCAAAAAAAAAGCATTTGTCAGTTGAAATGACATGTATTGTGCTAATATGAATTTCTTAGGTATATCAACAAATGGCATTAGAAATAATTATCCATATCAGTGTATGATGTCATGAAAATTTTGACTTCAAGCAAGACTGTCTTAGACAAATAGGTGTTCTGCTAAAAAATAGGTTTCAGGAAAAAGTGGTTACTTGGTGCTTACAAAGGACTTACTCTGTCCATGGCATTTCCCAACCCCTTGGGTGTTCTACATTCCTTAAAAATTTAATTGTTACCAAGCCTTATGCTTATTTTAAGGTGAAGAAATGGAGACATGTAGAACTTATGTAAGCTGCTAAAAGTGACACAAATCATAGAGTTAGAATTTGAAACAAAGAATTGTATACAATGCCTCTCAGTGGAAATGTAAATCTATAAACCCACATTGTTATGAAACAACATTTTTTTTGCAACAAATGAATATGTATAGTATTTGCTGGATATTTGATGGGACTGGTTTCTACTCGTGTTTTTTATTATCCTGCATTTTATCACTGAAACCAAGAATATCAGTTAGAAAAATCCTTTAAAAATTATTACACTGCCTGCATTCATATAGGAAAATGCAAGAGTCTCTTTATAACCGTTTGTCACTTTCTAGGGCTCTTTATCTCTTTAAGCCTCTAATTATACTTCTACACCTGAAGCTAATAGTAAGGAGATTAATGGGGGAGGGGTGGGACATTGGTTTCAGTTTGGCTGATTCTAGTGTACACGTATCCTTAATTTTTTTCTGTTCCTCTCATTTGGTCTTCATGCTCTGTGCCAAATAGTCAAGACCTATAAGACTTCCTGCCTATTAATTTACTATACTCTCATAGGGATTAAAAATATCTCAAACAATCCATCCAATTCCCTAAGAATCTAATGGATTAGGATAAATTTGGGTGGAACTTTGACCACTTGGATTAGGACATGAAATGCTGACCTCCAGGCTAAAGAATGTGGTAATGGCCCTCAACATCCCTAGATACTAAAGGTTTCTACTAGAATTTGCTAGTTCTTACGACATTTTCAGTGTCGTGGGTTGAACAGACGTAATACACCCCTAAACAAACTGAAAGTTGAGTGTAGCCTTTTGCACAGACAGATTAGGGGAAAGATGGACCTAAAATATACCTGTAACTGGTTATCCACCACAAAAAGTATTTATTTGATGTGTTAAAGACATTTTTGTGTGGAAAGTTTATCATATACATACACATTTAACAAGAGAAAAGATTTTGTTGAGGATATTACTGATTGGTTGTGACAGGTCCTAATGACTATAATGATGAAAGGAGGAAGATGTTAATTTTTGATGGAAATAAAACACTAAACTCAATAATTTCTTTTTGATTGGAATTCTTTGGTACTAAGCAAACTTAGTATTCTTTGGTACTAACTTTTAACCTGTACACGGAATTTGTACAGGTTAAGCAGTGAGCAGCAGTCAGGATAGATTTAATCAGTAATGACAAATGCCAGTTTTTCATCCCAGTTTGTACAGAAAACTTGTCCTTCCTCACATTTTATAGCTCACAGACAAGATTAACAATTCCCTGTTTGGATACCCAGCAAGACACAGTTAAGAAACTGTGAGAAAAAAATCATATATATATAGTTATTAAGTATCATATTATGCTTTTCAAACACCTAAAATCCCAAACTGATTTTGCAACATAGAGTGGCAGGAATTTAAAAAGCTTTTCTTGGGTTAATAATTTGTATTCTGTTAATGTGTACTTCTTGCCCAGCCCTGGCTCTTGTAGTCATTTGGGGTACTGAACCAGTAGATGGAAGATTCTCTCTCTCTCTCCCTCGTTCTCTCTCTCTCTCTCTCTCTCTCTCTCTCCCTCCCTCCCTTACTCTCTCTCTTTCCCTCACTCTGTCTGTGTGTGCCTATGTCCTTCTCTCTCCCTGTCTCTCTAACTTTGCCTTTCAAATAAATAAATAAATATTGTAATAAATCAATTAAATTACTAACAAATCAATATAACTTTGTAAATTAAGAAAAATGTTATCTCTTCTCATATCCCCAAATTAAGAGGAATGCTCAAACAAAAACATTTTGTGAAGATGAAAATGAATCTTGTTTATTTTGTGAAATGTCAGTTATTTTGAGAATAAGACAAAATGACCTAGATATACAACATCTTAAAAGTCTATATACTGTGTCCAAATCTTCAACTTGGGTATCTATTTTTCCTCTCCTATACTTTGTTGTATCCTTCAATCACCTGCCTAGTGATTGCGAGTTTTTTCTTTCTTTAAGTTTAGAGACTTAATATAAGAGAAAATTTCTTTTGGCATTTAACTGATTAAATATTAAAGAAACTCCATCAAATGCTTCCTTCTCACCTACCACATTAAGAAATAAAATATGTTCAGTTCTTTAGTTTTCACTTTATTAAGTGTGGAAATTAATGAAATTAACTAAGGAATGTTGCTAAAGGATTGCTAAATCAGACATTTCTTTTTAAGATTTCTTTTTATTTATTTGAAAGGTACAGTTACAGAGAGAGAGAGAGAAAGAGAGAGAGAGAGAGAGAGAGAGAGAGAGAGAGAGAGAGAGATGGCCATAAGGATGGGGCTGGGCCAGGCTGAAGCCAGGAGCCAGGATCTTCTTCCAGGTCTCCCACTTGGTTGCAGGGGTCCCCAAACCTGGGCCATCCTTCACTGTTTTCCCAGGAGCATTAGCAGGGAGCTGGAGCAGAAGTGGAGCATCGGGGACTTGTGCTAGCATGAGTTTGTCAACACTCACCGCTTTTGTACAATTATTTATTAATTAATTTGAAAGGCAGAGAGGCAGGCTCTCTCCTATCTGCTGATTCACTCCCCTGCCACCCACAAGAGCTGAATAAGGAATTCAATCCAGGTCTCCCACGTGGGTGAGTGGGACCCAACTACTTGAGCCAATATTGCTGATTGACAGGGTGTGCACTAGCAGGAAGTTGGAACAAGGAACAGAGTCAGAACTTGAACTCAGCCATTCTTTTAAGGGATGCAAGTATCACAAGTGATGTCTTGATTTTTACCCCAAATGTTCGTCCCCTTACTTTTTTGAATTTTCTAGATAACTATAACCTTCAGTTTAGTTTTTCATTTCTCTGTGTTTCATGGAAAGTTATTGAACTCAATCCACTATTTTGTCTTTGAAAAATATCTGTTAAACTAAAGATCCAATTAGCCACTGAGTCACCTTAAGAAACAATTAGAGGGGCCGGAGCTATGGCACAGCTGGGAAAGCCTCAGCCTACAGTTCCGGCATCCCTTATGGGCGCCAGTTCGAGTCCCGGCTGCTCTACTTCTGACCCAGCTCTCTGCTATTACCAAGCAGTAGAAGATGGCCCAAGTCCTTGGGCCCCCGCACCCACATGGGAGACCCAGAAAAAGCGCCTGGCTCCTGGCTTCAGATCGGCCCAGCTCCAGCCGTTGCGGCCATCTGGGGAGTGAACCAGCGGATGGAAGACCTCTCTCTCTCTCTCTCTCTCTCTGCCTCTCTGTGACTCTGCATTTCAAATTAATAAATAAATCTTTAAAAAAAAAAAAAAGAAAGTGGAATCCATAAAGAGAAAACACACAGTTTTCACGGAAATGAACTCGATTGATTGGGAGCCGAGAAACATGTCTGTGACTGTTACCTATTATCTGAAGGTTTGTGACCGTGAGTAGCAGCCAACTGGTTTCACAGAAAGTCTGGCTAACGGGGACAACAGCGGTTCTGAGAGCGCCTTGTGGAGACCAGCTCTTGCTCTGCATCAGAGCTGGGCTGACCATGGATGCAACTGGCATGGAAGGGCTGTGGCTACAGATGGCTGTAGGGACATAAACCTGGCGGAAATAATGACAGGGCTGCACTCAGCAGTGAGTCTTCAATTTTTTTTTTTTAATTTTATTTTGTTCTTTTTTTAGTGAATGCTCTAAACTTAGAAAATTGGAACACCTGGAGATTTCTCATCAATGTTACTGACATATTATTCTAGGCACCAACCCAGCATAATGACTTTTGATTTTCTTTTATTTTACAAAGATTTTCTCTCTTAGCTTTTAGGCACATAAACTTCCCCCTGCTCCTCCACCTCCCAAAACGGTGTTTATCAAGTGAGCAATAAACTCTGCCAAACTAAAACGCTCTTGTGAAGTTTTTTTTTTTTTTTTTCAATTATCTTCCAGACCAGAAGCCAGTCTGTTATTAGAGGAAACATTATAATATGACTAAAATAGGATGCTTGCTTCACACCTGGAAAATTTGTATTACACACACACACACACAAATCAGATTTGTTGCAGAAAATGTAAAAAAAAAAAAAAAAAAAACCAGAAAATACAATGAAACTATTTGTTACCTATAACTCGAATACTCAGGGGAAAATATTCCTTTATAATTATATTTTTATGCATTAAAAGTCTTTTACTTCCATTTTAGGTATTAGAAAAGGGACCCCATACATTAGAGATATAAAAATGATGAAATCAATACTTTTAAAATTCTTATGTTTTCAAGTATTTTATTGCAGTCCAAGAAATTGAGTAGTCAACCTCTTCAGAAGGTGAAATAGAAGACCAGCAAGGCAGCAATTCTGTGTGAGCTTTAATGAGACAGAAACTATGACTCAGGGTCTATTTTTTCTATATGTCGTACAAATCTTACATTAGATCTAAGTGCCATTTCATCACCAAGTTTGTTTGCATCAAAATACTCATCCTTGTATACCTGAGGTTTGAAGTTATATATATTTCTGCTTCTGTAAAACAGGAACATTTTCTCCTGAGACTTTTTACATGCCTTCTTTTGCATCTGTCAAATATTTTATGCTTATGTAGGTCAGAGTCATTCCCTGAGGCTGGGTAGAAAAAAAAAAGAAGAAGAGAAAAGAAAAGAAAAAGAAAGAAAAAAAGAAAACTGATAAAAAAAAAAAACCCACATTCATTATAGTAAAGTGGACAATGGCACATGAAGGTCTACCTAGGATGATGACAATTTTCAAGAATGTTGTATGAAAGCAGGGTCCTGTTCCAAGAATTCATATATTTTGATATTTTAGAAATCTTGTATAGGAAAAACAATTCTTGTAGTTTTAACTCTTGCTTAACAAAAAAATCTCCAGTAACTTTTTATTCTTCAGAAGAATAAGGTTAAACCAAGATTACATTTGGTGCACATTAAACATTACAAAGGTTAATAAATGTCACATTGCAATGGATCGGTCAATGTTTAAGCCTCTTCTAAGGCAAAGTTCATGTGCTCAAGGGCAAAGAAAAGGGCTTCATAAATATTGAAATTATTTCAGATCTGGTGCAAGGGTGGATTGAGTGACTTGTAAACCATAGGAATTATTTTATTGTTTATGTACTGTCTAGAACTGATAGAGACTGCTGAGAGAGAGCATTCAGCTTAGAAATAGCAAATCAGTAATCAGCAAGGAAAAGTTTCCACTTGACTGTAATTTCTTTTACACCAAGTCCTTCGAATTCTGGATTGAGCTGGAACCCTGTGGCATTTCTCTTGCATAGCTGTGTCTAGCAGCTGCAGAGACGGAAGGAGAGGACAGAAGGAGCAGCAGCATCAGCACAGCCTGTAGATGTCCACTGGGCTCTGAACTCACACAGTGTGCTCACTGGACTGCAGAGCTGCTCAAGCTACGAACAGTGTCTCTTTCCCTTCCTTCTTTCCTAACGCCACAGGCAGACAGGTATCCTGATGTTTACCGCCCAGGAAGACGAGCCTTGGGTCTCCTCCTAATTTGATTATTGACCTGGTGGCCCTGAAATAGAGAATGGCACTTGCTAAGATAAATAGAATGGAGAGAGAACCAAACAGAAGCATAACAGAAATAAGCTAAAGAATGTAAATTTCTCTCAGACTTCCAAGTTAAAGAGGGGAGCAGGTTAGTAGGCCAGCCACACTTGATTGGCTGAAGAGATAAGTCACCCTGGGAATTTTCGAAAAGGAATTTAAGTACCATTAGGTTAAACAAAGGCTTTAGGTTAAACACTTTATGTAAAAGTTGGTTGTTTGTTTTCAGACCAATAAAAAAAGTGCCTTTGACTTCCAAAAACCATTAACTCTGTTTCTGTCAGCCCATACTTCATCTCAACCACTCAGAGTCTTCCAAAACCAAACAGCGGATTAGCTTTTCCTCTTGAGGCTACCATAAAGTTTCTTGATTCTTTTTCCCTTTCAGCCCAGAAAGTGCCCTAACACATCCTAAACATGCTCCTGTTTGCATCTCAAACTTCCTAAGAAAAATTCCAGGGGTTGATTCCATAGTTTTGTTTGGAATCACAAATTTTCAAAGCAAGAGGGTCCTTCCAATTTGGAGGGGCCCCTAAGTGCTCCACAGCCTATCACACAAGTTCATGGAAACCTAGATAGCTGAATAGCCACGGAATTCATAAAGAAAATTCGAGAGATCATCCCGTTTAACCCCTTTACAGTTCATGGAAGAAGAGGGTGCCTGGTCCAGACAGGTCAAGAGATTTGCTAAATCAAAACACGGTGGGTCAGCATCAGAGCTAAAGACTAAACCCGGGTCACCTGACACAGCGGGAGTTCGTGGTTGAGATGATCCACGCGTCAGGGAAATCAGCCTGTGAGTTAACTCCAGAACCCTTCCTTGATGCGATGGTTGGAAGGGTCAGGTGTTGAAGCTTAATGGCCATGCCAACAGCACTGAGGCGAGGCTACCACGGGATGAGGGCACGAGGACTCGTGCTTCCGGATGGCCGTTATATAAGGAGACGCCGTGAGGCCGTGAGTCCTCTCCCCTGGTCCTTCCCTGCCTCTACGTGGGGACGCCGCTACCTTCCACTCCCGAGGAAGCAGCCACATTGCGCCGAGTTTGCAAGCAGAGAGCAGCCCTCGCCAGGCCACCGAACCCGCCGGCGCCTTGCTCTTCGGCCTTCCCAGCGTCCAGAACTGTAAGCAATCGAGTTCTGTTCTTTACTAACTCCCCTGCCTCGCATAGTTTGTTATGGCGGCCCAGATACACAACGACGCTGTGCACACCTAGTGTTTTGGTTTCTTATGGCTGCTGTGACAAATGACCATAGCCTGGTGGTTTAGGACAAGAGAAACTGAACATATTAGTGTTCCGGCGTCCAGAAGTTGGAATGGATTCCGTGGTGCTAAAATCCAGGTGTCAGCCGAGGAGCATGCCTTCTGGCGGCTTTGGGGGGATGCGTTCTTCGCTTCTAGCGGCTTCTAGGGACCCCCTGCTTTCCTTGGCTGGCGACTGCTTTACCTTGAGCTCTACCTCGGTCCTCAAGTTTCTGTCTGGGTCTCTGGCTGTCCCATCACCCTCCTAGGAGGACATGTCTAATTACCTTGGGCCCAGGAGGCTAATCCATTGAAATCCACCCACTTGAAGATACTTAATTTAATCATGCATGCAAAAATCGTGACATGCCAGTTTAAGTTATTCACAGGTTTGGGCAGTTAGGTCGTGGGCATGTCTTCGGGCCTTACCTGTGTGTCATCTGTTGTTGTCAACAAAAAACTAATGTGAAGCTGAAAAACATGAACTTGGCCAAAAGTTTTTCACTATAATTTTAACTGATACCATTTTCACTACATTTACACAAAAACTAAGAGTAACAGAAATTTTCTAAGAACATGGTCAGTTATCAAGTGAACCTGTTCCAATTAATGGGCAAATGAGAGATTCCTGCGAGTCATTTTTTGCAGTTGCTTTGTGCCGTATAAGAGCATTGTAAGAGTTTATTCTGAGATTTCAAAGGCTCTATACAAAAGAAAGCTTATATAATATTGCAAAATCAATGCCTACCTGTTTACTAGAATGAGATCCTAACTGGACAATGTACATACAAAGATAAAATTTAAAAAGAAAAAAAGAAATTGCTATTCACTGAAATAGAAACTGCTAGCACTTTGTTCTAGAATAACAAACTTGGCATAATCAAAGTATGGAAAGTTACTTTCTAAACATTCTAAAATGTTAATACATGTGTTCTTAGAGCATCCTATTTTTGGAACACAATTGAGTTTAGATAAATATATATTTACAGATTATATGTGTGTATATGTATGTATGTATAAAACTCCCAAGACCAGGTAAGAGGATATTTTATGCCTTCCATAAAAGTTTAAAAAAAATTGTCCATCTTTTCCAGAAATACACTAATGTTTTATGCAGGCACATGTAAAATAAAATAGTATTATTTTACTAGAATTTGAAAGATAGAACTTCTAATACCAGCAGGAAATATCATAAAAATTTCTCTGTACAGACCTGTTTAATGTTAGTTTAAAGGTTTTTTGTTTTGTTTTTAACATTCTGGTTCTGGTCAAAGGATGACAGTCTGAACCTCACATACCTGAGCTCATTTTTTCTTTCGGAATAGCTTAAGTCCTGCAACCAAGCCTAGTTAGTTTTCATTGTATATTTCAAAATCGTAGAACTTCTAGAATTCTAAGCAGCCAAGAAAGGAAGAAAACAAATGTTTTGGCACTGTGAGATTGGGGGAAGTTGATAAGGAAAGTGATAAATGGGACCTAGTGTTTTATACACAACTTTTATATCCATTTTTCTCCTAGGATAAGGTAACACAGGACACATTTCTTTAACCACTGTTTTCCAAAGTTCCAAGATGTGCTGTAGATACTGTGTATAACCTGTTGTCTTACAAACAACCTACAGTCTTGTCTCTAGCTCCATAGCAAATGACCCTAGACTAAGTGGCTCACCAACCAGAACTGTGAACAAGGTTCTAAGATGGGGAGGCCAAGATCGTGGTGCCACTCAGACACTTTAAAAAGTAGGGCTAACAAAGAAAAAAGGCTTAAAGGGGTTGCAACATAGCAGTCCAAAATCCTATGTTCAACTTTAATGTTGTAAAAACCTACAGGATAAATGTTTTAATCTGCTGAAAAGCTATTGCATGTTTCTTCCTTCTTGGGTGCTTACAAGTAGAAATAATATTAAAGTTTTAAAATCAAAGGAAAAATTAATATATTCAGCTTGCATAAGAGAACTATGGGTAGATTGAAGTTTTAATAATGTTTATAAATATGTTAATTCATTTTGAATGCAAATACCAGTTAAGCAAAACCAGCTGTGTATTCAGCAAAAAGATCCATCAGGCGATTTCTGTAATTGTGCTTTTATGTAAACTTTGTTCTACTGAGCTTCTGTGCTATTTCTAATTGACCCTTTATAGGAAAAGTGCAGCCCAAGGAAATTTGTAGGCAGTTTTTCCTAATCCCCACTTTCCATGAACTTTTGAAGACCACTCCTAGAGCAATGTCATTGTATATACCATGTTTATTCATAACTTGGATTATAGGTATCAAAAATTTGAACCCTACTGTTTTAAATTGTGCAACTTCTATATCTCTCCCTCTCCACACAAATTAATACTAATAAAAAGATGATATGATGTCTTTCATATTTGAGTAAGCAGTGTAGTAGGATATAAATACCTTGGGATTCTGGTACAAATTACTCATAAGGCAAAGAAAAATAATAGAAGTAGTTCTTAAAGTAATGATGTGGCACTTGAATTTCCATTTTTTTCCAAGAGCCTTTATGACTATACATAATTCATGGATTTGTGTTTCTCTAATGTTTGAAATTTTCCCCTCCAAGTGTGTTTTTAATGATTAGGTCACATGGCCAGCGCAGTCTTTTAATATCTTTAATGTCTCTTTTTCTCGGCTTATCATTTTGCTCAGGAATGTATTAGGCTTTTTTTTTTTTTTTTTAAGCCTTTGCTACATACCCTCAAAACATCTGTGTTCATAGCAGCTTGAACCAGAAGATGAATGGCGGGACCTAATGGAATATTATGTATTTGAAATGGCTAAAATGAATATAATTTTGAAATGTGTATGTGTATACAAAATGAAGATGAAAAGCTGATCAGCCCAAACAGGAATGTATTGTAGCTGGGCATATTTCCATGCATGGGCACAAGGACTTTACTGAATACCAAAAAAAAAAAAAAAAAAAAAACAAAACTGTCCATAAGATAGAAATGTTTATTTGAAGAGCGAAGTAGTTTCACATGTTAAACATTCTCATTTATAAATATAGTTCATTAGACGTGCATGGTTCTTAACTTTAAAATCTTGATTTGGGGGCGGTATTCTTAAAATTCTGTGAAGTGCGATGTGACTTCAATGATGATGGCCTTTGTTTTGCCTGCTAAAGCATTCCTGATAGTTCTGCCTGATGATCGCTGGTCCCAAAGTACTTGATACTCAGTTGGCAAATGCTGTAACACGGTCATTCTTGATTATGCTCAATAAAAACAGGAGTATAGTGAGTTGGCAAGAATATGCTACAAAAAGAAAACCTAATAGGCATTTTAATGTGTTCTTGAAAGTTTGGACTTCGTGAAACTGCATTAACGCGGACTTCTAAAAACGGGGATTTGCAAAGAGTCTTGTGTTTATGATTCGGCTTCTTCTCTCCTGGGAGAGTGTTCCTGTATTAATTGCTTCTGTGCTCAGATGCTACTAATTATTAACCTGCAGGTGTCTCTAATCACGGTGTTCCAGCAGAGTTTTGTTCGAGGGCCGTTAGCTGTGATGCTTAATTACAACACACTGTACCTAGTTTTGTGTGCTGTTTGATCTTTCAGATGGCTTCCCAGATCTCAGAAAACAGTTATTGGCAATCATTTTCTTCAATTAACCACTGGGCCCAGAGTCTCTTCGGCCAATATAAAGTTGTATCAGAGTATCCAGAATTATGCAAGAGCTGATCTTTAAAACTGAAGATCCTAAGCTCTTAAGATACACATAATGATACTTGGACTTTAGAACATCATCACCGAAGGGTGGAAACTTATTCTGCTATTTCAGAATTGGAAATCTAAGCTACATATAAAGGTGTAGAAAGTCCAGAATCTTAAAGTGCATAGGGTCCCTCAAAATTCTCTTAATTCTTCCATTGTAAAGTGAGAAAAGCAAAGTCGTAATGGATGGTAGCCGAAAAGACACTTTTCTTTTGGGGGTCTCTTTGGTTGCATTGCACTGTGTGGCTACTCACTTTCACACTATTTTTCAAGCATTTCAGGAATACAAAAAAAAAAAAAAAAAAGAAATAATTGGAATAGTAACTTAGGACATATTCCTGTAGCGAAATTACTCTTGAGCTGTAAACCATGTGTTTTTTTTTTTTTTTAATCTCAACTTATGTGCTGCATAAGAATCGGCATGCAAGATGCCCATAGATGAGTAGTTTTCTGACTTGCAGTGCTGATTTGGATCTGGGAATGTCTTCTGACCCAGACGTGGCATCTAAAATGGGGCACTGTGATTGTGGCTTGACTGTGGCAGCGAGCTTGCAGGCATGGGCTGATGCTGTGATCCGACAGAATTCAGTCTGGTGCTTTCTCTGCCTGACCTCATAATTTCTCTTGGCCTTGGCTCAGCCAGCCCACCAGAGCATTTTCTGGGTGGTAGGTTTGAAATTTTAGGAAGTGATGCTTATTTTGTTTTTGATTTGTTGTAGGTCTGGAGTTTGTTACTGCTTTGTTGTTAGTCAGAATCCTGGATCAGGTGAAAACAAGTATCTAGTGTCTGTTAAGGGCACATTCAAAATGAGAATTATTGGACAGATTATATAGCCTCATTTGTCTTAGCTGTACCTATTACTATAAAGTTAATCTTGCATATATTTGGAAATACAATGTCATCACTCCATCCCAGGAATAACTCCTTTTCCCACCTCCAGTCCTGTATTACAAACACTTTTTTTTTTTTGAGTATTGAAATAGCTTTTAAACACACCTTGGATTTCTTTTTCTTGAAAATAGCATTAGTGATTTTAGCACTTTGAGCATGTGTTACCTATATTCGTCAGTGTACTCAGCAAAAACTCTTAAGTAGCAACCAAATTAGGAAAAACATACAGTTCTAATATAAATAAAGTTTAAGGATAGGGTTTTATGATTTTTAAAGTCTATCAATACCTTACTGGGAAAATAAGTCACTTCTGTTTATTTATTTGATAATCTTTATTCATTATTCAATTCTTCTGCCCACCTATGAGATTGAAAGAAATTTGTGTCTGTACTTCTTTGCCAGGAAACTAAAATTCTTATACTGGAAACTCAGTTCTTTTTAAATATAAATTTTTATTTACTTAGGTTTGAAAGAGAGGGATGGGGAAGACAAAAGGACATCCAGAAAGATCTGCCATCCACTGGTTCACTTGCCAAATGTCCACAAAAGACAAGGCTGGGCCAGCCTGAAGCAAAGAGCTGAGAATTCAGTCTTGCTCTCCCCTGTAGATGACAAGGACCCAACTGCATGGCCATATCCTGTTGCCTGTCAGGGAGAATGTTAGGGTGTTGCAAACAGAAGTGGAGCCAGTGGTTTAACCCAGGCAGTTACAGAAGAAGCAGGTGTCCCAAGTGATATCTTACGCTGTGCCAAATGCCCATCCCTGGCAACTCAACTTTTGTAGAAGCATATGCTTAGTTATTAATTAGGTATTTTAGGATTGTTAACTTGGTAAGGCATTTATCAAACAATGATTTAATAGGAATTTCATTAATGCTTGAAATAATTGCCTGCAATCATGACAGATAACTATATACTTTATTCCATTATATGCATAAGATATAAATTTCCATTAAACACATAAGAAATTTCAATCCTCATTGAAAAAATTCTCATATTTTGCTTTAACTCACTATAAAAGTCCACAGCACCAAAGCCTACTTAGCCTGCAGAAGGAAACTATAATTATGTAAGAAATTTTAAAATGTGATTGCAACATTCTTAATTACTTTGCATTTCTATCATGTTCACATTTTGTGATTTATGTAAGTGATCCTAAATTAACGAAGTCCTATAAAATGCTGGGAAAACAGTCTACAGACCTGTTATCTCAGTTCTTTATTCTAATCTTCCTGAATAATGAGGGGTCTTCAGGATATTAATGGTGTCATTTTCTGGTTTTTATCCTCAACAGAAGCATATGATGGAAACCATTTATCTCAAACCAATTTAGTATCTCACTGTAGAAGACAGTAAATGGAAGAGGTCTTGTATTATGATTTATAATTTCATGCCACATGATCTAAGGTTGCTAACTATCCATTTGCCTTATCTGCTGTCCAATACAAGATTGTCTAATTAAATTCTGATGTCCAAGGAATAGCTATTATCAAAGAAATGGTTTCCTATGGTTGCTAAAAATATTCAAGTAGAGTTTATGCTTGAACTTGTTGTTCAACAGTATTCTCTTTAGAGATTCCATTAGACAGTTTTGCTTTGGAGTGTTCTCAATTTAATTATTCAGGTTGAAACTGTATTCAGCAAAATTCAGCCCTGGAATGATACCACATGATTTAAAATGACCATTTATATTTTGCCCTTTGTTATCTATTGCACATCCATAATAATAAGCATTTATCAACCCTCTATGTAAGCACACTAGGGAGTTTAATTATCTTTCCTTGCTTAGTCTGGGCATAAACATTATTATGAGTCATCTAAGTACACATCTTGCTTTATTGCTGATATGTAACAAGCTTGTTAGGATTACGTTTAAATGAAGCATCTGTTTTGCAATATAGCAGTTACAAACAAAAAATGTGTAGAAATGATCCCCATTGTCAGTTAATGAACTCTAATTTACTTGAGATTATGAGTTAATAAGATTTTGTGTGTAAACATAGGTAACTTAAAATTTGTCATTCTTCAAAAATTGAAGTTGTATTTTCTTTTTTTTCTTATTAAAAACTTTTATTTAATGAATATAAATTTCCAAAGTACAGCTTATGAATTACATTGGCTTCCCCTCTCCCATATCTTCCCTCCCACCCGCAACCCTCCCCTTTCCCGCTCCCTCTCCCCTTCCATTCACATCAAGATTCATTTTCAATTCTCTTTATATACAGAAGATCAGTATATATCGAGTAAAGATTTCTTTATGAAGTTGTATTTTCTAAAGTGTGCTATCATCTAAGGGTACAGAGCAAACAAGAAATGGTTCCTGTTCTTCTGGAACCGGCTTTTTGTAGGGGACCTAGTGTGGAGAGAGCCAAAGGGAGCTCTGTGACAGCTGTAGGGTAGGGTAACTGAGAAGCCCTTTGCAGAGGCTGGCTGCATTCACTCAGCAGGAGCCCACTAGGTCTGTGGCCACCAATGGGCTCTGTTTACAGCTCTGCAATCACAGGATACTTAGCAACAACCAAAAGCTCAAATCAAGGAACTAGATCTTGCTTAGCTAATTACTGGAAAACTAGGTCTTTTCAGCTTTTCTTTATGTTATTCCTTAAACTTTCCAGATTATGTATTAATTGTTCTAATAGTGGTGCATCTGCAAGGGGACAGAGCATGATAACTCAAATAGAAGCCTGTGCTGGGTGAAAGCTCTTTTGTCACATCTTTCCAAGTAGAAGTGACTAATACAAATATAGTAAGCTTCTTGCTAATAGCATAAAGATAGTGAAAAAGACACAGAGGTGAGATTGTTCATCTTTTTGAATGGGTCTGGGTAAGGAACCTTGACTCTTATTCCTACTTGCATTCTGTTAAATAAACAATGGATACGAATAAGCCTAAAGAGGTCAAGAGGAAAAATGATGGAAGGAGTGAGACTTGGAACTGAATAGAAGATACGGACTAGCCAAGACACAGGATTCTGTACAGATTTGTACAAACTATGTATATATAATAGTATTTCTGATGGAAGATTTAAATGACATAGGTAATTTTTGGGTTGCGCTTAGGTTTTGCCTTATGAAATAACTTAAAAAAGATTCCACTGTAGAACACAATCTTCAGAGAAAAGGTGACTTTTTAGCAGAACCTTGAGAATCTATAAGATTTTATCAGATGGAAAAGGCAAAGGGGCACTTCAGGTTGACAAACCACACACTTATCAGATAGAAAAAGGATTTACGTAGGGATAAGACTTCAATTTCAAGCTGTGATATAGTAAAGCTGGTATGGCCATCTCATGATTTATTAATATTAGAGTTAGTGAGCCAGACCACTATCCCTGTGCAAAGTATTCCAGAATATGTGTTATCTAAAAATATCGATGTTCATACCCATGAACATTCATTATCCATAATTACCCCATCACAAAAATAGAATTCAAATTAGAGGCTATAATGCAAACCACCCTTAAGTGCTAAGGTCAGAGAAGACAGGGTGAAGTGAGAGGTGCTTGCAAACTGTATCAGATACCTCTTATTGCTAAGAACCTCTCAGCAGGCTCACTTTCTGGGGTCCTGAGACACATCTCATTCCAGAAAATTCACCCACTGTTCTCTCATGGGCCAATGCTGCTGTATCTTTCTTAGTCCCTGTGTGACACAATTTGCCTTCTTCCTTGCTGTTTTCCTATTTTTCCTGAGATATTAGATAACAAGGGATACATTAAGACCTGTGCTACACTGTGAAAGTGGGGGGAGTGGAGAGGAGGGCTATGCTAATAGGCTGTGGAGCAAATCTGCAATGATGGATATGGGAAAAGATCAACTCTGTTTCTTTCCCTTAAAATAGATGGACATCTAGTAGTTCATAATGTCTCTTATAGATGGAGTAACTGATTTAAAAAAAAATAGGGGCCAGCGCCATGGCACAGTAGGTTAATCCTCCGCCTGCGGCACAGGCGTCTTTTATGGGCATCGGTTCTAGTCCTGACTGCTCCTCTTCCAATCCTGCTCTCTACTATGGTCTGGGAAAGCAATAGAAGATGGCCCAGGTGCTTGGGCACCTGCACCCACGAGGGAGACCTGGGAAGAGGCTCCTGGTTTCGGATCAGCACAGCTCTGGCTGTTGTGGCCATTTGGAGAGTAAACCAATGTAAGGAAAACCTTTGTCTCTTCTTCTCACTGTCTGTAACTTTACCTCTCAAATAAAAAATCTTAAAAAAAAATCTTTAAAAAAAAGCAAATTGGTAATACACTTCCCTGGTTTTTCTCTAATTTCTTCATTTTGACTTCCTTGGGAGAGCATTTCATAATAAAGTGTTAAAGTGTACATTTTCGCTTGAGCTTCTATACCTTTGGCTAATACAATAACCTGTCTCTTTCTCTCTCTATATATATATATAGAGAGAGACTCCTTGGGCTATGGACCCCTTTTAATTACCCATAGCTTTGGAAAACAATGACAAATATTTGTAATTCCATCCAAATTATTGGTAATAAGACTTAAGAAGTAAACATGTAGCAGACTTCAGCAGACTCCAGACCACTAACTGTTTTTTTTTTTTAATCACAAAGATCAAGACTACTTTAATAGCTATTTTTTTGGATGGAAATCTAGTCAGACTTACCTGCGCTATTGCATACACCATCACGTGGACATTCATACTTCACGGGGAATTTGACAAATTACAAAAGAAGAGAGGGACTTTTAAAACCACATCTCGGCCGGCGCCGTGGCTCAACAGGCTAATCCTCCGCCTAGCGGCACTGGCACACCGGGTTCTAGTCCCAGTCGGGGTGCCGGATTCTGTCCCGGTTGCCCCTCTTCCAGGCCAGCTCTCTGCTATGGCCCGGGTCCTTGGGCCCCGCACCCACATGGGACACCAGGAGAAGCACCTGGTTCCTGGCTTCGGATCAGCGCGGTGCGCCGGCCTCGGCGGCCAATGGAGGGTGAACCAATGGCAAAGGAAGACCTTTCTCTCTGTCTCTCTCTCTCTGTCCACTCTGCCTGTCAAAAAAAAGTAAAAAACAAACAAACAAAAAATCTCCTTTTTAATACAAAATCTGGTGCACTCTTACCTAGTGACTCCTCCTCACAGTTTAGTATCTTCCATGAGGGAAGGGTAAACCTGTATTTTCATTGTTCGCTCAAAATATTGCAGACCACTAACTTAAAAAGAAAGAGACCAGCTTTCTGATGCCAAACAAAATAAGAAACAGACTAGTCTCGCAGTTTCTGCTCTGTCTTTAACACAATCCACTGGGTACTTGAGAGGAATGGGAATGTCAGCGTTTGTTCTCTGCATATCTGTAAAAGACCAGAGAAAGAGCTTTGTCACAGGTCACTCACAAAGAGGCTTTCCATCTAAACTTCATTTTTCTTTCTTTCCAATAGGCTGTCTGCAAAGTCCGTACTTTTAATTAACCCTGTCCCCCTTCTTTGAACATTTTTATTTTTCTCATACTTTTAGAGAGTTTGCTGGCATTTTTCACTTTGGTTTGGCACCTAATTTAGATATATTAAAGACTGGTGTCACCGGTTTATTTTCTTAGGCTCATTCCCACCAAAAGGTCAACCAATCATATGCCTCTATCCCCTATCTGCTACAATCAGCCCGACTGCTCATGAACTCCCTCCGTGGGCATGCATTGTGCTTTTACTTCACTCCTTTTCCATTGCACTATCAGAATTGTCGATCAGTTTTGTCATTCTTTTTATTTTACTTAATTTGAGGGAGTTATAGACAGAGGTCTTCCATCCACTGGTTCACTTTCCCAGTGACTGCCATGGCCAGAGCTGTGCTGATTGGAAGTCGGGAGCCAGGAGCTTCCTCCTGGTCTCCCATGCAGGTGCATGGCCCAAGCACTTAGGCCATCTTCCATTGCTTTCCCAGGCCATTAACAGAGAGCTGGATCGGAAGTGGAGCAGCTGGGACTTGTCCCAGCACCCATATGCAATGCCGGTGCCCACAGACAAAGGCTTAGCCTACTATGCCACAGCACTGGTCCCAATTTTGTCATTTCCAACATCCCAAAACTTTTTAACCCCCAAATATAGTATGTTTATTTCTAATTACCATTACCTATATTTCTTGTAAAGGACAGCTGGAAGTTGTTCCAGATTACTCAGTTTGTTTTCAGCTCTGTTCACCCAGTGTTCCGTGTCTTTTAGATAGGAAACTTTGTTTCCACATCTACTTCAATAACCCTAGTCAAAACCATCATCACATCCTAAGGATCAGAAGGGAATTTAAGCAATATTGCATCTAAGCAGTTCACCACATTGCTGTCAGACTAAAGTTTGGAATTCTCTGACCTGACAGCCATTCTGTATGTTGTATCTGTATTTTACTGGGTAATTTTCATGAGCATTTAATGCAATTAGCTAGACATTTGGCCATTCACTTATTTAATCATTTGTTCAAAATAGATGTATCTTATCCCTGGCATAGTGGTTTTTGTTTTTTGTTTTTGTTTGTTTTGACAGAGAAAGGTCTTACCTCCATTGGTTTACCCCCCAAATGGTCGCTACAGCCAGAGCTGCACCGATCCGAAGCCAGGAGCCAAGTGCTTTCTCCTGGTCTGCCATGCGGGTGCAGGTGCCCAAGTACTTGGGCCATCCTCCACTGCTCTGCCGGGCCTCAGCAGAGAGCTGGACTGGAAGAGGAGCAACCGGGACAGACCCAGGTGCCCATATGGGATGCCGGCATCACAGGTGGAGGTTCAACCAAATGAACCACGGCGCCAGCCCATGGCATAGTGTTTTACCACAGATTTTTTGCAGTTTCACAGATAGAGATCAGTACAAATAGAATTGCAATAGGGTGGGCTATGTGCTGTCTACCAGAAGTAGATGTCCTCTACACAGGATTAAGATAGAAGCTGGAGGAAAAGGAAACCTTCTCTGAGCAAGGCGTTAGCCAATCAAAACACAAAAGTTGAGTAGAAATTGACAGGAGTTAGGAGAGCGCAGTTGTATTACCAGCACTGTTATTCAGTATGGTCAGGACATAACAAGAGAAAGGTCTGGTGGGAGGTGAAGCTGGAGGGGAAAGGATTAGGTCTGGGTGGTTTGAAGTGTTAGCATTCAACCACTTGTGGCTACAGAAGTGTAAAGTAACCACACTGAAACAAAATGAGGCATTTCATTCCCAGTCACATTAGCCCATATTTGAAGCACTCCGCCTCCAGGTATAGTAGCCACCATATTGGACATAGTAGAAACATCAGAAGGATTGAGCAATACCAAGATAAATTTTGGACAGTGTACTAAGGTTGCTCCTATTTTTTTGTAATAGGATAACTTTTTGCACTTATTGATGGTGTTTAGTTTAGTTTTATTCTTGTTTATTTGAAAGGCAGAGCAACAGATCCATCTATCAGTTCACTCCGTGAATGCCTGTAACAGCCAGCAGTAGGACAGGGGTGACTGGCAGTCTGGAGCTCCTTCCAGGTTTCCCACATGGGTGGCAGGGACTTGGACACTCAAGCATCATCTGTTTCCCGGCAATGTGCATTAACAGGAATCTGAATGGGAAATGGCAGCAGGACTCCATCCAGTGCACTCCAGCAGTGGGATGCGGGCATGTCAAGCC
The DNA here is from genome assembly GCF_033115175.1 of Lepus europaeus. Lineage (NCBI taxonomy): Eukaryota > Metazoa > Chordata > Mammalia > Lagomorpha > Leporidae > Lepus > Lepus europaeus. Next base: position 34,290,594 of record NC_084828.1, read on the forward strand.
CTCTATACCACATGCTGTTGGTAGGTATTAATGTAGTGTTACTTTGAAAAGGAAAAATATTTTTTTTAGTAGTAGTGGGACTCTCTACCCTTTGTTCAAGAAGCATTTTTTTCTTGTTTTTAAGGATTGGCATAGATTGATATAGTAAGAAACACACTGGAGAAGATTCTAGACCAGAATTAGTCAGTCATGTGATCTTAGGGAAACACCTGACTTAAACATTTGTATGAGTGAAGTTGAAAATCTTTTCTTTTTATGTGATTATTGTTGAAAGCTCTTGCCTATTTTCCTGCTCAAATTTTTATTTGTTGAACTCTTTATTGTAGACCATTAAGCTTTTGACAAATACAAATATAAACAATGTTATCTCAAAAAAGAAACTTGCATTATGAAATTCAGATTTTTAATATTGCTGAATTGAAAACTCTTCTGTTGATAAACCATGGACCATTGTTGCCTCCACAATATTTCCTTTCTGTGATTCAACAGAAGTTGAATTTTAACACCAACAATTGCCTACAGTAACATGGCTGAAATCAAGTATGTGGTATCTCTGGTGTGCTTTCACTTCTCAAACCTCAGGAAGGCATATTAGAAACATACTCTCAAGCAAGATCCTTATATGCCTGCTCTGGTTGCTACCTGCCTGAAGTGGAATCTAGATAGTGGTTTAAGGGATACACTTTATTAGAGAATACAACTAATACATAACCATCTCTCAAATTCTGTAAATGTAAATTTGTATCTATCCAACTGTAGGGAGTTTGAAAGATTTTAGTGACTTTATCTACATTCAAATTAAAATAGCATTGTTAATGGATAATAAGATCCAAAAAGAAGCCTTCTAAATTAATTCATTAAAATGATCCTGACCATCAGTAGAACGTGTTACCAATTATTCTCTAACATGCTTTGTGTGCATTTAGAAAATGGGTATGAAAATTAAATATGAATAAGAATTAAATGGAATTTCATAGCTACTTTGATGAATCCAGTATGTATACTGCATCAAGATATGACTTAAACAGTATATGGGAAGGATGGCATTGCCTAGGTTGTGTTTGCCATATGACATCACAGTTTAACCGTTCATAAATCACCAGCTACCCATCACTCTAAAGAAAATCCTTTGGATTATCTCATGCCACTGGAAGACTTTGTGCTCCAGGTTGTAATCAGTGTCAGCAAGACTTAAGGATGCTGATATATTGATTTATTGTCTGGTGTGACTGTTCACATGTATGTAATGCTTAAAGGCCTCTAATCTCTACACCCTCTTGTTCATGCTTCCTCAGGAAGTGGTATTTGTTATGGATTAATAACCCTTACCAATAAAGCCAGTTTCTCCTGGAGCTTGTGGGCCTTTCAAAAGTTGACAGATTGCTTGCTTCAAATTTTGAGAAAGTTCATTTTTATTCTTGCTCCACACTATTTTTACACGACAGTGGTTCTTCTGTTGGAACCTGGCCTACACAACTTCCTCTGAGTGTCTCCAAATTATAGCTGTGCCCCCGGAGCTTGACTGATGATGGGTGTTGAGAATCAGATTTGTGTTTGCAGTGAAGAAAGAAGACCTTTCTTTCCCAAGCCAAATTGAGTACTGAGGTGAACTGGATTCACTTGCACAGTGCAGGTGCTGTCTATAATTCTTACTGTTGGCATTTGCTTCCCAAAGTAACTTGTGAGAAGGAAATTGGAAACATAGGCATTATTTCTTAACATTGTTAAGGTGTGAGATCTTAGAAGAAACATATATCAGTAAGTGTTGGAGGTAAATAAGCCTGGGATACCAATAAAATCATAGCTCAGGATAATCAAGGCATTTCACTTATGGAAGATAGCTTCTCTGTATAACGAATTAAGGCAAGCAAAATAATACCATACTGATCCTATTTAATATGTAAATATAAGCAATTGAGTATGTGAAAATAAATTCTGTAGCTTTATTTTATAGTGGTCATGTTGGGATGATAATAGTTAGACTCATGTCGAGAGTGAACAGTTGACCCAGGGGTTAAGATGACTGTGTCGTATATCAGAGTGCCCGTGTTGATACTCTCATTTGTCTCTAGACTCCAGTTCTTGCAAATGCATGTTCTAGAAGGCAGCAGTGATGGCGGAAGTAATTGATTTCCTACCACTCTCCTGGGAGACCTAGATTGTGCTTCTGGTGCTAGCCCAGTCCCAGCCATTTGGAACCTGTCTCTCTCTCCAGTTTACCCACACTGCCCCAATGAAGTTCAAAACAATTAAAGTTGTCATCATGTAAGAAAATATTTTTTGAATGTAGTCTACTTTATTGTTCTAGGTACTAGGAGAAAGAAAACAGCCAAAAATGCCAGTATAGTTAATGCTGTGTTGAAGGAATTATAATACATATTTGTGTGACTTATAATGCCTGTTACGTAGTTATAATGGAAAGACATTTTTAAAAGGAAATGAGACTAGCAGGGCTCAAGGTAAGTGTTGTGTGTATTTCAATTCTAGATAGATGTTCGAAGAGATGTGTTGTCTCTGTTTAGACAATAGTCAGCATACATGGATAGAAACATCACAATGAGGTTTTAAATTTAAGAAAATGACATTTGAGCAGAGAAAGGAAGGGGTTGTGGTAGCAAGATCAGTGCAGAGTGCTCAGAGTGGAGCAAACAATTTTTGCAAGGACTTCAGAGAGAAGCAGAAGCAGAATGGGGATAGAGAGGAAACTTTGGATCAAAGAGAAAAGGAGCATTTTAGCCACTGCGAAGATTTTGCTTCTACTCTGCATATAATGTGATGTCATTGAAGGATACTGAGCCAAATATTCTTATCTTGGATTTTTCTGCACTGGGAGCATACTGTACAGAATCACAATTGTAGTAGGGAGGTGAATTAGGAAGATACTGCAATACTCCAGGAGAGACATGATGGGGGATTGTGGAACTAGCACCATGTGCCAGACATTGCACCAAGAAATTTACAAAGTGTAATATTTAAATTTCCATTATATTCTTAATATTTATGAATACTTTTATGTACTTATAAAGATAATAAATTCTTTTACAGAAATTACATTTAATGTAATCTAGTTATGCTGTTTTGCAATAGAACACCAGAACTTCTTACTCCTTTTTTTTTTTTTCTTTTGACAGGCAGAGTAGATAGAGAGAGACAGAGAGAAAGGTCTTCCTTTTTGCCATTGGTTCACCCTCCAATGGCCGCTGCGGCCGGCGCACCACGCTGATCCGAAGCCAGGAGCCAGGTGCTTCTCCTGGTCTCCCATGCGGGTGCAGGGCCCAAGGACCTGAGCCATCCTTCACTGCCTTCCCGGGCCATAGCAGAGAGCTGGCCTGGAAGAGGGGCAACCGGGATAGAATCCGGCGCCCCGACCGGGACTAGAACCCGGTGTGCCATCGCCGCAAGGTGGAGAATTAGCCTGTTAAGCCACGGCGCCGGCCCTTCCTACTCCTAACTATAAGTTGGTACCCATTAATGCATCTTTATCCCTCCCTCCTCCTTCTCCCCACCTTCTGATAATCACCATTATACACTTGTTATGAGATCAGCTTTCTTGTGTTACACATGAGTGAGAGATTATGCAGTACTCCTCTTGCTGTCACTGACTTATTTCACTTACCATAATGGCCGCTTGTCCCACCCATCTTGTTGCAAATGATAAGATTTTATCCCCCTTAGGGCTGAATAGTACTCCATTGTGTATATGTAACACGTTTTTTAATCGTTTTAGCCATCAGTGAACACTTAGGTTGTGTCCATTTCTTGGCTGTTAATAGTGCTTCAACAAGCAAGGGAGGGCAGATGTCTCTTTGACAGATGGACTTCAGTTCTCTTTGAAGTATATCAAGTAATGAGGTTGCTAGATCATATTGTAGTTCTATTTTAAGTCTTTTGAGGAAACCATGATATCTTCTACAAAGAACTGTACTTCAAAGATTCATATTTTTGTAAAGATTTGAGGCGCAGAGTTACAGAGGGAGGGGGAGAGAGAGATCTTTCATCTGCTAGCCCAGTCCCCAAATGGCCACAACTGCCAGGGCAGGGCTAATCTGGAGCCAGGAGCTCTCTAGGTCTTGCACATGGGTGCAGGGACCCAAGTTGGGCCATCTTCCACTGCTGAGCCAGGTTCATTAGCAGAGAGCTGGATTGAAAGTGAAGCAGCTGGGGATTGAATACACACCCATATGGGATGCCAGCACTGCAGATTAAAGCTTAATTTACTGGGCCAGCACCACGGCTCAATAGGCTAATCCTCCTCCTGTGGCGCCAGCACCCCAGGTTCTACTCCCAGTTGGGGCACTGGGTACAAGTCCCGGTTGTTCCTCTTCCACTCCAGCTCTCTGCTGTGGCCCGGGAGGGCAGCAGAGGATGGCCCAAAAGTGTTTGGGTCCCTGCACCAGCATGGGAGACCGGGAGGAAGCACCTGGCTCCTGGCTTCAGATCGGCGCAATGCGCTGGCTGTGGTGGCCATTGGGGGAGTGAACCAGCAGAAGGAAGACCTTTCTCTCTGTCTCTATTTCTGTCTATAACTCTACCTATCAAATAAAAAAGCTTAACCTACTGTGCCATAGCACCAGCCCTTAAGATGACTATACTAACTGGCATATCTCATTTAATTGAAATAATAGTCCAGTAAAGATAGGTGTTATTATTAGCCACTACTAAGAACTTGCAGTTAAGGCTCAGAGTGAAATCAACAAACATTTAATGTTGCAGTCAAGATTTGAACCCAGTGTGCTGCTTCAGGAATTCTCATTATATTATTCATCATCTTATTTTATTACTTAAAATAAGGTCAAAACTAGTAGTAGACAAAGTATCTAGAGTGGAAGTATCAGTTATGCAACAGGTTATGCTGCTGCTTGGGATGCCCATATCCCAGATCGCAGTGCCACCTCCACTTCCAATCCAGCTTCCTGCTCATGCACCTGGGAGGCAGCAGATAATGACCCAAGTAATTGGTTTCCTGCCACCCACATGGGAGACCCAGGTGCATTTCCTGGCTCCCGGCTTTGACCTGATCCAGCCCTGGCCTTTGCAGCGATTTGAGGAGTGAACCTGCAAATGAGAGTGAACTCTATCTCTCTTTTTCTTTCTTTTTTACTCTGCCTTTCAAATAAATAAATGAACTTAAAGAAGTGGGAATACCAAGGGTGTTCAACTCCAAGAGCAAATGCCTTCCCTTAAGATCTTGTACTTCAGGTTCTAGGTTAGCTGTTTCCAAGGTGCTGCTACGAAGCTTACAGTTTTCTTAGGACGATTTCTATTCATTTCATGTGTGTTTATGCGCCTTGCTATAGTGAATTAAATATTTCATCATTACAGTTCATTTTTTGGATCCTTTATAACAATGATACTTTTTCTGTATTAATCTTGTAACTTTACCATGTACTGGACACTCCAGACAGTTTTGATAATAAGAATCTTTAATTGGTTGTATTTTGTTATTCAGTTGGCCGCTATCTTTAAATAATGACAATTTTTGTGTCTGCCCTTTTGTGACTTGCTACTCATTTACTCTTGCCGGTTGCAGTGGGGGATTAGTGACAGGGGCATCCTTATCTCGTTCACCTTAGCTGTAATGCTCCTAATCCTTCACCATTAAATATGATGTTTGCTAAAGGTTTCTGGTGACTCCCCTTATTGAATCAAGATAACTCTCTCTCTTCCAAGCCCATAGAGCAATTTGAAAGTCTGGTATGGGTTTGAAGTTATCTAATGCTTTTCAGCATCAATCAAAATCTCATGGTTTATTGTTTGACTTTTGACATTTATATAATTGAAGGAATTTCCATAATTCCTGGTATTTAATTACTTTTCAATGACTCAAAATAGATTTTGTCGTATGTTTGAATTCTACTTGCCAGTATTGTGTTTACAATTTTGCACGTGTCTTCATTTCTGAGACAGTTTGGTTTGTGCCAGTACTAGTCTGAATCTTAAGAATATTATGGTGCTATTAAAAACAAAGAGGCCAGTGCCGTGGCTTAACAGGCTAATCCTCCGCCTTGCAGCGCCTGCACACCAGGTTCTAGTCCCGGTTGGGGCGCTGGATTCTATCCCGGTTGCCCCTCTTCCAGGCCAGCTCTCTGCTATGGCCCGGGAGTGCAGTGGAGGATGGCCCAAGTGCTTGGGCCCTGCACCCACATGGGAGACCAAGAGAAGCACCTGGCTCCTGGCTTTGGATCAGCGTGGTGCGCCGGCCGCAGCGGCCATTGGAGGGTGAACCAATGGCAAAAAGGAAGACCTTTCTCTCTGTCTCTCTCTCACTATCCACTCTGCCTATCAAAAATAAAAACAAACAAACAAAACCCAAAAAGTCTCCTACTGGAGTTAGTGAAATACTTAGCACAGGCTTTCTTTATAAAGTGGGTGGAGGACTGTTCATAATGTTTTTTTTTTTATTTTTACCCTTTGTTTTCATTTCAACTATAATAGTGTTTTAAAAGTTAAATGAAGAGGGGACAGTGCTGTGGCACAGTAGGTTAAAGCCCTGGCCTGAAGCATCCATATCCCATATGGGCGCCAGTTCTAGTCCTGGCTGCTCCTCTTCCCATCTATCTCTCTGCTGTGGCCTGGGAAAGCAGTTCCAAATGGCCCAAGTGCTTGGGCCCCTGCACCAGTGTGGAAGACCCAGAAGAAGCTCCTGGTGCCTGGCTTAGGATCGGTGCAGCTCTGGCTGTTGCGGCCAATTGGGGAGTGAACCAATGGATGGAAGACCTCTCTGTCTCTACCTCTCTCTGTAACTCTTTCAAATAAATAAGTATTTTTAAAAAGTTAAAATAAGAATCAATACAACTGAAATAGTTCAACAAATATTACCCTGTAGAAGAGATTGGAGGGATTTTTATATTTTCCGATGCTCTGAAGAAGTTTAACCTGGGAATTAATAGGTTTTATTTTAATAAAAATCCACATGAATAAATCAGAACCTAATGCTTTTTATGAGACTTCCTTCCATTGACTGATTCATTCTGCAAATGTCCACAGTAGTCAAAGCTGGGCGGACTGAAGTGAGGAGCCAGGAATCCCATCCACATCTCCCAGGGAGGAGGAACCCAAGTGTGTGGATCATCATCTGCTGCCACCAGGCATGTGAGCAGGAATCTGCTTTAGCACTGATATGGATTGCTAGTATCCCAAGTGAACTGGCATCCCTGTAGCACTCCAGCAACTGCCCCTCAGGTTACATTTTTGCTATTTTCTGGGGTGATGAATCTGTTGGTTTTTTTCATCTCTTCTTGAGTTATTATGGATTTGACATCCAAGCTTTGTGAAAGATGTGGTATTGAAGGGAGAGAGGGTACTTGTGTGGGCCCTAGGTAATACTATTTAAAGGCACAGATACAGTATTCTAAAAGTCTAAAACCAAGGACTCTTGGGTGGGTGATCCTAATGTGTTAAACTTTTTAAAACTGAAAGAAATTGGGGGAGAAGACAATGGTTTCAGTCTCCATGAAAATGAAGATCTTTGCCAGTTGGGGCCCCAAAGGGGATGAAATTTCCCCCCATTTAGGAAAGCATCACAAGTAGCAATATTCTAATCAGATAGAGCAATTGTTCTGTAACATCCAGAGAAGAAAGTGATGAACCAAGAGTGCAGTAATAGAAGGCACTGTGAATCAGGAGAGGTGGTTTATTAGGTGAGTTTGAAGACAGTGTATAGAAGAGTTAAAATCTATGGATAAGCAGTGACCTGGCAGTTAACAGGAATGGACGACATTGATCTGATGAGAAATGGATTCCTAGGAATACGGTGACAAGGAAGCTGTATATAATGACATTTGTATAGGGAATAGGGAGACATGGGATGTCTTGAAGGAGTATTCAGGTCTCTGCTTCAGTCTCTGGTTCACTCCCACAGTGGCTGTGTGGACATCATGCAAGTGACAGGGTACAAGAGATTTCACCAGAAGCGCTCATGACTGTCTTCAACCTCTAATAATAATATTCACAAATAAAACACACCTGGAGCTGTAGAGTCATGGTTTTGGATGTTTTGGCTCCAATTATTGTGATTTTTTTTTCATCCCCATGATTACTACTATAATCTCAAAATCAAATATTCCATTCTTAAGTATCATTTTCTATCTGTCCCATTCAACCAATCCAGTCAGTGCAGATGCCAACACCTGAAAGGCTTTTGGATTTCCCATTCATGGACACAGTACTACCATCTTCATTTAATCTCCTCACTAGACTGAAGATCTCTGATCCAACATAATTGTCACCTCCTGGAATATGCCCTCTATCTTGTTTGCCATGTCTCGCATCTCTGCATCTGCCTTACTTATCCAACTGAAAATGCAACTCTGTCCTTCACTTGCAGAGTTGGAAAGAAGCATGCAACCAGTCTGACTGGCTTCCTTTTAGATTCATGACTAATGACTTCCAGCAGAGCCAGGAACCTGCAGTGGAGCCGGGAACTCCTCTTTCATTTCTCTGGTTAGTTGATTTTCTCTCTTGCAAAGCCAGACATTTCACACTACCTCTCCTTTCCTGGGACTGAAGCATCCTCTCTATCCCTTCTCTAAGCTGCTTATTTTCTTGTAATTTCACTGGAGAAATAGAAACAATTAGAATTTTCACATGCTTTAGCAACTCTTCAATCTATCTTCCTTTCTGCCTGCATATTTTGATCAACTTTAGACTTTAAAGGTTAAATAACAGTTTTTGTTTTTTACCCAAGACCATCTCATCCATTTAGAAGTGTGGATAACATCCTATCTCCTGTAATATCTCACAGTTTTATCAGTTAATTTTTGACTACAATTTTGAAAATGTTAAGCACATCTTGTGAAATTTTCAATGATCATTTCTCCCCCCTTTGACGAGACATGTGTGTATGCGTGCACGCGCACACACATACACACAAACACTTCTCCACATGCGTCGTGGTAGCTAACTGAAAGTGAATGGAGAAAAATGCACAGCCTAGCTGAATTCCTTTGGTTCAAGTCTGGAAAAGATGGCCACAGATATTTTGGAGCTGACAAACAAGAAATCCTTAAGTCATGATGTCTAATTGAGTATATTGATTATTTCCTATGGGAAGCAATTATACTTCATTTTTTATTTTTATAAGTGAAAAGTAATTATCCCTATAAATGAAGCCCACAAGATGATAGATGATTTTATGTACCTGATTTGAAATGGTTTTACTTTTTCAGTAGTAGGAATGTATGATTTCTCTAAAAGCAATGGTATTTCTTTTTGAACTCTAGGTCTATCCTTTTTTATTTAAACAATATTGTCAATTATCTCTGGACGAAAAATCTGCTTCAGTAAAACTATCGCCTGTATTTTTTTTTTTTTTAAGATTTTTATTTGAGAGGTAGAGTTACAGAGGAAGAGACAGAGAAAGGTCTTTTTTTCCATTGGTTCACTCCCTAAATGGTCGCAATGGCCAGAGCTGTACAGATCTGAAGCCAAGAGCCAGGAGCTTCTTTCTGGTCTCCCACGTGGATACTGGGGCCCAAGTCTTGGGCCATCTTCTACTACTTTCCCAGGCCATAGCAGAGAGCAGGAAGATGAGCAGCCAGGACTAGAACCAGCGCCCATATGGGATGCAGGCGCTGCAGGAGGAGGATTAACTTGTGCCATGGCGCTGGCCGCTGCCTGTACTTCTAGAACTTGTTAATTAAATTCATTGTGGATTCCACTAGGCTTTTGGTGTACATAATATGACTTCATGTTTTGATTAACTGAAATATCATCTTGTATCAAAAAATTACTAAATTACCTATCATGGATACTGTGGTAGATTTAGTCGTCGTTCTCTTCTAAAATGGATAAATGCCTATTAAAAGTGTAGGCACCTCTGATTTGGTGCGTCTTTCTATGTGAAGTTAAAAAGTATAATATAACTTCATTGTGAAGGTAAAATTTTCTGTGGTTATTATGTGATTTTGTTTCCATTAAATGAAATATAGCATCTTTGAAAACGGGTAACTTTAATTTGCCTGTTATTAACAGTGTTATCAGATGAAGAAAAATCTGAGAATAAAATATTTTACAACTTGTACTACAATAATCTTAGTAAATTACCATGGTCAATTTCCATTTTGATAGTGCAAGGCTTTTGAATTTCTAACTGAAAAGATTGTGTAGCCTTTTTTAAAAAAAAAAAAAAGTTGTCTGTGGACATGAAAATTATTTCCTCTGCATGTGAGAGTCAGAGTTCATGCACAAAACATTTGTCTGATTCTAGTCACTTTACTTTGTTCTCAATTACATAACAGCTTTCACTCAATCCAAGTGCATGAACTCTGAGAAACCTAATTTTTCATTTCAACAAAAAATAAATGGAATTGAATTTCTAGAGCCAGCGTGGTTTTCTTTTAGGTAATCTTTAGTTTTGATTTTGTCGTTTTAGAAAATATATTGGAGAATTATTTGTAGTCCCCCTACCCCGGGAAGTCCATTAGTAAAATTAAAATATTAAAATCAGATTTTTTAAACTTCAAATTTAGTAATATCTAATCCTGTAAATTTTTTTTCTCATTTATATTTTGCTTCTCCATTTTCTCTTATTCATCTTCTCTTATTTCTTCTTCTGTCCCTGAAGTAGCTAGCGATGAATTAATTCTTCTCTAATTTGACTTTAAAGAAAAGCATATAAAATAACCAAGCAGCCCCCTCAAACAAAACATGTATGTGCTGCTTGTTACCATGCTCAATATCTTGCTGACTTTTTTTACTTGAGTTGTAATATACCCACATCATAATAAATTTTTAAATGAATTGAAATTCATGATAAGTCAAAGAGGCCAGAACATTACAGGTTTGATGCCATAAAATATGTGTATATAATACTTGAAATTATTTGTTAGTAAGTTTTCTCATAGTATATGTTGGTTACTCAGTGCTATTTAGTATCTTAGTAATTATTGGGTGAAGTCTATATTATTAGAACCAAGACTCAAACATTTATATGATAATCTTTTAAAAATAGTTTGGGAACATTAGGATAAGCTTTCAGAAAAAGGAAACCATTTGTCCCTTGGATTCATAAGTGTCAAAGCTAAGTTCTTGGTATTAAGCTCAAAACTGCTAAAACAATTTCAATATTACCTTATAAGCTTAAGAAAAATTTTCATGGTCCTGTTTAGAAAGAATATTCATATATTCTTGTTAGGATATCTTATAGTTTATTCATTTTGAATTGGAGTAAGTCTTTTTTTCATTTCATTGGGCAGTTTTCAATCTCGTCTGTGCTTTGTATTCTACCCTGCACTTTTTGCTTATTTGATCTTTTGCCCTTGAGATAAATGGAATCATTCTTTTTGCTCCGTGGATGTTTGACTTGCCTTCTAATCTGTCATAACCACACATGGGACGTCTGACCTCGGTTTGGAATCTTGTACCTGACCTGCCCCAGGAGCTCTGTGCTTGGCTTGCAAGGTCACTGCCAATTTGGTGTGTTTGAGTTGGCTGTCTCTTCCATCTCTGAGAGAGAGAGAATCCCATTCCTAACCTTGCACGTATATGTTAACCTATTTTTCCTACTATAAACATTGTGTAGCCTCTCAATATCTGAGGATGATACATCAACATATTAACTCAATCCTTAAACATAAGAGATTAAACTATAATATCCACCTGCAAATCCAAATGCAGTATCTTTTCAGAGAAAATATTAAACTAGGCTGTCTTTGAACTTTTAATCTTTTTAATTTTGATTTTTAATTTTATTATCTTGATTTGGATCTTTAGAATTTTGCTTCTTGAGGTTGTGAGGGCCTATTGACTAAATTCTGCAGTGAATATAAAGATTATGCACATATTAATACAAATAATAATAAAAGGAGATATATTTCAAATGATTTTGTGAATAGAAACAATAAAGTTGATGAAGTTCTTTTACATATTTAGATGATATTATCTTCAATTCATAAGTCTTAGAACGAGAACCATTTAGTTGATAAAATTATCAGATTTTTTCCAGGCCCATGAGTTACAATTAAAATGTTAAGATATGGCCACATATTTCTTACTTGATAAAATTCTCTTCATCTAATAATATTGGGGTGACCAAGAATTCTTCATATTTTCATTAGACAAGAATGATCATGATACAGTTATTTCTGGTAATGAGGTCCAATGATTTTGATGGTAAATAATTGAACAGTCAAATTCTTAAAATTTTGGTGAACTTCTGAGTGCTTTTACAATAATATTTTAGCCTCTGAATTTTGAAGTATATTATCTTGTTTTTCTAAATCCAGTACCTGTAGTGACTGGGACAGTGAAGGGATAAAGTTTGCTTAGGACTTACTGCATGAATGTCCATGGAAAGAGTTGTCAGCACTGTATGTGACAACTAAGCACTCTGCCACTTGGGTCCTTTTCAGAGTCTTTAGTTACAGGAGGGTCTTAAAAATATGGACTAAATGTCCAATATATGAGTACCTAGTTTGCATAATATACGTAAAATATGCAAAGCAGTTTTCTTTTTCACTTTACATTTATGATGGGTCTATCAGTAGTTGCAATAGGATTGAAATTTAAATTCACATTAAAAATGCTGATTATATTCTTGTAAAACTGCATAACAACATCAGGAACCAGCTGTTTTCACAAAAAAAAAAAATCTAGCTTAAACTTCCATTAAAGAGAGTTTCAGCAGTTTTGTAAAACTTTGGAACATCCCAGTGCATTTTATGATGATTTGTATGAGGCCTGGAAAATTTATCCATGAAAATGTCTTAAGGCACAGGAGGCTCATCTCGAGAAAGCCAAACAGAGGGGTAGATATCGACAGCAATACCAAACACAGAAAATCACGCTGGAGAGCGAGTGCAGCTGTCCACACAAAGTGCAGACACAGTAAACCAACCTACATGACGCGATTGCAAAGTGACAAGTGCTGGAAGAGAAGTGCCTCAGTTAGACACAGAGGACCATGTTGAATAGCAAATGGATCTTTGAGCTTTCCCCTCGTGAATGCTATCCCAAGTCACCTCTCTAGAATGCAATTTCATTAAGGATTGAAAGACTTTTTAAAGAGTTGAATATGAAATGTTTGTATTTGAATGTTGATAAATTAATAATTACGACAGGGAAGCTTCCTGTTAAGAATCCACTGGATATACCCAATATCAGTACTGAGTTTCATGTATTTTCTTCCAGTTACTGGAACACTTAATCGTCACCAACAGAAACTGATCCTAACCGATTCACTGTTAATAGACTTTTCCTCTGTAGTTATTCTGTCTTCATTACACTTGGTTTTCTGAGGCATATTTTCTTTTTTTTTTTTATTTTTTTTTATTATTTTTTTTATTTTATTATTTTTTTAACTTTTATTTAATGAATATAAATTTCCAGTATACAGCTTATGGATTACAATATTTTCATGTCGGCACACTTCTCATGGTGAGACATATATGTAATTATTGGAAAGTATGAGTAGAAGTTTGTGCTTGTACCTATTAGTGGACTAGAGGATTAATTCATTTTACCCATGGAATTAACAAGAGAAGGTACTATGTATTGTCTCTTTTGGTATAGTATATAATTTAATTCAAAATACTACATCATGAAAACAAATAGAACAGCCGGCAGGCACCTTGGCTCAACAGGCTAATCCTCTGCCTAGCGGGGCCGGCACCCCAGGTTCTAGTCCCGGTCGGGGCGCCAGATTCTGTCCCGGTTTCCCATCTTCCAGGCCAGCTCTCTGCTATGGACCGGGAGTGCAGTGGAGGATGGCCCAAGTGCTTGGGCCCTGCACCTCATGGGAGACCAGGAGAAGCACCTGGCTCCTGCCTTTAAATCAGCATGGTGCGCCGGCTGCAGCGCACCAGCCGCAGCGGCCATTGGAGGGTGAACCAAAGGCAAAAGGAAGACCTTTGTCTCTGTTTCTCTCTCTCACTGTCCACTCTGCCTGTCCAAAAAAAAAAAAAAAAAAATTCATGAAATAAACATAACCTTGACAGTTAAATGTAGATCTTTAAGAAAAGACTATTTTAAAAGTGTTTTTCTACAATTTTAATTACTTCTATACATTTAAAACAGTTTAAATGCAATTATGTCACATAAGCCATCCCAAAATTCAAGCAAGCAATACCACTATGTCAATTCAATAAACCCAACTAATAATAAGTATTAAATTTTTATGGTAAACCCATACTTAAGAGCTGGTATATAGAATTTGCAAATATGCACAAATACCAAAAATTTTACACATATGAAGTCTAACCTGTAATATATATATTCAGTTATGGTGTTCATAGAGCACATTATGAAGCACTAATAGCTTACATGATAAGATTATAATAGTCAGAATTTTGCTTTATCAATGAATGCTATGAATTCTCCATTTAAGATCTCAAAAACAAAGGACTACCAGTTGACAGACCCTCAGTTCGTTTTTCGGAGGAATTTTACTTAGTCTTAATTACTTTAGTGACCATTCCTATGTTTGAGGACAGCAAGTGTTCATCCTCTGTTATGGTGGTGTGAAGAATCATTACATTAAATTTCTCTGTATTTAAGCTTTGAAGTTTTTTCTTGTATATACTTAAGTTTTCTCTGTGTATTTAAATTTCTCTAGTTTTTTAGCCATATTAATACTTAAGTGTACATGCTACTCTTGATACAATCCAGAAAAGTGTATTTCTAGCTGATAGTTATTTTATCCCAGTTATGGAGGGGAACTCGAGGCAGGAACTGTGCCATTGAGACAGAGTCCTTCTCTCCAGGTATTTGATGCTAGAGAAGAGTGGGTCACAGGACACTCTCAGAAGTGGAAGAAGAGTAATTGGACACCTGAACTGTGTGTTTCCAGAATCACGAAGGCCATTGCTCAGCTTTATCCGAAAGGGAAATTTTTTTATAGCCTATCTAATGTAAAGCTGAGTTTTCCCTGAAGGGGAGAGAAGGAAGCTTTGATAAGAGCTCTTGATCTGGGATTTTAAATCCTGTTCACAATTTTTTTTCAGGTGTCCCTAAGAAAAATTGCAGTACTTGAAAACTCAAAACCTAATCCATTTTGATGTGAAAAGGATGCGAGTTCATATATGTTGAGATGATTATTAAGTAGCTGACGAAAATATCACAGCATAATATTGTAAAGCATGAATCTGGATTTAAATAATGCATCTCTGGGATCTGGAAACTGTTTATTTAGCTTATGCCTTATTTTGCAAACATTTGATAATGCTCTTACTGTATAGCACTAACATTTTTAAGGTAAATCATTCAATTTCTTTGATAGTTATTTTCTTGCTATAGAAAGGCTAATCCTTTAATGTACAAGGACGTGACCTTAATCTACAAGTTTAACAGGACAAGAACATTTTTGATTTATGAATTAAGTATTGAATACATTTTGAGTGTCGGAGGTTGTCGGTGGTCAATGACTCGGACAAAATCCCACCTCCTATCAAGTTCTCATTCTGTTCCTTTCTCTTACACTGGTTTTCACTTTAAGTCTCATTGTGTTAAAGTCACGTGCCCCAAATTATTCAGAATGAGATGAGTCTTATTTCCTGTCCTCCTGGGTATATATTTTGTGCTCTTTTAGTGTTCATATTTTAACCTCCTAGGAGAATGTATATTCCTTTAGGAAGCATTTATTGGGAGCATCTTGTCACCCTCTGTCACAAAGCCGAAGCGTCGTCTTTGCCAAATTTCCCCAAAGTTTGACTCTGCTTGTTAGTTGGGGAAAGTCACTGGCCTGGCAGTTCGAGCTAGAATTCAGGACCATTGCTGCTGACCTCCATGTAAAAACATAAAAACACACACTAGGAGAAGCTGCTATTAATTAATAGGAAGTAAGCATTCCTGTGGTTCATTTGAAGGCAAATCTGTTGGAGTCAGCAGCGGCTGCCTGTGACCACATCTGAGGCCTGGGATTTTCGAGTTCCTGTGTGCGATGAGAAACGGAGTGGCACAGCGACGCTGATGACGAAAAGAGGGTGTTAAACTGCTTCCTTCCCATCTGGTGTTTTACAGCAGCTACACTCACAGTTATGCTCCAAGGAAAATAGAAGGAAGAAAAATAAATTCTCAGTCTTGTGGTGTTCGGGCTGAATAATCTAAGCCTAATTATTGCTCAGGAATAAACTAAACACTGAATAAAGCTAAGGCCAAGAATAAATAAAATGGACTCAAGGTAAACCTCTCAGTTTAATAAGATTCTGAGCTAATTTGACTTGCCCAAAAGCAAGCGCGTAAGGATTCCAGTTCCAGATGTGACTATTAGTATGTGTGTTGTCATTTCCATTGTCTACCTTGTATTAAAGCATAACATTCCGACTATTCTGTACTGCTCTCTCTATTTTTATCTACAGAATGTACCCCCAAAGAACATACTTGGTGACATCAAAAAGTTTGTGGAATGAGAAATGGAATGAAAAGATAATTTTATTTTGGTGCAAACAATTTTTGAAATCCATGCACAGTTTTCCATAATAAACATTCTTGTGAACTATTCAAAGACCCCCTGTGTTCTGAGATTTCAATTTTTTTACACCAAAATAAACATCGTTTGATTCCGCTTTTCACAAACTTTTGAAGTCTATGGTATTACGTTGTATTTTTAACTTTTTATCTTTATTCTTTCTCTGATGCTGGAGGATAAGCTCCACAAGGGCAGGCTTTGTGCCATTTAAAGTCCTTGGCCAGGGCAGGCACCCAACAGTATCTATTAAACAGATGATGGGTCACTTTTTTATCTTCAAATCTGATACAGGAGGCTCATAGCTACGGGTAATAATGTGACATATATTCATTAAACACACCTTGGGGTACCAAGACATTTTTAAGTCTTAAGAAGTCTGTTTTTCTTTTTTTAACTAGATGCTTAAGAATTATGACTATATTATTAAAACATTTTTTTCATCCAATTTAATTTCTTTTTTTTTTTTGAACCATAGCAAGAAGGTTTATTTCTTTTTTTTTTTTAACTTTTATTTAATGAATATAAATTTCCAGTGTACAGCTTATGGATTACAATGGCTTCCCCCCCCCCCCAATAACTTCCCTCCCACCCGCAACCCTCCCCTCTCCCGCTCCCTCTCCCCTTCCATTTGCATCAAGATTCATTTTCAATTCTCTTTATATACAGAAAATCAATTTAGTATAAAGATTTCAACAGTTTGCACCCACATAGAAACACAAAGTGAAACATACTGTTTGAGTACTAGTTATAGCATTAAATCACAATGTACAGCACATTAAGGACAGCGATCCCACATGAGGAGCAAGTGCACAGTGGCTCCTGTTGTTGACCCAACAAATTGACACTCTAGTTTATGGCGCCAGTAACCATCCTAGGCTGTCGTCATGAGTTGCCAAGGCTATGGAAGCCTTCCAAGTTCACCGACTCTGATCATATTTAGACAAGGTCATAAAAGACAGAGTGAGGATAGTAACCAATGATCCTAAGAGTGGCATTTACCAGGTTTGAACAATTATACAGCATTAAGTGGGGAAGAGGACCATCAGTACACACATGTTGGGAGTAGAGCCATTGGTGGTAGAGTAGAGGTTATGATTACAAAGGAATGAGGCCCAAATGCGCTAGACAGGGTCTAGAACAAAGGACAGAGTCATTATTAGAGGAGCTAAGAAAGGTGCTGTCTAAGCTACAATTAAGTTTTCTGATTGAGAGGCAAATAGAACCTGATAGAAGGGGCTTGATAATAATCTGGTGGGCTTTAGGCCTTGTAAATTCAGAGGCCCAGACCTATCTATCTCTTCACATGGGGTATATCCTAAGGGAGGTGTGAACCTCCTAGGGGAAGGCACTCTGTTGACTTTCATTACTTGGCTGGCCTGGGAGGAGAGTTGGCCAGGTAAAGGCAGGTGGCATCTCTAACAAGAAATGTACAGTTCTGCCTGCAATGTTGCTGACCCTACTTGACCATCCCCTCAGCTGCAGTGGTCACTTTGGAAGTTGGGCTGAGTGAAGGGCTTTTCAGCTTAGAGCCAATAAGATCTGTGGCTCTGACCTGGGCATCCTTCGACTCCAGGGCAGGTCCATTTCCAGTGATCCAACTCTTGGCAGAGCTGCCAGGGCTCTTCACAAGCTGACTTCTGCTGAAGCCCAGGCTTACCACATTGAAAGCCACTGCAGTGGACTGGCCTGTTGGGTCTCCTTGAGGGCAGATCACTGTACAGATCAGCCATTAATAGGCCTGCCACCCATTGCTTCTGATGCCGAGCTTTCTTTTCCTCCTGGTTTGTGTTAAAGCAGACCAGAGGATGCAAGTCAAGGGAGTGCCCGTTTCCCATCTCTAATCTTCGGTGGCCTGAACTACAAGTCTATAGTCACAGGCATGTTCTGTAGTAGTTTTTCTAAGGTAGACAATGCCCATGAGGAAAATTATATTCTCACTTTAAAACTTTCTTTCCCTTTGGTCTGAAAGGGAGGTTTTTTCTACTTACTGTATACTTCGCTGATGGCGAAGTGAATCAAGCTATGAGATTATTATTTGAGTTCTTATTTTGGCTATGCTATTGCAGAAAAATGTTAGCCATCTCTTTTATAAGGTCTAGAGATTAAATTGTGCATCCTACAGATTCCTTCATAATAGAATTAGTTTCCTACCTTGAAGAGAATAGAGAAATGAAAGAACAAGTTGGGCTTAGAATAGAGAAATGAGGGAGCAAGTCCTAGATCGCTTGCTGACAATAGCAATATCACATGAATACTTAGCAAACCGTTTCAACCATTAGATAACAACTTAAGAAAACATTTAAATTTACAATTTAATTTCTTAAGAGTCCAGTCTGTGTATGTAATTTACACACATACATACATGCATTTGCTCACTTCAAGTTTTTAGTACAGATTTTTATTTTTCTTCCAATTTGGTTGACTCAACCCTTAACTTCCTCTTCCTGCTCCATGGTCCCCAGTATCATACACACCCAAGGCCATCCATGTTTCAAACCTAAAACATGTCCTGCCACATAGTCTTTAAATACACATTAATCCTCTGCGTTAAACATTTCTTTCATAAAAATGGAGGACTAGGAAGCCTACATTTTGCAAATTGTGTGTCTCACTCAGCAGTCACAAGTCTACACAATCTCTTGATGTAGATTAATTTTATTTAAAATCTTTAATATACTTAGTAGAGGTATTAAAATCATTTCATGATTGTTAGACATTTCTATATACCTGCTTCTTCCTTGTATGCACAATAATGTGATAGATCTCTGTATTGATATCGATGTATAAGAGAAAGCGAGATCCTTCTTGGATCTGCTGGCTCATTCCCTGAATGAGCAACACAGCTGGAAGCTGGGATCCAGGAACTCCATCCAGGCCTCCCATGTGGTGGTAGGGGCCCAAACACGTGGGTCATGTTTTGCTGCTTTCCTAGGCACATTAGCAAGATTGGAAGCAGAGTAACCAGCACTCAAAAGGGATGCTGACATTGGAAATGGTGACTCCCTCTGCTGTGCCACAATGCGAGGGCCTGAACTCTTGTTTTAATTGCTGTGTTTTTTAGCACTTCATCACTGAAGATATTTTCTGTTGAACTTTGATAGACTATTCATATGATTCCTATGCTTATTTTATAAATATTATCAACAGAAGTTCAATTTGATCACATGATTTTTAATATTATAACTTGTTAAAAATGTCATTTGTAAAAAAATACTTGCTACTGAACAAACTTTGCATTTCCAAAATTAACTGATATTTCTCATTATGTTAAACTTTTTGCATTCACGTGCAAAGTTTTTCCTTTTTTATAGTGCCAACTTTATGACATTTGATGGTATACCAATATGATAAAATAATTAAGAGGTTTTTCATTCTAATATTTTTTAAAGATTTATTTGAGAGGCAGAGTTAGAGGAAGAGAGAGAGAGAAAGGTCTTTGCATCTGTTGGTTCACTCCCCAAATGGCTGCAATAGCCAGAGCTAGGCCGATCTGGAGCCAGGAGCTTTTTCCAGGTTTCCCATGGGGATACAAGGGGCCAAGGACTTGGGTCATCCTCCCTGTGCTCCCAGACCATTAGCCAGGAGTTGGATCTGAAGACTAGGAGCAGGGACTCAAACTGGTGCCCATATGAGATGCCGGCGCTATCTGTGGAGCTTAACTTCCTATGCCACAGCGCAGGCTCTCTGTATAATTCTAGTAAGTCTTTGCATGCCCCACCTTTGTTGGCTTACAAGGTTTTCACCTGTCTCATCAGCTCCATTCTTCAGAGCCAGTTGTCTTAGACCATTGCTTCTGACTGCCAAGTGCATGGAAATTTTCGGATTTATTTCTTTGATGTTTCAGTGAAACTCAGATATGACTCTGAGTACCCTTCAGCAGTTCTCTCCGTGGTACCATTCCAATGTCAGTAGTTGCTAAGTGAACAGGTTCCTTCCTCCTTCCTACCTCCCACTCTTGTCAGTCTTCCCCATTTGCCATGCCCCAGTGGTGGGTAGAATTTACTCAATTCACTTCATCTTTTATTCCTTGGGAACCGGGAAGACTAACCATTGCCAGGGGATCAGCATAGAACAGATCTGGTGGAATATGGCACAAAACAGGAGTGAAATTGACATGTTGGGGTTTGATGGCTGTGGGTTGCCCTAGTCTATACTCCTGCTGAACAGGGCTCTTCCCACTTCTTAGCTGCTCAGCTCTTTAATTAGTGCGGCATTAGGACTGTGACTATAAAGTAAATTAAAAATGTCTCAAACTAGAGGGAAGTATCATTAAATTCTTAGAATTATATCTGAAATACATAAAATTTGTCCTTTATATAAATAAAATATTTTAAAATTCCTCTATACCTCTGTTCTTTTGCATTTTTGCCCTCATTTCCCCATTACTTCCTCACTCTGCTTTTTCTGGAGAGAATAAATCCATTATCCTTTGAGACCACTTCACTTAAGACACGAAAGTGCTTGTACTTGGAGAAGAAAAAAGATGACAAGGAGAAAACAAGCAACGTGTTCTTAGATTTTATCACATTTCCAGAGTTCTCTACTTCACTTCCAAAAGTCTGTGACTTTAAAAAGGCCTTAAATCTTTTTTTTCTGATCATTTCCTAAAATTCTTTCGACCATCCCCATTGGCCCCAAATACAGTATTTTTATGGAGAATATCCATGTAGTTTTTATTAAATTTCTTAAGGTTTGCCTTTTTTTAAAAAAGATTTATTTTTTTATTTATTTGAAAGAGTTTTGGAGAGGAGAGGCAGAGAGAGGACATCTGTTGGTTCACTCCCCAGATGGCCGCAAGGGCCGAAGCTGTGCCAATCCAAAGCCAGGAGCCAGGAGCTTCTTCCAGGTCACTCACGCAGGTGCTGGGGCCCAAGGACCTGGGCCATCTTCTGTTTTCCCAGGCCATACCAGCGAGCTGGATTGGAAGTGGAGCAGCTGGGACTCCAACTGACATCCATATGGGATGCCAGCACTTCAGGCCAGGGTGTTAACCCGCTGCGCCACAGGGCCAGCCCCAAGGTTTGCCTCTTAAATGAATTTGCTGTACAAAAAGAAGCACTGTTAATTTTATCCCTAAAGTTATTTGCATATCTGTACAAGGAAAAGACATGACTCAGTAATGGAAGTATGGAAATGGTCTGTAATACCAAGACCACAACATGTCTAGGTTATGGAGAGAACTGTTCCTCAATTTTTTATTTTTCAATCTCTCTCCACATGATAATATCACTTCATATAGCAATTCATTTTACTTGTAAATTAAAAACCTATTGAGCCAGTACCGGCACCGTGGCGCACTAGGTTAATCCTCCGCTTGTGCCACCGGCATCCCAAATGGGCGCCAGGTTCTAGTCCTGGTTGCCCCTCTTCCAGTCCAGCTCTCTGCTGTGGCCTGGGAAAGCAGTGGAGTATGGCCCAGGAGCTTGGGCCCCTGTACTCACGTGGGAGACCAGGGAGAAGTACCTGGCTCCTGGCTTCAAATCAGCACAGCTCCATCTGTCATGGCCATCTGGAGAGTGAACCAACGGAAGGAAGACCTCTCTCTCTGTTTCTCTCACTGTCTATAATTCTGTCAAATAAATGAATCTTTAAAAAAGAAAAACCCATTGAGCCAAAATAATTGAAATAATTTGCTCTATTCCTAATGCACTTAGGTAGATGTTATAGAATACATGATGATTATCAGTTGTGGTACCAGCCTGTGTCTAATGATTAAGAGTAGAATAGAATGGGGTGATTCCATTCCTTTTCACTGCCTCCACCACCTGCTGTCAGATGATCTGGCTCCGAGAGATTCATTGAATCTCAAGATACAGGAGTTTGATCCAGAATTGTTATATTCATGAATTAAATATATAGAAAATGATATGAGTATTTAAATCATGAATATTTATATTTTATATATAATATTTAACTCACACCCTTCATGGTCAGAGTGCATCTTATTTTCTATCCCTGAAAGATGAATAGTTTGACTAGATGTTCTATTTATTCTAATGCCAGCGACTTTTATTTCTTTTTAAAATTAATTGATTGGAGAGGGAGGGAGGGCAGGCAGGCAGGCAGGTGTCAGCAACAGCATACTCCCATCTCCTGGCTCACTCCTGAAATGCTGGCAGTGTCTAGATGGGCTGATATCAGAGCCAGCAAAATCCCCCATGAATGGCAGCCGTAGCTGCTGCCTGAGGAAGCTGGGGTCAGGAGCTAGCACCCAAATCGGATCCAGGCATTGTCATATGGATGTGGGTGTCTTAACCGGGTCTTGACTGCTAGGCCAAATGCTCCCCCCCCCTGCTATAACTTCTCTTGTCCATGATTAAATTTTTTTTACCCTCTTTTCTTTCAAATTGCTAAAGACTGCTTCTATAAGTGATAAACAATTTTTAGAAAACCTGCAAGCTACCTCCAAAGGTTGACTTGCTCTTTATTGAGAATATGACTAGAAGAAGGATAACGTTGCAGAGTGAGTTCTCCTAGGTATGTTGCAAGGACTGAGATGAATGGCGTGGGAGTGTGCAGCAGGACGTGCGTGTTTGTCCAGCCACTGGGTGTGTAGGAGGACAATTGAGCAGGTGGGATGTCTACGTTGTTCTTAGCACCTATCACGGGGCCTACAGGCTGAAGTGGAGGCACCATGCTTGAGAAGAAGGAAGGAGAGTGAAAAAGCAGGACAGCCAAGTCGTGGACACAGAGGAGAAGGGAGCCGGGCGGTATCGGAGAAGGATCAAGTAGAGTTCCAGGCGGTTCTGTGATCTGACATTTTAATATAAAATACGTATCTTCAGCACTTATGTCTTCAAATGTTAAACTATCTTGAAAATGGTAGGATTCATTCCCACTTGTCCATATACTAAAACCTCATCTTACAGTAAAAGCACAGCCAGGCCACCACCAAACTAGAACAAGTGCCAGCATCCAAACCAGTATTTTCAGACTTCCATTGATGCCTTTGTATTGTCCTGACCCCTGCTGAGTATTCTCCAACTAAAAGCCATCATCATTATCTGTGCTCCAGGGTACTGCCGTCACTGAAAAACCATAACTCGCATGAAAGGTTTCCAGAAAGTTCATAAAGTGCAAGTTAGGAAAACCTGGCCATGGATTTCAAAATTTTTTTGCACCCAAGTAACTTTTAATTCAACTTTTCCAGAGACTTTTTGAAGTCTCTTTGTATATAAAAATCCAAAGTTTTATTTGGAACTTTTTAAAATATTATTTGAAAGGCAGAGTTACACATAGTGAGACAGAGCCAGAGAGAGAGAGAGCTCAATCTTTTGTCTGCTGGGTTAGGTAAGACCTAACCAAGATGGCCACAGCAGCTGAGGCTGGGGCAGGCTGAAGCCAGGAGTGAGGAACTTCATCAAGGTCTCTGACTTCAGTGGTAGAGGTGTCAAGCACTTGGACCATCTTCTGCTGTTTTTCCCAGGCCATTAGGCGGGAGCTCGATTGGAAGTAGAACATTGGGGACTTGAACTGATGCCCTATGGGATGGCAGCATTGCATGCTGCATCTGTGCCCACTATGCCACAACACCAGCCCCAGGACTCTCTGGTTCTCCACATGAGTTGCTGTGGTTGATTGCCATGCTTCTTAGATTCCTCATTCAGTGTTCATTTATGAGTTCGGAGTCGTCAGAATGTTTCTGCAAAGACTCGTGTGGAATTATTCGCAAGTATCAATGCAGAAAAGATCCGGCATCCACATCTCCCAAATAGTTTCTGGAGTTAAGTCAAAATTGTTAAATTAAAAAAATTTTTTTATTAAACTTTTATTTAATGAATATAAACTTCCAAAGTATAGCTTATGGGTTACAATGGCTTCCCCCCTCCCATAACTTCCCTCCCGCCCGCAACCCTCCCCTTTCCCGCTCCCTTTCCCCTTCCATTCATGTAAAGATTCATTTTCAATTCTCTTTGTATACAGAAGATCAGTTTAGTATATATTAGGTAAAGATTTCAACATTTTGCCCATATAGCAACATCAAGTGAAAAAACTACCATTGGATTACTAATTATAGCATTAAATAGCAATGTACAGCACATTAAAGACAGAGATCCTACATAATTTTTTTTCAAATTAATTAATTTTCTATGCCATTTCCATTTTAACACCAGGTTGTTTTTTTTTTTCATTTCCAATTCTCTTTATATACAGAAGATCACTTCAGTATATAATTAGTAAAGACCTCATCAGTTTGTGCCCACACAGAAACGCAAAGTATAAAAATACTGTTTCAGTACTAGTTATAGCATCACTTGGCTTTAGATGACACATTAGGGACAGATCCCACATGGGGTGTGAGTACACAGTGACTCCTGTTGCTGACTTAACAATTTGACACTCCTGTTCATGGCGTCAGTAATCTCCCTAGGCTCTAGTCATGAGTTGCCAGGGCTATGGAAGCCTTTAGAGTTCGCTGACTTTGATCTTATTCCGCTAGGGTCATAGTCAAAGTGGAAGTCCTCTCCTCTCTTCGGAGAAGGGTACCTCCTTCTTTGATGGCCCCGTTCTTTCCACTGGGATCTCACTCACAGAGATCATTCATTTAGGTCTTTTTTTTTTTTTTCCATGATATCTTGGCTTTCCATGCCTGCTATACTCTCATGGGCTCTTCCGCCAGATCCGAATGCCTTGAGGGCTGATTCTGAGGCCAGAGTGTTGTTTAGGACATCTGCCATTCTATGAGTCTGCTGTGTATCCCACTTCCCATGTTGGATCTTTCTCTCCCTTTTTGATTCTATCAGTTAGTATTAGCAGATACTTGTCTTGTTTGTGTGATCTCTTTGACTCTTAGACCTATCAGAGCTATCAATTGTGAGCTGAAATTGATCACTTGGACTAGTGCGATGGCATTGGTACATGCCATCTTGATGGGATTGTGTTGGAATCCCCTGGCACATTTCTAACTCCACCATTTGCGGCCAGTCCGATTGAGCATGTTCCAAATTGTTCATCTCCTCCCTCTCTTTTTCCACTCTTAGATTTAACAGGGATCACTTTTCAGTTAAAATTTAAACACCTAAGAATAATTGTGTGTTAATTACTGAGTTCAACCAATAGTACTAGAACAACAACAACAACAACAACAAATAATGATGTAGGCCATTGCTTGTGAGGCTACCATCCCAAATGGGCGCCAGTTTGTATCCCAGCTGCTCTACTTCCAATTTAGTTCCCAGCTTGTGGCCTGGGAAAAGCAGCAGAAGATGACCAAGTATTTGGGCCCTATTACCCATGTGGGAGACTTGTATTAAGCTCTTGGCCCTGGCTTCAGTCTGGCCCAAGTGCTGGGAATTCTGATCATATGAACCAGCAGGTAGAAGAATGATTCTCTCTGACTCTGTCTCTCCCACTCTCTCTGTGTTCTTGACTTTCAAAGTGGGTAAATAAATATTTTTTAAAAAGCATTTTTTACAATAAAAAGTCATTGAAGCTAGTATGAAGAGCAAAAATTCACTATGTCTACTATAATGGAGCAGTCAAGTGGGAAGCAAAGCATTAATTAGATGACTAAAGCAAATGAACCTCACAGATATTGTACACAGTGTCTGTATTTTTATATCATGTTGCAAATAAGTCAAACAGCAAAGAAAAATTGTCCATCCTAAATTTTGAAGTTTTCAACTGTTTCTTTGTCTCATTAATTCCTTTCTGGAATTCAGTTTAGTGTTTATGGACAGGAATCAATATTGAAAATTTAATATGTAATTCTGACATGTAAGCACAAACACTTTGGTCATGTTCCAACTTTATTCTTGACTAAAATGATAAAATGTACTTCACCTACAAAACAGCATTCTCGGCAGAGAACCAGATACATCATTCATTAAAGTGACACCATGTAGTAGAAAAATCTTGGTGATTGGTTTGATTAAATGTCAGAGTAGAAGGATTCTCAAACTACAGTCCTGCCAAGTTTGTCAGCACAAAACCACACTTTTTTTTTTCTCTTGCAGCAGGTCCTCTCCACACTGTGCATTAGGCAATTTACTTAGATAATCCTTTCATGAGCATCTGCCTCTTCAAGAAGCAAGGAGAAATCGCTTCTAGAGGTGAGAGATGAATTGTGGAAAAGAACACCAGAGAAATCATGAACCCAAGTTCATGATTAAGTGTAGTTACAATTAACAAAAGCTGTTCTGAGCCGAGTTGGTGGTTCTGTTTTAGATATACTTTCTTGAGTGAAAGTTGATGAGAATTGTGCCTTCCAACATAGTGTTGAGATGAAGGATTTGACACATAGTCTCCTGCAATTTGAGAATACTAATGTCAATTCTAGGAATCCTTAAGGAACTTTCCAGTTTAATTTTCCTTAATTTTGAAATAGGAACCATGAATTATTTTGACCTCAAAACCTTTGAGACATTAGCATTGCATCATGTTCTACCTAAGCAAACAGAAATCAACCAACAGGATTTTCATTCGTTAAAACATTGTGCATGCATACACATACACAGAAACACTCAAAGTGATGGTTGTATGTTAGGGCAAGATGTCACTGGTTAATGCCCAGAAGTCTTTATTTTGACTTTATTCTGCTTCAGGCAGCTGTTTTCCGAATTTTTTTGTTATTTAGGTTTTTATTTATGTTCCCAGGAGAGATACAGTCACCAGCCACCCTGATTTAGTCCAGGCCTCCTGCAAGTGTGACGCCAGCAAAGAAGGATCAAAAAGTGTCTAGAGGCCATCCTTTGTTTCATTTCAAAACTTGGATCCCCACTGCAGGAGGTTAAGCCTTTTTGCATGTGTACATGTTTTTACACTGTACCTTCATGATCTTGTGCTCATCACTAAAATATTTCTCTTAAAAGATGCCCATTTCCCTTTTCTTAGGGAGCCTAGGTTTTGGAAATAATTTCCTGTGATCTCCTTGTTTGCCACAGATAAATTACTTTATGTGACAATACTTTCTGATATGTTTGACTGAACTTACTAGGAAGTGGGCCTACAGGTTTTGCTGGTTGACAAAGGAAAATTTGGTAGAATAACAGAACCTCACCTCAGCAAAATGAATTCTCCTTGCAGTGACCCTAACTGTTCAGTAATTTGTCAAGGATTATTTTTATCATAGATATTTTTAAACCATCTTCAGAACCATTTTAAAACTTGAAGTCTTTTATTTAAAATTGTCTCCAAAATTGCCCCAAATGGTGGAGTTAGAAATGTGCCAGGGGATTCCAATACAATCCCATCAAGGTGGCATGTACCAATGCCATCTCACTAGTCCAAGTGATCAATTTCAGTTCACAGTTGATCACACTGATAGATCTAAGAGTCAAAGAGATCACACAAACAAGACTAGTGTCTGCTAATACTAACTGATAGAATCAAAAAGGGAGAGAACGATCCAAAATGGGAAGTGGGAGATACAGAAGATTCATAGAATGGCAGATGTCCTAAACAGCACTCTAGCCTCAAAATCAGCCCTTAAGGCATTCGGATCTGGCGGAAGAGCCCATGAGAGTATTGTAGGCATGGAAAGCCAAGACACTCTGGCAAAAAAAAAAAACAACTCTAAATGAAAGATCTCTGCAAATGAGATCCCAGTAGAAAGAACAGGGCCATCAAAGAAGGAGGTACCTTTCTCTGAAGGGAGGAGAGAACTTCCACTTTGACTATGACCTTGTCTAAATAAGATAGAAGTCCATGAACTAAAAAGGCTTCCATGGCCTTGGCAACTCATAACTAGAGCCTAGGGAGATTACTGACGCCATAAACAAGAGTGTCAATTTGTTAAATCAACAACAGGAGTCACTGTATACTTACTCCTCATGTAGGATCTCTGTCCTTAATGTGTTGTACAATGTGAATTAATGCTATAACTAGTACTCAAACAGTATTTTTCACTTTATGATCTGTGTGGGTGCAAACTGTTGAAATCTTAATATACACTAAATTGATCTTCTGTATATAAAGATAATTGAAAATGAATCTTGATGTGAATGGAATGGGAGAGGGAGCGGGAGATGGGAGGTTTGTGGGTGGAAGTTATGGGGGGGAAAAAGCCATTTTAATCCATAAACTGTACTTTGCAAATTTATATTTACTAAATAAGTTTAAAAAACAAATATTTCCCCCAATTGGACAAGTGACCTTAACATTAGTAATAATAAAAATATATGAGAAGTGGCCGGCGCCGCGGCTCACTAGGCTAATCCTCCGCCTTGCGGCGCCGGCACACCGGGTTCTAGTCCCGGTCGGGGCACCGGATTCTGTCCCGGTTTCCCATCTTCCAGGCCAGCTCTCTGCTGTGGCTAGGGAGTGCAGTGGAGGATAGCCCAAGTGCTTGGGCCCTGCACCCCATGGGAGACCAGGAGAAGCACCTGGCTCCTGCCATTGGATCAGCGCAGTGCGCCGGCCACAGCGTGCTACCACGGCGGCCATTGGAGGGTGGACCAACGGCAAAAAGGAAGACCTTCCTCTCTGTCTCTCTCTCACTGTCCACTCTGCCTGTCAAAAAAAAAAAATATATATATATATATATATATGAGAAGTAATAAAAAAATTCTCAAGTCTAGTCATTACACTCAAAAATTTAAGGAATATTTCATCTTAAATAAAATTTCCATCCTTTCTAGGAGACTAGTAAAGAAGACTCAGGGAGGGAAAATGTCTATATATTTCTTCTAATTCTCATACAATTAGGAGAATGGATGAGAAAAGGAGTGCTGGACTTGAAATTAAAATATTGGATTCCAGGTTCTCCCTTCAAGGGATGTGTAATCTTGAGGAAGTTAATTAATGTCTTTGAACATCATTTTTCCAATTATTTATGTGAAGACCTAAAATCGGCATGGAATCATGTTTACAAAGATGTGAAACTAACATGTATTCAGTACTATTAGTATTAGTAAAATGTATCCAAGCATAGTTGAAAGTTATTGTAAACTTTCCTTATCTGAGGTACTCATTGGTCATCTCAGAGAAGCATTATTTCATTGCCCTATTCAAGGTCTCCTTGTTGGGAAACTCTTCTAAAAAATTTGCTAACTCATTCTTACTACAATAAGCATTTAATGTGAAGAGACGAGTACATCCTCAATAACTAATGTGTCTTGAACTTGATAAGCATGAGCCTATTTAACTATTTAAGTTGTATTTATTTAAATATTTAAAAAGCATGGTGCAGGGCCTGTGTTGTAGTATGGCAGGTAAAGCTGCTCCCTGGAATATCAGCATCGCATACGGGCACTGCTTCATGTCCCAGCTGCTCCATTTCTGATCTAGCTCCCTGCTAATGGCCTGGAAAAACAGCAGAAGATGTCCCAAGGGCTTGGGCCCCTGATGCCCACATGGCAGACCTGGATGAAGCTATTGGCTCTAGTGTACCCCAGTCCCAGTTGTTGTGGCTGCCTGCGGGGAGTTAACCAGTGGGTGAGAGATTGTGCTCTCATGTGTACTCTCCCCCCCACCCCGCCGCCATCTCTCTGTCTCCCTCTCCCTCTCCCTCTGTCTCCTCCTCTTTCAGTATAACTCTGTCTTTCAAATAAAAAGCAAAGTGACCAAGATCTACTCATAGAAGTTTCCAAATGCCTACAACAACCAGAGCTTGGCCAGCTAGGAGCCAGGAACTCCATCAAGGTTTATCATGTGAATTATGCTAAACAAAGTATGTAGGCCATCATCTGGCGCCTCCCAGGTGCATTCGCAGGAAACTGGATTGGAAACAGAGTTGGGACTCATTCTTGGTACATCTTGGGATGCGGGCATCAGAAATGGTAGCGTACCCTGCTATGGCACAATACCCACTGCTATTTAAATTATTTTTATACATTTAAGAAATGAGAATATACAACAATTTTGGTTTAAATGGACTGTGGAAAGAGTAACATTTAGAAATTGTATACAATTATTATGAGTCAATAAAATATACATTAAATACACTTCCCAGGCATCAGTAAAATACCTTTCATGATATGTCCTTTTGAGAAAGGGCAAGTGCCATGTATTTATTTCAAAAAGTGACCTTGAGAAAGAAGCTCTCTTTTCATTGCTTCCTAATGCTTTAAGTAATCTATTTAAATATTCTCTACAAAACTGTTTCCTAAATGATCCTGAGAAAAATACATGGTTTTAATAGAGTCTGTGTTGGCGGGCATTTGGAAAGGTTCTGTGAAGTACCATCTGTACTTCTGAGATAAACAAATGAGAGAGATTGGTTTAGCAACTAAACAAGAACAGATTTTGAGAAATGAAAAGGTGTAGTGCTTGCTGATTATCTTATTTTCAGGTTCAAAAACACAGTTGTGGCAAACAACAGGGGATCCTTTCCAAAGAAATGGAAATGACTATCAACAAGTGTTATGGATTTGTTGCTAAGCACAAGTTTTACTGATCTGTAACCTTTTCTTTTTATCATAATGATTTATTTGAGCTTTTGTAAAATGCAACATAACTTTGTGTTTTCAAAGAGAATTGGAAATCTTTTTGTGAAAATATTTCTACATTTGTGTTTGTGTCCCATAAAACCATGAGAAAAGCATGTTAGTGTCTTTGATTCTAAACAAGAACAGGAAAATTAGGACAAAAACTGAATTAGAATTGTGTCACGCAAATCTAATGAAAAAATAACAAAGGAGGCTACAAAACTAAGGACAACTACTGTTTTATACAGGGATTAACTTTTAAGGTTTATAAAATTGAACTTTTTTTTTCATTTTCAATTCTCTTTATATACAGAAGATCAGTTTAGTATATGTTACGTAAAGATTTCAACAGTTTGCCCCCATATAGCAACACAAAGTGAAAAAAATACCGTTGGAGTACTAGTTATAGAATTAAATAACAGTGTACATTAAAGACAGATATTGTACATAATATTTTTTTAAAATTTTCTATGCCATTTCCAATTTAACACCAGGTTTTTTTTTTTCATTTCCAATTATCTTTATATACAGAAGATCAATTCAGTATATAATTAGTAAAGACCTCATCAGCTTGTACCCACACAGAAACACAAAGTGTAAAAATACTGTTTCAGTACTAGTTATAGCATCACTGCACATTAGACAACACATTAAGGACAGATCCCACATGGGATGTAAGTACATCCCATAAAATTGAACTTTGATACAGCCATTCTGAAACTCAATGAAGGATGACAGCAATCCTTACTACTCTAAAAGTACTTTTTCCAGTTTCTTCTATGTCCTCAAAATATGTGCTTTTATGGTCAGGTCCAGGCCTAGCTGTTATAGGTACTTGGAGAGTGAACCAGTAGATGGAAGATCTGTCTGTCCCTATCTCTCCTTCCTTCTCTGTTACTTTGTCTTTCAAGTAAATAAATATTTTTTTAAAGAATATGTGCTGTTAGTTTCCAATTTTGAAAGACTTTAATTCTCAGAATTGAAGGATTATTTAAATATCTATTAACTTTTTTAAACTTTTATTTAACAAATATAAATCTCCAAAGTACAGCTTATGGATTACAATGCTTTTTCCCTCCCCATGACTTCCCTCCCACCCACAACCCTCCCATCTCCCGCTCCCTCTCCCCTTCCATTCACATCAAGATTCATTTTCAATTACCTTTATATACAGAAGATCAATTTAGCATATATTAAGTAAGGCTTTCAACAATGTGAACCCACACAGAAACACAAAGTAAAAAATACTGTTTGAGTACTAGTTATAGCATTACTTCACATTGGACAACATATTAAGGACAGAGATCCTACATGAGGAGTAAGTGCACAGTGACTGCTGTTGTTGACTTAACAAATTGACACTCTTGTTTATGATGTCAGTCATCACCCTAGGCTCTAGTCATGAGCTGCCAAGGCTATGGAGGCCTTTTGAATTCTCCAACTCCGATCATATTTAAGACAAGGTCATAGTCAAAGTGGAAGTTCTCTCCTCCCTTCAGAGAAAGGTACCTCCTTCTTTGATGGCCCATTCTTTCTACTGGGATCTCATTTGCAGAGATCTTTCATTTAGGGCTGTTTTTGTGTGTGTGTGTTTTTGTTTTTTTTTTTTTTTTTCCCAGAGTGTCTTGGCTTTCCATGCCTATAATACTCTCATTGGCTCTTTAGCCACATCCGAATGCCTTAAGGGCTGATTCTGAGGCTAGAGTGCTGTTTAGGACATCTGCCATTCTATGAGTCTGCTGTGTATCCTGCTTCCCATGTTGGATTGTTCTCTGCTTTTTAATTCTATCAGTTAGTATTAGCAGACACTAGTCTTGTTTATGTGATCCCTTTGACTCTTAGAC